>NC_142471.1:74866666-75183333 GCF_049115385.1 Moschus berezovskii
AACCTTACAGGGTTAAGTAACTTATACACAGACGCACAGTTAATAAATAGCCTACATGAATGCAAACCTACTTCTGACTTGATCCTATACAGTATACACCATAATATAGTTGTTAGTGGCAAAGAACAGACTCTTATCAGCTAACACTGATTGTATTTCCTGACACACCACCCCGTGTGTTTCCTCAGTTATTACAAACATCTGAGACCTATCTGCTCTTCCTGAGTATAAGTTTCTTATGTGCAAGCACCATAGCACATGAATCTTGGATAGCCTCCTTAAACATGAGCTAAGCTCTCAAATACTTCAAGCCTAGCCAGGCCCATGATTGATTTCAGCCTTCAATCCCCATCAGAGACAAACTGCAACTATATTGTTTCTTCTCATTTTTAGATTGGCCTTCCAAAGATAAAAGATTTACACTTTTGTGTTTCTGATCAACTGGCAATGATGGGAATCTCCATAACAAGTGTATTCTGAAGGCACTGCCACTGTTAGAAGCAGAACATGTAATTATATGGCAATTGGTTTGTTCTGGTAATTTGCATCACTTGTGGTGATTTGATTATCAAAAAAGGATTCCTCCCCATTGACATCTCGGTATTTTGCCCACCCTTAGTCCACCTGCAGAGATCACTGGGTAGTTTAAAAAC
This sequence comes from Moschus berezovskii, assembly GCF_049115385.1. Lineage (NCBI taxonomy): Eukaryota > Metazoa > Chordata > Mammalia > Artiodactyla > Moschidae > Moschus > Moschus berezovskii. The sequence continues at coordinate 74,867,320 of NC_142471.1, forward strand.
CCGGATCTTCCATTTCCACATACAAAGCCTAGTTTATTGTCTCTGTTAAATGAAGACTCTTTTTTTTATTTTAATTTTTTTATTGGAGGCTAATTACAATATTATATTGGTTGGTTTTGCCATACAGTGACATGAATCCGCCCCGGGTGTACATGTGTTCCCCTTCTTGAACCCCTCTCCCACCTCCCTCCTCCCCATATCCTCCCTCTGGGTCATCCCCGTGCACCAGGCCTAGCATCCTCTATCATGCGTCAAACCTGGACTGGTGATTCGTTTCACATATGATAATATACATGTTTCAATGCCATTCTCCCAAATCATCCCACCCTCACCCTCTCCCACAGAGTCCCAAAGACTGTTCTATACATCTGTGTCTCTTTTGCTATCTCGCTATACAGGGTTAAGGTTACCATCTTTCTAAACTCCATATATATGTGTTAGTATACTGTATTGGTGTTTTTCTTTCTGGCTTACTTCACTCTGTATAATAGGCTCCAATTCCATCCACCTCATTAGAACTGATTCAAATGTATTCTTTTTAATGACTGGATAATACTCCATTGTGTATATGTACCACAGCTTTCTTATCCATTCGTCTGCAGATGGACATCTAGGTTGCTTCAGAGCTTTATCATTAGTGGTCAAATGAAACGAGAGCATCCTTTATTCTCTCTGGTCACCCCATGCTCCCTTCCAACAAAGCGAGTTGAAAAAAGAATGTTCAGATCATGCTGTTTCATCTGTATGAGGAAAATAAGAATGATTTGGAGCCAAATGTGAATGTCAAACTCTAGGTCTGTCCCAATAGTAAAGACCTGTGTCTAGGAGGAAGCCATTAGGATTAACTACAAACTCACCTTTTGCACATGCATGCACGCACACATCCAGGAGTTCCTTTTATTCCAAGTCATGAGATTTGCCTATATTCTGGAAGTAACCCAGAGAGGGAGCCAGTCCTCAGCTTTCTCTGCCTTGTTACCCTTAGAGCCCCTCCTTTTTTTTAATTTTCCCCTGAGCCCCAAGGGAAATATCTTGAGCCAGTTTCTTCTTGAGCTACAAAAGGGATTGATAAGGCTCACTCTGTATGTTCCCATTTAGTGCTAAATTGATCATGCTATTTACATAATTGTTTATTCCATACCTAATCAGTGAGAACAACAGACTTATGGAAAGCATATGTTTTTTTAGTCCACGAAGACAGGTCTTTTTCTCACAGAGCTCTCTCTACTTTAGCCCTCCACCACCACATGGAAACAAAACAAACCTATTTTTCTTTGGCACCTTATTAAATACCATGCATGAAATCTGGGCCTACTTTTTCTATATGCTGAGTTGCCTTATTTTTCAGGGTCTTACACAATACCTGAAAATACAGTTTTAAATCTGGTGGTGATTCAGTCATTTCTCACACTGCTCTATATCCCCCTGACACACAACAGTTTGAATTTCAACAAAAGCCTTCAAAGAGACCATAGACCCCAAATCATACCACTAAACAGCTGCTGATTTTATCTGTATCTCTCTAAAAGGAACTCAGATTATCTGATACAGGTTCCCCTGCTGCTGCTGCTGCTGCTAAGTCACTTCAGTCGTATCCGACTCTGTGTGACCCCACAGACGGCAGCCCACCAGGCTTCCCCGTCCCTGGGATTCTCCAGGCAAGAACACTGGAGTGGGTTGCCATTTCCTTCTCCAATGCGTGAAAGTGAAAAGTGAAAGTGAAGTCACTCAGTCGTGTCTGACTCTTAGCGACCCCATAGACTACAGCCCACCAGGCTTCTCCGTCCATGGGATTTTCCAGGCAAGAGTACTGGAGTGGGGTGCCATTGCCTTCTCTGACAGGTTCCCCTGTAGTCCCATTAACCAGGGGCATAAGAATGAGCACTGGTGAGACAGATCATGGTGGGTTAAGACAAAGAGCTTTTGAAACTGACAGATTGGTTTTAAATTCTAGCACCAACAATAAATGGGCATTTAGCCTTCGGAAATCACTTTACCATTCTAAAACTTAGGTTTTTTACCACCACAGAGCAAGAAACATAGACATGGTTATAATTTATAATTTACAAAGTTGTAATGAGTATCAAATAACTCATCCAAGGTCCTGGGACAGTAAGGCTTTTCAAATTGTAGCTATTGCCATGCCATCACTGATATTATTGTGACGGTAATATTAACCTGGCCTCAGGGGTAAAGAATCTACCTGCCAATGCAGGAGACATGAATTTGATCCCTGGGTAGGGAAGATCCCCTGGAGAAGGAAATTGCAACCCACTCTAGTATTCTTTCTTTCCAGGGAAATCCCATGGACAGAGGAGCCTGATGGGCTACAGTCCATGGGGTTGCAAATTGTCAGATATGACTTAATGACTAAACAACAGCTATGTTGACCTAAAATAATTAAAATATTTGTTCATCCAGAATACCCAATTAGGCCTTGTGTTTAGCCATCCTCTCTGTGACCAGGCTGTACTTTGATTTCTCCCAGAATGCTGAGAGCAAATGGACCTGAAAGCCAGTCTCTGCCTGGTGGAGAGGTGCCTTCTTCAGTCAGTCAGGCTGAGCACAGTGAATTGCTAATTGAGTTAGATTAGAACATGGATCAAGAAGGGCAGATCTAATTGCTAACTCAGAATCCCTGTAGCTGCAAATGCAGCTGCCTGATTTGCCAATTTCTGGATATGGAGGGCCTATCTTGTTTTCTTTAAAAAGGAAGTCATTCATAATTGATGAGAACTGAGTATCTCTCCATCATCCACCACCCTAACTTAGTTAAATATCTGGTGCCTGAAATAGCTATAGATTTCACCTTTCATTTGGGGGCAAACTAATTTCCTATGGACAGGAGCTGGTTTGGGGCTGGAGGATTGCACTGACACAATGAGATGTACTCCCAAGCACTAAGTATTGTACTCCAAGTACTGTACTCCAAGCACTAAGTAAAATGCAGCTGGACATTGACATCATAAGTACTCAAACCAAGAAAACGCACCTTATGAAATGTCTGCAGAGGGGAAACTGGGCAAACCCCAAAGCCTGTGGTTCCTTTCTGGAACTCACGTCCTTCATCCTCTGAAAAAATTAATGTGTAAGGTTACGCATTAATGTAGTGGCATATATTCCTTTAAGAATGAATTTGTTTTGTACCCCTCCTCTAGCTTCTGGTGATAGGTGGTAATCCCTAGTGTTCTTTGGCTTTAAATGCATTATTCTAACTTCTGCTTCCATATTCTTATGGTGTTTTCCATGTCTCTGCATCCTATTCCCTCTGTGTTTATCTATCCAAGCTTCTCCTTCTTATAAGAGCACAGTCATATTAAAGTAGGACTTATTCTCATGGCTTCATTTTAATATGATGAAATCTGTAAAAATCCATTTCCAAATTAGGTCACACTGAGGTAATGTGATTGGGACTTCAATGTATCTTCTCTGGGAGACACAATTCAACCTGTAAAAAGAAGTGGTTATGGACTTGGTATACACTGAATATGCTCATTAGGATTTCTTAAGACTGAATAAGAGTAATAAAATTTCCCCATAAGCCATATTATAAAGTAAACAGAATCATAATTTAGGGACTGATGGTTGGCAGCAAGATGTGGTGTCAATGCTAAAATAATGAACTCTAACAGATAATCTGACTGTAATAGATCCTCAAGATCAGGTTGATTGGAAATATTTCAGAAGTAGAATTATCCAGCTATATGATGTATATTATATATATATATTATATAATATATACAAATATATATACACATATATATATGATATACATATATATATATGATATATGATATATATGACCTTTATATCAGAAATGGTATGGACCTAACAGCAGAAGAAGATATTAAGAAGAGGTGGCAAGAATACCCAGAAGAACTATACAAAAAAGATCTTCACAACCCAGATAATCATGAAGGTATGATCACTCACCTAGAGCCAGACATCCTGGAATGCGAAGTCAAGTGGGCCTTAGGAAGCATCACAATGAACAAAGCTAGTGAAAGTGATGGAATTCTAGTTGAGCTGTTTCAAAGCCTAAAATATGATGCTATGAAAGTGTTGTACTCAATATGCCAGCAAATTCGGAAAACTCAGCAGTGTCCACAGGACTGGAAAAGGTCAGTTTTCATTCCAATCCCAAAGAAAGGCAATGCTAAAGAATGCTCAAACTACTGAACAAATGCACTCATCTCACAAGCTAGTAAAGTAATGCTCAAATTTCTCCAAGTCAGGCTTCAACAGTACATTAATTGTGACGTTCAAGGTAGATTTAGAAAAAGCAGAGGAATCAGAGATCAAATTGCCAACATCCGTTGGATCATTGAAAAAGCAAGAGAGTTCCAGAAAAACATCTACTTCTGCTTTACTGGCTATGCCAAAGCCTCACTGCATGGATCACAACAAACTATGGAAAATTCTTAAAGAGATGGGAATACCAGACCACCTGACCTGCCTCTTGAGAAATCGGTATGCAGTTCAAGAAGCCACAGTTAGAGCTGGACATGAAACAAAGGACTGATTCCAAATAAGGAAAGAAGTACGTCAAGGCTGTATATTGTTACCCTGTTTACTTAACTTATATGCAGAGTATATCATGAGAAACTCTGGGCTGGATGTAGCACAAACTGGAATCAAGATTGCCGGGAGAAATATCAATAACCTCAGATACACAGATGACGCCACCTTTATGGCAGAAAGCAAATAGGAGCTAAAGAACCTCTTGATGAAAGTAAAAGAGGAGAGTTTAAAAAGTGGCTTAAATCTCAACATACAGACAAAGAAGATCATGGCATCTGGTCCCATCACTTCATGGCAAATAAATGGGGAAATAATGGAAACAGTGACAGAATTTATTTTTGAGTGGGGGGGGGGGCTCAAAATCACTGCAGATCTTGACTTCAGTCATGAAATTAAAAGATGCTTGCTCCTAGAAAGGAAAGTTATGTCCAACCAAGACAGCATATTGAAAAGCAGAGACATGACTTTGGCAATAAAGGTCCATCCATTCAAAGCTATGGTTTTTCCAGTAGTCATGTGTGGATGTGAGAGTTGGACTATAAAGAAAGCTGAGCACCGAAGAATTGATGCTTTTGAACTGTGGTGTTGTAGAAGACTCTTGAGAGTCCCTTGGACTGCAAGGAGATGCAACTAGTCCATCCTGAAGGAATTCAGTCCTGAATATTCATTGGAAGGACTGATGCTGAAGGTGAAACTCCAATATTTGGCCACCCGATGCGAAGAACTGACTCATTTGAAAAGACTCTGATGCTGGGAAAGATTGAAGGTGGGAGGATAAGTGGACGACAGAGAATGAGATGGTTGGATGGCATCACCAACTCAATGGACATGAGTTTCAATAAGCTGCAGGAGTTGGTGATGGACAGGGAGGCCTGGTGTGCTGCAGTCCATGGGTCACAGAGAGTCATACATGACTGAGGGACTGAACTGAACTGAACTGAACTCCTTCATTTCTTGAGAGCATAACGGTTAACTGACATCTCTGCATTTCCTCCATTCTGTCTCTCTCTAACCTATTCCATATGATTGGAATGACAACTGCAGAGTTTTATAATTGCTTTTTTGTTGTTCTTCTTATTGTTGTTTTACAGTGACATAGAGTAAACTGGAATAATGCTCTTATTTTTCAAAAAATTGATAACCACTCTTTTTCTGTGTTAATTCTCCCTTCATCAAGTCTCCTAAAATTTTCTTTATCTCTTTACAATTGTCAGGATTCATTTATGTTTTTACTTATTTTGCAGCATGCACAAGTTCAATTGTTCTTCAAGCAGGGACATATTCTCTGTCTTCATTGGCTCTTTTTTAAGCCTTTTTAATAATTTATTTTTAGTCGGAGGATAATTGTGTTACAATATTGTGTTGGCTTCTGTCATACAACAATGTGAATCACTGGCTTTTAATTTATTCATGTCAATGGACAGGACTGTGGGCCTTACCCACCAGCCACTCAGGAAAACTCCTGGGCTACCTGCACACAGAGAGATGGCATTGTGGAAAAGGAGGAGGGCTTTCTAAGGCCCAGAAGAAGAAGTACCACTCCCATGGAGCTTTCCTCTTCCATGTAGCCAGCCAAACAATCGTTTCCTCTAGTCACTCATCATATTTTGTCACTTGCATCTTTTTTTAAAAAAATAATTTCCTTTCACCTTAAGTGCATAATTATTTCTAATTCTTTTCACAAAAGTGAGATCTTTCAAAGCATGAATCACGTACTATACTTTTGCTGTCTATAATCTACATTCTAGCACAATGCCAGACATTGTTTTGTTTTTGGTAAGTGTATATGCTGTAGTGAATGGCATTGGGGTATTTTCTTTTAAGTAATAGAAATCATTCATGCCATTGTAGAAAATTCTGGACATATGGAAGGATGATTTAAAAAAAAATTACTAGTACCACCATAAATCAACCTAATTTAATTTTTGTTACTTTTAAAATTCAGTTGGAATAAACATGGTTGGCTATCGTGAATCTATTTGTGAATACTACCTTTTATAATGCTAGTATTACGTAAACACCTCTCCCATGAAATTACAAACACAAAATGTAACTAATTTAATAGCTGCTGTATTATTCCTTATACAAATACAAAAAATAATTACATATGGTTTCCAGTAATTTAGTATAAATAAATACCTAAATATAATAAGAATTTACATATATAATAAATATTAAAGTATATATTAAATACTTAAATATAAATAATTTAATATACATATACTAATAAATATTTACTATGAATAAATATCTAAGTAAATTAAATTTATGTCATGTAACCAAATACAATATTATGGTGAACATCTTTGTGTATAACATTCTCAAGTTGATTTTAAAAATTCCTGAGAATATATTTCTATAAACAGAATTACTGAGTCAAGGATTATTGTATAGTAATACTTGTTTTACTAAGCATTAATAGCTACTTATTTTCCCAAACACAGAGTAAGAGTTTTTATCATCAGCTTTGAATATGTGTATAGTATAGAATACATATACACCATCTTTGTAACTAAATAAATATTTGAAACTTAGAGGGCATAAACAAGAATGCAAATGTTAGCACTGTGATCAAGCCTGCCATATACAGTTTGTGGCATACTGAGCACAGGAAGGTGTGGTGAACCCATGAGTGCCTGAAGTCCAGCCTTTGTTCCATCAGCCAAGCTGGATATCTGAGGCTGAAACTGCCCAAGAAAGTTCTTAAGTAATAGATATCATCTGTTCAATGTGCTGTGTACTCATCTGGAAAGAGTGCCTTTCTATGCTTACCACAAGGTTATTGGATTCTTCAGAGGGAGCGGGTACTACCTCAGTCCTTTGTCTCTCTGCAGATGTTGCATTCTTGAAGTAGCAGTATCATCCTGTGGAGCTAAGGTATAGCCAGATGTGGGGAACAGCACCATCTCTCTGGGATCTGTCAAAGATAAATGCAGCCAGTCATTGGTAAAAGCAGTGAAAACAGATTTGATTCAGTAACTGCTGACAGTCGGGGGAAGGGCTGAACTGCAAACTGTTTTGTGCACAGGTGATTGGGCATTTTAGAGGGAGAACTTGGGAGTGGCAAGGGGAAGTTGTGGGAGTGGTGAGGGGAAGTTGTAGGGGCTTGAGCAGAGATAGAAAAGTGAAAAAGTACAAAAAGTGGGAAGGGGGTTTGGGCCATGTGAAGCCCATGAAGGTTTGTTTAAATATCACTTATCCCAGTTAGACTCTATCTTCCCACAGACATTAAGAGACAGGGGCCTGGTGGAAGAAACAGTAAATTCCTTTGGCAGTCTTGAGTTTTCTCAGGCATCGACTTTACCGGGGGCTAGGGTCATCCTTAGAACACACCAGGCCATGAGTTGTTAGAAATTCTGTTAGTGTTTGTAGACACATGTACTCCAATGTTTATCGCAGCACTGTTTATAATAGACAGGACATGGAAGCAACCTAGATGACCATCTGCAGACGAATGGATAAGAAAGCTGTGGTACATATACACAATGGAGTATTACTCAGCCATTAAAAAGAATACATTTGAATCAGTTCTAACGAGGTGGATGAAACTGGAGCCTATCATACAGAGTGAAGTAAGCCAGAAAGAAAAACACCAATACAGTATACTAACACATATATATGGAATTTAGAAAGATGGTAATGATGACCCTGTATAAGAGACAGTAAAAGAGACACAGATGTATAGAACAGTCTTTTGGACTCTGTGGGAGAGGGCGAAGGTGGGATGATTTGGGAGAATGGCATTAAAACATATATTATCATATGTGAAATGAATCGCCAGTCCAGGTTTGATGCATGATACAGGATGCTCGGGGCTGGTGCCCTGGGATGACCCAGAGGGAGGATATGGGGAGGGAGGTGGGAGGGGGGTTCAGGATGAGGAACGCATGTACACCTGGGGCGGATTCATGTCAGTGTATGGAAAAACCAATATAATATTGTAAAGTAAAAAAAAAAAAAGAATAAAGTTGATGAAGTTAAAAAAAAAAATAGAAATCTTTGTAGTCTAAGATTGAGGCCTGGTTGAAAAGAAGGCTCAGAGTAGCCTGACTCAAGTTTGGTCAGGGAGAGAATCTTTATCAGATGCTTGTGTGGCAAGACCTCTGAATATTTTTCACTTGGCAGTCAAAGCTTTTCTTTTCAGCCTCATTGCACTTTACCTGAGGCTCCTCCTCGAGCTCACGCATTCCTGGTAACTTTTCTCACTCTGCTCTCCTTAGTGGCTCCTCTTTGCCCATGTAAGTCTTCCCAACTTTAAAGGCTTAGCTCACCATCTCTCCTGTTAGACTTTCTATGTTCTAATTCTTGATTATCAGTGATAGTTCACTTGAATCCATAGGATTTATTTGTTAACAGTCACATAGGGTGACTGTTCTAAGTACAGACTCTGGAGCCATTTGGTTTAGATTGAAGTGTAATCTATAACTTGCCTACAAAGAGGTGGTAATAAATTTCCTAAACTAGGCCTTATTATCTCACCAGGAAGGTGAGATAATAGTGCATTATACCTTAGAACTCTGTTAAGAAGTAACACGGGCTTCCCAGGTGGCGCTAGTGGTAAAGAACCTGCCTGCCAATGTAGGAGACATAAGAGATGTGGACTGGATCCCTGGTTTCGGGAAGATACCCTGGAGGAGGAAACAGCAACTCACTCCACTATTCCTGCCTGGAGAATACCACAGATATAGAAGCCTGGTGGGCTACAGTCCACAGAGTCTCACAGAGTCAGGCACAACTGAAGTGACTTAACACAGCATCAGTTCAGTTCAGTTCAGTTCTGTCGCTCAGTCATGTCCGACTCTTTGCGACCCCATGAATCAGAGCACGCCACGCCTCCCTGTCCATCACCAACTCCCGGAGTTCACTCAAACTCATGTCCATCGAGTCGGTGATGCCATCCAGCCACCTCTTTCTCTGTCGGCCCCATCTCCTCCCACCCCCAATCCCTCCCAGCATCAGAGTCTTTTCCAGTGAGTCAACTCATCGCATGAGGTGGCCAAGTATTATAGTTTCAGCTTTAGCATCAGTCCTTCCAATGAACACCTAGGATTGATCTCCTTTAGAATGAACTGGTTGGATCTCCTTGTAGTCAAAGGGACTCTCAAGAGTCTTCTCCAGCACCACAGTTCAAAAGCATCAATTCTTCAGCGATCAGCTTTCTTCACAGTCCAACTCTCACATCCATACATGACCATGGGAAAAACCATAGCCTTGACTAGATGAATCTTTGTTGGCAAAGTAATGTCTCTGCTTTTTAATATGCTATCTAGGTTGGTCATAACTTTCCTTCCAAGGAGTAAGCATCTTTTAATTTCATGGCTGCAATCAGCATCTGCAGTGATTTTGGAGCCCAGAAAAATAAAGTCTGACACAGTTTCCACTGTTTCCCCATCTATTTCCCGTGAAATGATGGGACCAGATGCCATGATCTTCATTTTCTGAATGTTGAGCCTGAAGCCAACCTTTTCACTCTCCTCTTTCACTTTCATCAAGAGGCTTTTGAGTTCCTCTTCACTTTCTGCCATAAGGGTGGTGTCATCTGCATATCTGAGGTGATTGATATTTCTCCCGGAAATCTTGATTCCAGCTTGTGCTTCTTCCAGCCCAGCGTTCCTCATGATGTACTCTGCATATAAGTTAAATAAGCAGGGTGACAATATACAACCTTGACGTACTCCTTTTCCTATTTGGAACCAGTCTGTTGTTCCATTTCCAGTCTAACTGTTGCTTCCTGACCTGCATACAGGTTTCTCAAGAGGCAGGTCAGGGGGTCTGGTATTCCCATGTCTTTCAGAATGGTCCACAGTCTGTTGTGATCCACACAGTCAAAGGCTTTGGCATAGTCAATGAAGCAGAAATAGATATTTTTCTGGAACTCTCTTGCTTTCTCCATGATCCAGCATAAGGAATAACATCTTAATATTTAATTTAATATAGCATCTAGAACAAAGTGTTTCTGTTTGTTGGTTGATTTTAATATTATATTCCTTTTTTAAACCAAATGATTCTTCATGTTTTGTAAGGAGAAAATGTATCCTAAATATTTGGTTTTTAGTCTTGGAGATTATTGTATAAGAAAGACACTAAATATTTGTTGGTTAAGTGAATAAATACACATTAGCTTTTAGTGGTTGACACATTTGATATAGTCCTTTCTTTCCTCCTTTTTTTTTTTGGCTACGCATTATTTCTAGAACACATGCTATTTTTCAGATATTAGGAATGCAAAGAGGATCATGGTCCTGGTCAGGAACCCACATAAATAGGCACATGAATGAGTGTGGTGAGAAAAACACTAGGAGGAAGCTGCAGAGAAGGCTGGGAGCCCAAACGAAGGATATTTTCCTCTTACATAAGCCTGGAGAAAGTTAACATAAAACCAGAGTCAATCTCACATTCTGAGCAGGAAGGCATCTAACTAATAAGAAAGAAGAGATGAAAGTTGAAACTGAAGGATATAAAAGTTTTCAGAAAGCCTTAACAATAACCACCGTCTTAGATGGTGCCAAGTGAGAACTGATCATGTTTCTCACGGTACAAAAGAGGTTCAGGTTTACCCAGCTCATTATAGTTCTAGTCTTCTCTTATATATGTGCAAACACATAAAAATGAAACTAATCAAAAATGACAAAAAAAATCTTTTGTATATAGTTAAGTGTGCGTAACAATATACGTCAAGGTTGTATATTGTCATCCTGCTTATTTAACTTATATGCAGAGTACATCATGAGGAACGCTGGGCTGGAAGAAACACAAGCTGGAATCAAGATTGCCGGGAGAAATATCTATAACCTCAGATATGCAGATGACACCACCCTTATGGCAGAAAGTGAAGAGGAACTCAAAAGCCTCTTGATGAAAGTGAAAGAGGAGAGTGAAAAGGTTGGCTTGATGCTCAACATTCAGAAAACGAAGATCATGGCATCTGGTCCCATCATTTCATGGGAAATAGATGGGGAAACAGTGGAAACTGTGTCAGGCTTTATTTTTCTGGGCTCCAAAATCACTGCAGATGCTGATTGCAGCCATGAAATTAAAGGACGCTTACTCCTTGGAAGGAAAGTTATGACCAACCTAGATAGCATATTAAAAAGCAGAGACATTACTTTGCCAACAAAGATTCGTCCAGTCAAGGCTATGGTTTTTCCCGTGGTCATGTATGGATGTGAGAGTTGGACTGTGAAAAAGCTGATCGCTGAAGAATTGATGCTTTTGAACTGTGGTGCTGGAGAAGACTCTTGAGAGTCCCTTGGACTGCAAGGAGATCCAACCAGTCCATTCTAAAGGAGATCAATCCTAGGTGTTCATTGGAAGAACTGATGCTAAAGTTGAAACTCCAATACTTGGCCACCTCATGCGATGAGTTGACTCATTGGAGAAGAGTCTGATGCTGGGAGGGATTGGGGGTGGGAGGAGATGGGGCCAACAGAGAATGAGATGGCTGGATGGCATAACCAACTCGATGGACATGAGTTTGAGTGAACTCCGGGAGTTGGTGATGGACAGGGAGGTGTGGCGTGCTGTGATTCATGGGGTCGCAAAGAGTCGGACACGACTTAGCAACTGAACTGAACTGAACTGAAGTATGCTTGGCATACTACCCTAATGAAAGAAAAGTGTGAAGCTACATTCATGACTTTGTTAGATAAGTTAGTTGTGCTTGATACCAATTTAGGGGAGAGTCAGGCCCTGAATAAGTGTTGTATCATTACAGGATCATTTTAAGGAAAGGCAATTTAATTGCAATTAGTGTTGTAATAATTTATTTATGAAATGCTAGAGTGTGCATTTATAGCCTATCATTCACTTCCAGTCTGGTACTATGTGTGCCCTATTAAATTACAAAATACAAGTTTATTAACCTGCAATTCTGCTGCAATCATGGTGTTAGATTGCATTCTGTTCCTCTCTGGTACAGCATCGTTAAATCTTTTTGGGTCATTTATCTGTAGCTATTTAATTCCTCTGTTGTCATCTAAAGATTCTCATCACTGCCAATTAAGCAGGTGTGACCTGTGCTGAAAGCAGTTGGCTTTCCCTGATGATCTGGTGGGAATCCAAAATTGAGTCAGACTACTTCCGTTCTAACTAGTTTTTCATACTCACATTCTGTAAATAGTGATTTAGGACACATGAAGCATGTTGTCATGATCTAGATCAGCAACAGTTTGAGGGTCTTTACAGAGGGCGCTTGAGAAAGAATACTGTGAGTAGGCTTTGAAAACAAAATTGTGAAGCTGAGATACCACTTAGCCATCTGTTTATCTTTCTGGTGCACTGGTTTTAAGAGGGGAGAATTTGAGGCAAATCCATTTTCTCAATGACTGAATGACTAAGAGTAGGGAATGGAATAGAAATACTGTTCATTGAGTTTTTTCATGTTGCTTTGAGGAATATTGAGCCGGGATTTTTCATATTCGTGGTTCTAGGCAAAGTCCCCAAGGATACTCTACTGAATTTTGCAGATTAGCTGAAGTACAGAGTTTGCTCAAGATAGTTGAGCTGGGGTTTAAACCCAGGTCTACTGGGCTCCAAAGCTGTTTCTGATATCCCACACTCCAGGTGTCCCTGTAGCATCACTATATAGAGAGCTGACTCTTGGTTTTACAGAAATTGATTATCCTGTCTGAGGATTAAGTTTCCTGCCTTTATCTTCCTCCTCTCTTAATGGTCAATTATTAATCACTCATTGATTGCTAAAGTCATCCACATAGAGGATAATCACGAGGAAGATGAAGAAATAAAAGTAATTATGAATAAATTCAACCATTGATAACTCTTGGGAAGTGTGTTTGTGTTCTAAAGCGTTAAACTGGCATCACAGATTAAGCAGTGTGCTGACATTTAAGTATTTGAATTCTGTGTGGGTTTCACAGCCCAGTTTGTCTGAACCTTGCCTCTTTGATTTATCCATCTTGATTAGAACAACACATAGTGTACATGTTTCCAACAGATAGTGAGCCTGGCTATGTTGCTTTTACAGACTTTGATTTTATGTTTTATTAAATGGGGAAAAGGTATGCTGGGTCAATGCTATATCAAATAGACCCATCATTTGATCTATTAATGATTGGTTAAGATTCAACAAGATAGCACCACATCTGTCAGTAATGAGAGTTTATTGTCCTCTGTGGACATTAGAAAGAAATGATTCATTATTTAAATCCACGAGTGTACTGGATTGTTTTTTATTTATGTTTTTGCTTTTTTTTTTAATTTTGGTTCACAATATAGGGAAGCATTTTTTGTCATTCTTTAATATGACAGACTGCAGCAGTTTAAAGGTTATATTATGATTGCAGTGTAGTTGAATATAGAAAGCATTAAAGGATATAACAAAATACCTCTTCATGTTCTACATACATCTTTTTCCTGCACAGCACCACAGCTTGAAGATGGAGATGGTACAACAACACTGGATTTATGCAGTTAACCTTTATTTAGAGTTAAGAGATACTGTAAAGACACATACTGTCTGTGCATACTGAATTCCAGGGATGAATTCAACTAGTTTACAGAAAATCATCACTCTTGGAGGCTGAGTGATGGCCAGATGACAGAGTGCCTGAGCCCTTTGTATATTGGGTTGGCCAAAAAGTTCATCGGGTTTTTACTATAACATTGTACAGAAAAATTTAAACTTTTTGGCCAACCCAAGTAAAACTATCAGTTAAGTTCAATTGCTCAGTCCTGTCTGACTCTTTGCAACCCCATGGACTGCAGCACACCAGGGGTCCCTGTCCATCACCAACTCCTGCAGTTTATTGAAACTCATGTCCATTGAATTCGTGATGCCATCCAACCATCTTATCCTCTGTCATCCCCTTCTCCTCCCACCTTCAATATTTCCCAGCATCAGGTTCTTTTCAAATGAGTCAATTCTTCGCATTGGGTGGCCAAATATTGGAGTTTCAGCTTCAGCATCAGTCCTTCCAATGAATATTCTGTTTTCCTTTAGGATGGACTGGTTGGATCTCCTTGCAGTCCAAGGGACTCTCAAGAGTCTTCTCCAACACCACAGTTCAAAGGCATCAAATCTTCGCCATTCAGCTTTTTTTATAGTCCAACTCTCACATCCATACATGACAACTGGAAAAACCATAGCTTTGACTAGACAGATGTTTGTTAGCAAGGTCATGTCTCTGCTTTTTAATATGCTGTCTAGGTTGGTCATAACTTTTCTTCCAAGGAGCAAGCATTCTTTAATTTCATAGCTGTAGTCACCATCTGCAGTGATTTTGGAGCCCCCAAAATAAAGCCTCTCACTGTTTCCATTGTTTCCCCATCTATTTACCATGAACTGATGGGACCAGATGGCATAATCTTAGTTTTCTGAATGTTGGGTTTTAAGCCAATTTTTTCACTTTCATCCAGCGGCTCTTTAGTTCTTCTTCACTTTCTGCCATAAGGGTGGTATCATCTGCATATCTGAGGTTATTGATATTTTCCCGGCAATCTTGATTCCAGCTTGTACTTCATCCAAGTATTTCCCATGATGTATTCTGCATGCAAAGAAATAGAGGAAAAAAATAGAATAGGGAAAACAAGAGATCTCTTCAAGAAAATTAGAGATTCCAAGGGAACATTTCATGCAAAGATGGGCTCAATAAAGGACAGAAATGGCATGGACCTAACAGAAACAGAAGATATTAAGAAGAGGTGGCAAGAATACACAGAAGAACTATACAAAAAAGATCTTCACAACCAAGATAGTCACGATAATGTGATCACTGACCTAGAGCCAGACATCTTGGAATGTGAAGTCAAGTGGGCCTTAGAAAGCATCACTACAAACAAAGCTAGTGGAGGTGATGGAATTCCAGTTGAGCTATTTCAAGTCTTGAAAGATGATGCTGTGAAAGTGTTGCACTCAATATACCAACAAATTTGGAAAACTCAGCAGTGGCCACAGGACTGGAAAAGGTCAGTCTTCATTCCAATCCCAAAGAAAGGCAATTTCAAGGAATGTTCAAACTACCTCACAATTGCACTCATCTCACACACTAGTAAAGTCATGCTCAAAATTCTCCAAGCCAGGCTTCAGCAATATATGAGCCATGAATTCCCAGATGTTCAAACAGGTTTTAGAAAAGGCAGAGGCACCAGAGATCAAATTGCCAACATCCACTGGATCATGGAGAAAGCAAGAGAGTTCCAGAAAAACATCTATTTCTGCTTCATTGACTATGCTAAAGCCTTTGACTGTGTGGATCACAATAAACTGTGGAAAATTCTGAAAGAGATGGGAATCCCAGATCACCTGACCTGCCTCTTGAGAAACCTGTATGCAGGTCAGGAAGCAACAGTCAGAACTGTACATGGAACAAAAGGCTGGTTCCAGATAGGAAAAGGAGTACGTCAAGGCTGTATATTGTCACCTTGCTTATTTAACTTGTGTGCAGAGTACATCATGAGGAACGCTGGGCTTGAAGACACACAAGCTGGAATCAAGATTGCTGGGAGAAATATCAATAACCTCAGATATGCAGATGACACCACCCTTATGGCAGAAAGTGAAAAGGAACTCAAAAGCCTCCTGATGAAAGTGAAAGAGGAGAATGAAAATGTTGGCTTGAAACTCAACATTCAGAAAACTAAGATCTGGTCCCATCACTTCATGGGAAACAGATAGAAAAACAGTGGAGACAGTATCAGACTTTATTTTTTGGGGCTCCAAAATCACTGCAGATGCTGATTGCAGCCATGAAATTAAAAGACGCTTACTCCTTGGAAGGAAAGTTATGACCAACCTAGATAGTATATTAAAAAGCAGAGACATTACTTTGCCAACAAAGGTCCGTCCAGTCAAGGCTATGGTTTTTCCCATGGTCATGTATGGATGTGAGAGTTGGACTGTGAAGAAAGCTGATCGCCGAAGAATTGATGCTTTTGAACTGTGGTGCTGGAGAAGACCCTTGCGAGTCCCTTGGACTGCAAGGAGATCCAACCAGTCCATTCTAAAGGAGATCAATCCTGGGTGTTCATTGGAAGGACTGATACTAAAGCTGAAACTCCAATACTTTGGCCACCTCATGTGAAGATTTGACTCACTGGAAAAGACTCTGATGCTGGGAAAGGTTGGGGGCGGGAGGAGAAGGGGACGACAGAGAATGAGATGGCTGGATGGCATCACTAACTCTATGGACATGAGTTTGTGTGAACTCCGGGAGTTGGTGATGGACATGGAGGCCTGGCGTGCTGTGATTCATGGGGTCGCGGAGAGTCGGACACGACTGAGCGACTGAACTGAACTGAACTCTGCATATAAGTTAAATAAGCAGGGAGACAACATACAGCCTTGATGTATTCCTTTCCTGATTTGTAACCATTCTGTTTTTCCATGTCCTGTTCTAACTGTTGCTTCTTGACCTGCATACAGATTTCTTAAGAGGCATGTCAGGTGGTCTTGTATTCCCGTCTGTTTAAGGATTTCCCACAGTTTGTTATGATCCAAGCAGTCAAAGGCTTTGTCCTAGTCAGTAAAGTAGAAGTAGATGTTTTTCTTGAACTCTCTTGCTTTTTTGATGATCCATTGGATGTTGTCAAATTGATCTCTGGTTCCTCTGCCTTTTCTAAATCCAGCTTGAGCATCTGGAATTTCACGCTTCACATTCTGCTGAAGCCTGATTTGGAGAATTTTGAGCATTGCTTTACTAATGATAGATACTTTATATTCAGAACTTTATAGATCCTCTACCTTCTCACTCTCAATCCAGCATCCTATCCCCCCCAAAGCAGGCTTTCAAAAATGCGAAAATTATATTGTTTGGTTGCATGTCTTCTTCTTGTTCTCTTCCACCATTTGTGAGGAGGAGGATACTGGAGGCTGGAACTATGCTGTGTCCTGAGCAACTGAACTGAACGTATCTTTCTCCGGTATCCAGCACAGTCAGGTGCATAGCAGCAGTGCATACATGCTATAGTTTAGGAAAGAAAATGTTTGGAGCTTGGAGTCAGAGAATAGGATGACTTACAAGTCAAAACAGACTGAGCTTCAGCTCCCTTATTTGTAACCGGATATAATCGTCACCTTCTTCAAAGAGATAGGATGAGGTTTAGGCATGAATAAATACATCTTGATTATTTAAAAGTGCTGTGTAAACATGGGATATTTATGTGGTTGTGCAATTATTATCTCACTGAGGGAAACCTGGGTTCAAATATGTTTGTTTATATATTTTCTAGTGCTATTACTTGGACTTCCCTGATGGCTTAGTGGATAAAGGGTCTGCCTGCCATGCAGGAGACATGGGTTTGATACCTGGGTCTGGAAGATTCCCCTGGAGAAGGAAATGGAAACCCACTCCAGCATTTTGCCTGAAAACTCCATGGACAGAAGAGCCTACTCACAACACACACACACATACACTTACTAAGTATGAAGAGACCGTGTGCAACTTGAATGACGGGAGGTTGAACAATACTGCATTGACTCTCTATTAGGTTGTGTCTGTTTTTTTGGTTTGTTTTACTTGTAAGAAAACAATTCCATGCAAAAGTGCCACAATGTCACTCCCTTTCTTTTTTGCATTTACCTATGTTGAAGTTTCTGAGGTTGTCCTAGCAGCACAAGTGAGGGTGGAAAGCCCAGAGTCACCTAGGACTGAATGATTTTCATGTACCTGGCTCTATCCTCTCCTGGCTATTTGGCTTAGTTATTACTTGCTATCTCTCTGCTATAATTTTTCAGCTATGTCATGGATGTTGGAATAATATCACATACCTCATATAGTATGGCTTAGCGTATTTTAAGCATTTACAAAAATGAATGGCATGTATTAAGTTCTCCATAAAGATGAACTGTTATCTCTATCATTAGAAGTAGTACCTGAGTTATCCTTCTCCTTCTGCATGGTATGTTCATACCACTGTGTGGCAAGTGTGAAGATAAGCTGATGCGTTCGTCTGAACATGTTAAAACATGTTTATCGGGGACAATGCCATGGCAATTTTCTCACAGTAAATAAAATAATTCCATTCACAATAATAGTAAAAACAATAGTTCCATTTGAAAATTACTAGATATGTAGCAGGCACTGTGTTAGTTTTCACATACTAACATGAGAAAGTGTAGTTTATAATCCATACGCAGACTTTCAAGTGCCATGTTTTTATCCTTATTGCACAGTTAAGCAAATGCAGGTTCTAATAGGTTAAGTCAATTATCCCTGGTCCCAGGACACCATGTAGCTGGTATTCAAACTCAGATGTTTCTGGTTCCAAAACTTGTGCTTTTTCTTTCATATCAAGGTTCCCATCCTAGGAAAGTTCCTCAAAGCAAGTAATATATAAAAATATCCTCTTTTCAAGATGTTAAAGGAGAGAGGTTAAAAACTTAGTCTTGGGAGACAGGCTTTTGTCAAAATTTTTCTCTGTTGTTTCCTTATAGTTCAAGAGTGGACCAGTTGTAAAACCTTTGAAAGCTTCTGTTTCCTCAAATCTGTAAGCTGCCTCAAGACTTCTTGCCTCATTCTGTCCTCATAAGCATAAATTATCTGACATTTTTATTTCATTTTCATGTTTAGCTTTCACAAAATTAAGTCAACACTTAGTGATTTTTTTAAATAACAATATTATTTTTGAGATGGAAGGACTGATGCTAAAGCTGAAACTGCAATACTTTGGCCACCTCATGCAAAGAGTTGACTCATTGGAAAAGACTCTGATGCTGGTGGGGATTGGGGGCAGGAGAAGAAGGGGACGACAGAGAATGAGATGGCTGGATGGCATCACCAACTGGATGGACACAAGTTTGAGTGAACTCCGGGAGTTGGTGATGGACAGGGAGGCCTGGCGTGCTGTGATTCATGGGGTCGCAAAGAGTCGGACACGACTGAGCGACTGAACTGAACAGAACAAAAGTAAAGAGGTCTGAGGCAATGTTTGTTCCTGCCTGGCTGAAGTATATGTGGGGAATGGTGCCAGTGGAAATGGCACATTTGTGCATGTCATATACACAGTAAGAATTCCTAGAAGTTCATTAACTCTTTTTGCTTCATGTAATCTGAAAGATTCAACAATGCTCATCCCATATCTCCATTTTACTCCACAATCTGGCCCTTATAAAAGCCAAATCTATTCTGGAAAAAATCAGTGGATGACCACAAATTCAGCCAAGTAGTAACCTCAGTTCCATTTGTAGTGGTAATGTATTCAATAATATTTTTGCTGTATCAGATTACCATGAACTCAGTACACGTGTGTTAAGGCTGTTCATCTGGAAAACACATCATTTTTCATAACTGTCAGTAAAGAAACTCAGAAACTGTTCTCATTTGTATGAAATGAGCAGTGGGATTAATTTACAATCTTCCCCAAGGTTTATGCTAACTGTATTGCCTTCTGTTGTAACATAGTCCAAAGAGACCTAGGCCAACTGATAGTGCCCAGAACATTGCATTGGTGCACTTTATTGATGAAATGCTGTTATTATATGTTCAAGAAATAACAATAAGTTGAAGAATTTAGCAATGTGCATATACTTCAGAAGGAGAAGAATAAACTTCAAAAGATAGAAGGACATTCCACATCTGTGATATTTTTCAGTTCAGTTCAGTCGCTCAGTCATGTCCGACTCTCCGCGACCCCACGAATCACAGCGTGAATCACAGCACGCCAGGCTTCCCTGTGATATTTTTAGGAGCTCAATAATCAGTAGTTTACCAGGATGTTGCTCTAAAACAAAGGACACATTGTTACTTCTCCTGTCTCCTTCCACAAATGAAAGTGAAAGTCATTCAGTTGTGTCTGACTCTTTGAGACCCCATGGACTGTAAAGTTCTCCAGGCCAGGATACTTGAGTGGCTAGCCTTTCCCTTCTCCAAGAGGTCTTCCCAATCCAGGGTCAAACCCAGGTCTCACGCATTGCAGGCAGATTCTTTACCACCTGAGCCACAAGGGAAGCCCAAGAATACTAGAGTGGGTAGCCCATCCCTTCTCCTGCAGATCTTCCTGACCCAGGGATTGAACCAGTGTCTCCTGCATTGCAGACAGATTCTTTATGGACTGAGCTATGAGGGAAGCACCCTTCTACAATTAAAGCATCAAAATACCTCAGGTTTTAGAGACAGCACATTTTGCTCCCAAGGAAACTGTATCATCCCATACACTGCTGCTGCTGCTAAATTGCTTCAGTCGTGTCCAACTCTGTGTGATCCCATAGACAGCAGCCCACCAGGTTCCCCCGTCCCTGGGATTCTCCAGGCAAGAACACTGGAGTGGGTTGCCATTTCCTTCTCCAATGCATGAAAGGGAAAAGGGAAAGTGAAGTTGCTCAGTCGTGTCTGACTCTTCACGACCCCATGGACTGCAGCCTACTAGACTCCTCCGTCCATGAGATTTTCCAGGCAAGAGTACTGGAGTGGGTCACCAGTGCCTTCTCCGATCCCATACACTAGATGACCCTAAAACTTTAAGCATTCAGGGAGGCCCAGACCACGGAAAGCTGCAAAACAGAATTAGACTGTAGTTCTAGTAGCCCTGCTGATTCTACCATATGCCCCACTGGGCCTGTATTATGAGTTATCTAGAAGACTTAAATTTAGAGGTCTAGACCAAGGCTATGACAAATGCAGTGTAGAATTGCACACTTTTCTGAAAAGGGTGTTACCAGATCTTAGTAAAAATGCAGTATTCTGAGATGGGTTCTGCCCTACCCTCTGAACCATATGGAAAGGAAGACTCAGCAGCAATTTAGACAGACTGAAGTGGTATATCCAGGGTCTGGCCCCAGGAACTGCAGAAACAAATGACCCTGACCCCACATCACCCAACATGATGGCACCAGCATCTCTGCATCAGATAACACCTGTGTGACCAGCTGAGGAGGAAAAACTCTGCTTCTTAAAAATTGAAATGACCTATGGCTATGGTTTTTCCAGTGGTCATGTATGGATGTGAAAGTTGGACTGTGAAGAAAGCTGATTGCTGAAGAATTGATGCTTTTGAACTCTGGTGCTGGAGAAGACTCTTGAGAGTCCCTTGGACTGCAAGGAGATCCAACCAGTCCATTCTAAAGGAGATCGATCCTGAATGTTCATTGGAAAGACTGATGCTAAAGCTGAAACTCCAATATTTTGGCCACCTCATGCGAAGAGTTGACTCACTGGAAAAGACTCTGATGCTGGGAAAGATTGGGGGCGGGAGGAGAAGGTGACAACAGAGGATGAGATGGCTGGATGGCATCACCGACTCTGTGGTCATGAGTTTGAGTGAACTCCAGGAGTTGGCGATGGACAGGGAGGCCTGGCGTGCTGTGATTCATGGGGTCACAAAGAGTCAGTCACGACTGAGTGACTGAACTGAACTGAACTGAATGCACACAAAGTGCTTAACACAGAAGCACACAAATAGTAATAGTTCCATAAATGCTGCCCATTCAATGTTGTCATTCGTTTCAGCCTATGAGAGTGGATCTCTCCTCCCACTTTAAAAATAACTTATTTTCTTTTCACATTTTCCCTCAGTTAATTGTATTTCATTTCTTCTCTTCACAGTGTCAGAAAACATTGATCAAAGCAGAAACTCTGCTGCACATTGCTTTTGGTGCTGATGAGAGGTTAGGAATAAACCAAGACATTATCCTGGGCCATGGTCTAGATTATTCAAAAGACATATTCCTCCGTCCCTCTCATACTTGACTGACATGGCTTAAAGTTGGTCCAATTGTAGGTTCATGAATGAAGGTTCCTTTAGGCTATCTCTATTTTTAAAAATGAAAGCATCTGTTAGCATTATAATTAGTGTTACATTTCCTTTTCAAAGCCAGAAAATCGATTTTTGCGTGAAAAAATGTTACCTTTGTATTCCAATTTGATTTTCTTGTTTTTATCTTATAAAAAACTGGTTTTTAATGAGATTTTTTTACTTCCCACTGAGAGTCTACAAACTGTCATGGGTTTCTATCGTGGTTTGTTCAGCATTAATTGGCCCACCAAGGCTTTGAGAAAACTCTTGAATGGTGTGATTGTTGATCCCAGTGGAGGATAGTTTCCTGAGAAATTCGCAGCTTTACCATTGAGTTAGAGATACTGACACTGAAGAGCACTTTGTACTTTCTACATGAAAACTTTATCAGATAAGTTCTGGGGTTGAAAGATGCTTCAGCTACATTCCCAGGGGACTTCACAATCCATACTAACCAGTCCATCAACAGCTTTTTCAGTTTGTGTACATGTGGAGCTGTGAGGTCAAGTACAGTTTGTTTGTGCATCTCCAAAGAAGCTCAATGGGTATGTTTGCTTCGTTGACTAACATCACACATTCCCACAGGAATTGGAAAGGCCAGAGACAGGTGGACTTTGTCCATAGCGGGGAGTAACAGTTGAATAAATACACAGCAGTTGCACTTTTCAGATTATCTCTTAGGACAAAACGGTGGCCCGTATACGTCAGCCATTGAAATCCAAACTTCATGGGCTTCAAGAGTGTGATCATCCCTTCTAAAGTGTTAGAGGTGCTATTTCTTCACTTTTTTTCTTTTTTTATTGTAAAGCATATCCTGAGACCATAAATAAGACTAATTTCTTTTCATTGCCTTCAATGTTTTAGGAATTGAACAATTTTGATATGTCCATTGTTTGTTTTCCCATGTCACAACTGCCTGGTACTTAAAAGGGAACAAAACAAAACAATTTCTCTGACTCTATTCTTTAACCCTTACCCCTACATATTAGTGTTAACATGGTAGCAATCTTCAAACACTAACTAACTTATGTCTGGAAGTCTCTTTTTAAAGAAGATGATGGCTGTGTGCATCTGTGTGATACTACGCATTTCTACAGTTTCATGGGAGTGGGGGACATTGCTACTCTATATGATAAGTGGGGAGAGTCTCTAGATGTGGGTGTCAACTGGCTCTCCATTCAGACCATTACCTTCAAGATCCTGCCATAAGAACTATGTCATTCTCCCTCTGTCTCAAAAGGTTTTTCACCTCTGGGTTTCTTGTCTTAGAACACTCTGCCCCTTCCCCCTTTGTTGGTTCATTGTTAATAATTCTTCTTGTCTTTGCTTCAAAGTTATTTCTTTCAGAAGGCTTCCCAGATAACCCAGATGTGCCATCTGTACTTCCTCCATCAAGACCTCTAAGTCTACTATAAATGTCTGCTTAATTGTTTCCATTTTTGGTTGATGAAATTTTTTATCTTATTTATTTATTTTTTTATTTTACAATATTATATTGGTTGGTTTTGTCATACATTGACATGAATTCGCCCCAGGTGTACATGAGTTCCCCCTCCTGAACCCCCCTCTCACCTCCCTCCTCCCTTTATCCTCCCTCTTGGTCATCCCCGCACACCAGCCCCGAGTATCCATTTTTGAAGACAGAATACAGTGTTACATATCTTTGTATTTGCTATACTCAACACAAGTGCTCAAGATGTAGTAAAACCACACAATGCACCTGTGTTGAATGAATAAATTAACCACTTCTTACTCCAGTTTCTGATAATTTCTGATGGCATAATTTTTGTGGATAGGAAAGAAAAACAGATTTCAGGACTCCAGTGAGGGCACTAAGGAAACCCTTCAAACATAAATGAATGAAACAAGGTGAATTGTGAATACAGTTAACCCTTGATTAACTGGGATAATTAATTACACAGGAGAGATGATAGTGGGAAGAGCAGCATTTGTGATCCAAAGATGTACAGTCAACCTTTGGATGTACCACTCACTGAGAATTCAAATGGGAAATGCAGCCTTTATAGCTATAGCTTATTTATGAACTGGTGGTGTTAATTATAGCTATCATCTAGGATTATAGTTGAGATCAAATGAGAAAATTGAAAGTACTATGTAAATTGTGGTTATCTTTCCTATTAGTTGGCAATGGACAGGGGGGCCTGGCATGCTGTGATTCATGGGGTCGCAAAGAGTCAGACATGACTAAGTGACTGAACTGAACTGATTGACTTAATAGGGGTTGGTATTTTAAATCTGGTACAGTCACTTTAGAGACAAATCACCAACTCAATGGATATGAGTGTGAGCAAACTCTGAGAGATGGTGAAGGACAGGGAAGCCTGGTGTGCTGCAGTTCATGAGGTCACAAACAGTTGGACATGACTGAGTGACTGAACAACAACAAAAGACCCTATATTGTCACATGCCTTCTTTGAATAAGTTAATTTAACTTTAACCATGGGGAAGAAAATTACTATTTGCCATGAAGTGATGGGACCAGAGGTCATGATCTTAACTTTCTGAATGCTGAGTTGTAAGCCAAATTTTTCACTCTCCTCTTTCACTTTCATCAAGATGCTCTTTAGTTCTTCATTTTCTGCCATAACGGTGGTGTCATCTGTGTATCTGAAGTTATTGATATTTCTCCCTAAATTCTTTGATTCCAGCTTGTGCTTCATCCAGCCCAGCATTTCACATGATATATTCTGCATATAAGTTTAATAAGCAGGGTGACAATATACAGCTTTGGCATACTCCTTTCCCAATTGGGAATCAGTCCCTTGTTTCATGTATGTTTCTAACTGTTGCTTCTAGACCTGTATATAGATTTCTCAGAGGAGGTCTGGTATTCCCATCTCTTGAAGACTTTTGCACAGTTTTTTGTGATTTACACAGTCAAAGGCTTTAACATCAATAAAGCAGAAGTAGACCCACTATGTGGAGAACAATTATACCAAAGAAGTTCTTGTTCTGTTGCAAAACTTCTAGGATTCACAACAGATTTCCCAACCTGGGGATCTGGCAAAGTGACTGAGAATCCACAGGTAATTTGGCTTTGGAGGCCAGTGGATTTGATTACAGAACTTCCACAGGACTGGGGAAACAGACTTTTGGAGGGCACAGATAAAACTTTGTGTGCACCAGGCCTCAGAGAAAGGAGCAGTAATCCCATAAGAGACTGAGCCAGACTTGTCTGTGAGTGTCCAGGAGTCTCCCACAGAGGCAAGGGTCAACAGTCAGAGGCACGGGTCAACAGTCAGAGGCACTGAATACAACAGTCCTGGGGGCTGTGACTTGCTAGCAGAAGTCCTTTTGAAGGAGGTCACCATTACTGCCATTAACCCTACCATAGTTTGAGCTCAGACCAAACTGCAGTGAGGGAACATCAGCAGAAAAT
Organism: Moschus berezovskii; assembly: GCF_049115385.1. Taxonomy (NCBI): domain Eukaryota; kingdom Metazoa; phylum Chordata; class Mammalia; order Artiodactyla; family Moschidae; genus Moschus; species Moschus berezovskii. Next base: position 74,892,926 of record NC_142471.1, read on the forward strand.
TGGATTAAAGATTTACTGAGCACTGTCACCCTGCGTATTTAACTTATATGCGGAGTACATCATGAGGAACGCTGGGCTGGAAGAAGTATAAGCTGGAATCAAGATTGCTGGGAGAAATATCAATAACCTCAGATATGCAGATGACACCACCCTTATGGCAGGAAGTGAAGAGGAACTCAAAAGCCTCTTGATGAAAGTGAAAGAGGAGAGCGAAAAGGTTGGCTTGAAGCTCAACATTCAGAAAACGAAGATCATGGCATCTGGTCCCATCACTTCATGGGAAATAGATGGAAAAACAGTGGAAACAGTGTCAGACTTTATTTTTTGGGCTCCAAAATCACTGTAGATGCTGATTGCAGCATGAAATTAAAAGACGCTAACTCCTTGGAAGGAAAGTTATGACCAACCTAGATAGTATATTAAAAAGCAGAGACATTCCTTTGCCAACCAAGGTCCATCTAGTCAAGGCTATGGTTTTTCCTGTAGTCATGTATGGATGTGAGAGTTGGACTGTGAAGAAAGCTGATCGCCGAAGAATTGATGCTTTTGAACTGTGGTGCTGGAGAAGACTCTTGAGAGTCCCTTGGACTGCAAGGAGATCCAACCAGTCCATTCTAAAGGAGATCAATCCTGGGTGTTCATTGGAAGGACTGATGCTAAAGCTGAAACTCCAACACTTTGGCCACCTCATGGGATGAGTTGACTCACTGGAAAAGACTCTGATGCTGGGAGGGATTGGGGGTGGGAGGAGACGGGGACAACAGAGAATGAGATGGCTGGGTGGCATCACCGACTCAATGGACATGAGTTTGAGTGAACTCCAGGAGTTGGCGATGGACAGGGAGGCCTGGCGTGCTGTGATTCATGGGGTCGCGGAGAGTCGGACACGACTGAGTGACTGAACTGAACTGATCACAACCATGCTCACCAGAGCAAGACCAGTTTTCCCCACAGCCAGTCCCTCCCATCAGGAAGCTTCTACCAGCCTCTTATCCTCATATATCAGAGGACAGACAGAATGAAAACCAAAATCACAGAAAACTAATCAAACTGATCACATAATCACAGCCTTGTCTAACTCAATGGAACTCTGAGCACTGTAGTATAACAGTAACCTTCTCATCTGCATGAGCTTCAGTAACCAAAAAATTACAGGGGTCACCATTATTGTTCTCATTTTGTAATTTTGAAGATTTTGGATTCATTAAAGGAATTATGATGTTCATATAAGTTCACACAACTGATTAATTTTTGGTGGAATCTCAACCCAGAACACTGTGCTTTCAAACTTAATGGTATTAATCAACTTACTTCTTCCTAAGTATTTACTTTAGAGGAATTGAGGCAGCTTGCTTGCCACAATAATAATACTCATGTTAATAAATGGAAACAATTTATTTGAACAAGAATAAGCCAACATTCTGGATAATTCCCAGACTTTCAGAATAGCATAGAATGTTATGGACAGATGACATTTTTAGGGTTTTTCAGCCCATTCATCTTTTTGTTTCTACTTGATTCTGGGGAAAATTTGAGGTCTATTGTCTTGATAAATTTTTTATCCAAATTTCTTCCTTTTGTCTGCAGCTCTTTCTGATGCCCTACCTCCATGATTTTCTTTACTTCCACTTTGTGAGCAATTAATTCCCCCCTAATTTTTTTTTATAAATTTGTTTCAGTTGAAGTTCTTGCACTTGAAACACTTTCTATTTTAACATCTCATCCACTTTCTAGCTCTGAGTATATGAATTTCCAAAAGATATTCAGTTAATTGATCTTATAGGTGGGAATAGAACTTTTTCTTTCTTACGATCCAAGCATGAATTTGATGCCTTAATGGTTCCTGAATTTACCTTCTTTAATACTGTCATTTTGATTTTAATACTGAAAATTTTTACCTCTGTTATTCTTATTCAGATCAAGGATTACGACAAAATTTCACTGATTGAAATATATCCTAAGTAACTCAAATACATACATACACATATAGCCAGAGCCTCTATGGGGCATTGGATATCTGTATGAGTTTTCATAACCAGGACTCCAACCTGCCAGGAAGGGACCTAGAACCTGATGCTCTATTATGAGTCTCTCAGACAAATTCTGCATTGTTGCATGTGCCTGAGATCTCAGCATCTTCTGTTCTTTTGTTGAACAAGAGAAGATAAACACACCCATGGTTATTTTCAGTGGCTTTCTGACATTATGATATATGTGTCCTGCAGAGACTTCCTGCTGTACTTGGTCTAAGTCTGTCAGCTCTGGTGAAGCATATTATGTCCTTAGTGTGACTTTTAATAAAATATTTTTGAAACAGGAGGCTATTAAGCCACCTGAAAATACATTTTAAGCTTCATTTTAAACTTCACTTTGTGGGTTTGGGATTTTGCTGAGATCAAGTTTTCCTTTATCTCTCTTCAGCAGATTTGTTATACTTTCCTGATTAATTGTACTAGCTTTATTTCCTGATTCAGAACATTTATAATAACATTTCACATTCATGATCATTCATCACTCAAGAGAGAAGGGGCAACTTTCTTTTTCTAGATTGTGCATTATCAATTTAACATAGTAAATAATCTGATATTCCTTCACTTTCAGACATATCTAGATGAGAAGTTAGATTGGCAAATTTCTTTCTCCTGATTTCTACTGAGACATAAGTAGGAAGGCTACATTAATACATCAAATATTTGGATTCTTTGTGGGGTAAAACTTGTTTTCTGATTGGTAAATATATTTATTTACCAGACCAACTCTGAAGATTTTGCTTGGCCATGAAAGTTTTTGAAGGGAAAAAGGAGAAAAAATCTCAATTACTGAGTGCCTCAGCAAGTCAGAGAAGCCCCAGGAAGACAGTAGGTGCTGGAGAGGTGGCTATGCGGTGCTGGAACTTCTCTGAGGAGATATCCCAAATCCAAGGGCAAAGGAGAAATCCCAGCAAGACAGTAGGAGGGGCAAATTCATGTTTAGAATCAAACCCCATTCCTGCCAGAGAGGCTCAGGGGCTCAAACAAGTCTTGTGCACACCAGGGCCCAGAGACCTCACAGAGACTGAGACAGAACTGTGTTTGAGCATCTCCTGTGGAGGAATGAATCAGCAGTGGACTGCCACAGAAGCAGGGGCTCTGGGTGCAGCAGACTTGGGTATGTCATAAGCCCTCTTGGAGGAGGTCGCCATTAACCCCACCATAGAGCTGCCAGAACATGCACAGGACTGGGAAATAGACTCTTAGAGGGCACAACAGAAACTTGTGCTCACCAGGACCCAGGGGAAAAGAGCAGTGACCCCAAAAAGAGACTGACCCAGACTTGCCCGGGAGTTTCCAGGAGTCTCCAGCAGAGGCAGGGGTCCAAGGTGGCCTGCTGCAGGGTGGGGGCATTGAGTGTAGCGGTACATGTATGAGACCTTCAGAAGGAGGTTGTCATTATCTTCATTACCTCCACCACAGTCTGGCCCCAGGTAAATAACAGGGAGAGAACATAGCTCCACCCATCAATCCAGAAAATTGGATTAAAGTTCTCCTGAGCATGGCTCTGCCCATCAGAACAAGACCCAGTTTACCCCTCAGCCAGTCTCTCCCATCAGGAAGCTTCCATAAGCCTCTTATCCTTCTCCATCAGAGGGCAGACAGCCTGAAAACCACAATCCAAGAAAACTAACCAATCTGATCACATGGACCACAGCCTTGTCTAACTCAAAGAAACTATGAGCATGTTGTGAAGGGCCACCCAAGAAAGACGGGTCATTGTGGAGAGTCCTAACAAAATGTGGTCCCATGGAGAAAGGAATGGCAAACCACTTCAGTACTCTTGCCTTGAGAACCCCAAGAACAGTATGAAAAGGCAAAAAGATAAGACACTGAAAGATGAAGTCCCCAGGTCAGTAGGTGCCCAATATGCTACTGGAAATCAGTGGAGAAATAACTCCAGAAAGAATGAAGAGATGGAGCCAAAGGAAAAACAACACCCAGTTGTGGATGTGACTGGTGATGGAAGCAAGGTCTGATGCTGTAAAAAGCAACATTGCATAGGAACCTGGAATAGTAGGTCCATGAATCAAGGCAAATTGGAAGTGGTCAAACAGGAGATGGCAAGAGAGATGGTTGACATTTTAGGAATCAGCAAACTAAAATAGACTGGAATGGGTGAATTTAACTAAGATGACTATTATATCTACTATTGTGAGCAAGAATCCCTTAGAAGAATAGAGTAGCCATCATAGTCCACAAAAGAGTCTAAAATGAAGTATTTAGATGAAATCTCAAAAACGACAAATGATCTCTATTTGTTTCCAAGGCAAACCATTCAATATCACAGTAATCCAAGTCTATGCCCTGATCAGTAATACTGAAAAAGCTGAAGTTGAATGCTTCTATGAAGATCTATAAGACCTTCTAGAAGTAACACCTAAAAAACATGTCCTTTTCATTATAGGGGACTGGCATGCAAAAGTAGGAAGTCAAGAAACACCTGGAGTAACTGGCAAATTTGGCCTTGGAGTAGGCCTTCAGAATGAATCAGGGCAAAGGCTAATAGACTTTTCCCAAGAGAACACACTGGTCATAGCAAGCACCCTATTCCAAAAACACAAGAGAAGACTACACATGGACATCTCCAGGTGGTCAATACTGAAATCAGATTGATTATATTCTTTGCAGCCAAATATGGAGAAGCTATATACAGTCAGCAAAAACAAGACTGGGAGCTGACTGTTGCTCAGATCATGAACTCCTTATTGCCAAATTCAGGCTTAAATGGAAGCAAATAGGGAAAACCACTAGACCATTCAGGTATGACCTAAATCAAATCCCTTATGAGTGTACAGTGGAAGTGAGAAATAGATTCAAGGCATTAGATCTGATAAACAGAGTGCCTGAGGAACTATGGACGGAGGTTTGTGACACTGTACAGGAGACAGGGATCAAGACCATCTCCAAGAAAAAGAAATGCAAAAAAGCAAAATGGTTGTCTGAGAAGGCCTAACAAATAGCTGTGAAAAGAAGAGACGCAAAAAGCAAAGGAAAGAGATACCCATTTGAATGCACAGAACAGCAAAGAATAGCAAAGAGAGATATGAAAGCCTTCCTCAGTGATCAGTGCAAAGAAATAGAGGAAAACAATAGAATGGGAAAGACTAGAGATCTCTTCAAGAAAATTAGAGATACCAATGGAATATTTCATTCAAAGATCGGCACAATAAAGGACCGAAATTGTATGGACCTTGCAGAAGCAGAAGATATTAAGAAGTGGTGGCAAGAATACAAAGAAGAGCTGTACAAAAGAGATCTTCAAGACCCAGATAATCACGATGGTGTGATCACTCACCTAGACCCAGACATCCTAGAATGCGAAGTCAAGTGGGCCTTAGAAAGCATCACTATGAACAAAGCTAGTGGAGGTGATAGAATTCCAGTTGAGCTATTTCGAATCCTAAAAGATGATGCTGTGAAAGTGCTGAACTCAATATGCCAGCAAATTTGGAAAACTCAGCAGTGCCCACAGGGCTGGAAAATGTCAGTCTTCATTCCAATCCCAAAGAAAGGCAATGCCAAAGAAGGTTCAAACTACCACACAACTGCACTCGTCTCACACGCTATTAAAGTAATGCTAAAAATTCTCCAAACCAGGCTTCATCAGTACGTGAACCGTGAACTTCCAGATGTTCAAGTTGGATTCAGAAAAGGCAGAGGAACCAGAGATCAAATTGCCAACATCCACTAGATCATCAAAAAAGCAAGAGAGTTCCAGAAAAACATCTATTTTTGCTTTATTGACTAGCCAAATCCTTTGACTGCATGGATCACAACAGACTGTGTAAAATCCTTAAAGAGATGGAAATACCTGACCTCCTCCTGAGAAATCTGTATTCAGGTCAGGAAGCAATGGTTCACGTTAGACATGGAACAAGAGACTGATTCCAAATAGGGAAAGGAGTATGTCAAGCCTGTATATTGTCACCCTGCTTATTAACTTATATGCAGAGTACATCATGAGGAATGCTGGGTGGATGAAGCACAAGCTGGAATCAAGATTGCCAGGAGAAATATCAATAACCTCAGGTATGCAGATGACACCACCCTTATGGCAGAAAGTGGAGAAGAACTAAAGAGCCTCTTGATAAACGTGAAAGAGGAGAGTGAAAAAGTTGGGTTAAAACACATCAGAAAACTAAGATCATGGCATTGGGCCCCATCACTTCATGACAAATAGATGAGGAAAGAGTGACAGACTTTATTTTTGGGCAGATCGAAAATCACTCCAGATGGTGACTGAAGCCATGAAATTAAAAGATGCTTACTCCTTGGAAGGAACGTTATGGCCAACCTAGATAGCATATTAAAAAGCAGAATTACTTTGCCAACAAAGGTCCATCCAGTCAGAGCTATGATTTTCCAGTAGTCATGTATGGATGTGAGAGTTATAAAGAAAGCTGAGCACCAAAGAATTGATGCTTTTGATCTGTGGTGTTGGAGAAGACTCTTGAGAGTCTCTTGGACTGCAAGGAGATCCAACCAGTCCATCCTAAAGGAAATCAGTCCTGAATATTCATTGGAAGGACTGATGTTGAAGCTGAAACTCCAATACTTTGGTCACCTGATGTGAAGAACTGACTCATTTGAAAAGATCCTGATGTTGGGAAAGATTGAAGGTAAGATGAGAAGGGGATGACAGAGGATGAGATGGTTGGATGGCATCACCGACTCAATGAACATGAGTTTGGGTAAACTCTGGGTTTTGGTTTTGGACAAGGAAGCCTGGTGTGCAGCAGTCCATGGGGTTGCAATGAGTTGGACACTACTGAGTGACTGAAGTGAAATATATTTATATAAACTCTTTAAAGATAACACTATTGAGTTTAACATTCAATATAATCTCTTATGAGTACCCATGAAATAATTTTAATTGTAGCAAATCACAGAAATGTGTTTGTTGAATATGACTTATCTTCTGATATATTTCCTTCACTGTTTGTTTCTGTTTATTTTTTTTTAAACTCTAATGAAATATTGTAGCTGGAAATACTAGAGAAAACTGCAAGATGAATATAAGATAATGAAATTAGGTTCTGTGATCACCTAATGAGTGATCTAAGCACCATTTGTCCTGAGTCTTAGGATACATTGACCCATGCAAGTTCCATCATCTGATAATGTGTGCTTCAGTAGATGTCTAAAATCCCTAAAATTTCATATGTACATAAAATTTTCTCCTATTAAGTTTATAGATTAATTAGATTCTCAATGGTTTATGCAATCACTAACATAATAGTTTATTCATCTTTAAAATGGAAGGAATTAATTTTATTTTCTCTAAATTATATTCTAACTTTAGGTTTTTTATCTTCCTCCCCATGTACTTCTTTTTTGCTGTTTTTAAAAAAATGTAAACCATAGATGGATAAATGATCGTCAGAAAATCATGCAGATAGATCAACCCAGAGTGGGGAAAAGAAATTGCCCAAACACCCCAAACTGCAGTTTTGGGGTACTGGATCTTAAAGTGTGCCAAAATCATTTCTTTCTAGGGAGATCCATCATCTTAAACTATGCAGATAGTGGAATAAGAGGCAGACTAGCATGGAACATTGAAAGTAGAAGGCTACATTTCAAAGTCTTGGTTCTACCATTCATGACTATACAGAAGTAAGACTTTCTTTGCATAACAAGTCACCCCAAATAGCAACTTTTGGGGTGTGTCCATGATTTAATGAGATGGTGAGTATAGAAGAAATTCATAAACATTTTACAAATATTGATTTCATTTATTAAAAAGTAAACAATCTGCCCCTGGGATTTGCAAGGTACAGAGACTATTCAGAGGGAAAGTTTGCTTTAAGTACTCAGGCTGATGCTCAGATGGGACACAGTGGTACTATCTTCCTTGGCCATCTCCACTAAGGGAATAACTGGAGGCAGCCAGGTTGCCAGCTCCCAGTACAAGGCCCATCAAAAAACTGCCAGGGCCTGCCTCTTGCCCAGTGAGAGGATTCTTTCACTAGTGTTTCCATTATAGCTTCTCTGAGTCAAGGGGCTGAGAGCAGGAGGCAGGAAATCATGGTCTTGGACATGCTCTGTGACCTCCCAGAATCTGGCTATGGAGAAATCATCCGTCCTCGTAATTCACTGTCTTGTGTGAAGAAGGCAATTTAACTTATTTAAGGGGGGAAAAAAACCCTAATAAAAATAATGAAGCTTTCTATCTTCCCATTTCTGAGCAGCCAGATGTGATAAAATATACTCTGGCTCTGGAGGCAGAAAGTCTGGTTTCCAGGCTGATTCCTCCACTGACTCCTCTCTAAAGTTATCACATCAGTGGGTTTCTCTGTTTTCAAAACTACAAAATATTCTGTGAAGTATTTTCCTGATATTGGTAATATTTGGAGGGGGGTGGGTAAAACATCTTTCTCTATTTTTCTGTTTATGAGACCTGATTAAATACCTGGTTGGATACTATATTCACTGAGAAACACAAGAGTTAGGTTTCCCAGGTAGCTCAAGTGGTAAAGAATCTGCGTGTAATGCAGGAGACCTAGGTATGATCCCTGAGTTGGGAAGATCCCCTGGAGAGGAACATGGCAACCCACTCCAGTATTCTCGCCTGGAGAATTCCATGAACAGATGAGCCTTGCAGGCTATAGCCCATAGGGTTGCAAAGAGACAGACCCAACTGAGTGACTAACACTTTCAAAAATCTAACTTTACAGAAAGAATTCTTGCCTTGTGATAATGCAATGGGAATGAAAGATCATGAACTTCAGAAACAGACTCAGTTCAGTTCACTTCAGTCACTCAGTCATGTCCGACTCTTCGCAACCCCATGAATCACAGAACGCCAGGCATCCCTGTCCATCACCAACTCCCACAGTTCACTCAAACTCACCTCCATTGAGTCGGTGATGCCATCCAGCCACCTCATTCTCTATCGTCCCCTTCTCCTCCTGCCCCCAATCCCTCCCAGCATCAGAGTCTTTTCCAGTGAGTCAACTCTTCACATAGGGGACCAAAGTATTGGAGTTTCAGCATTAGCATCAGTCCTTGCAATGAACACCCAGGACTGATCTCCTTTAGAATGGACTAGTTGGATCTCCTTGCAGTCCAAGGGACTCTCAAGAGTCTTCTCCAGCACCACAGTTCAAAAGCATCAATTCTTCGGCGATCAGCTTTCTTTATAGTCCAACTCTCACATCCATACATGATCACTGGAAAAACCATAGCCTTGACTAGACAGACATTTGTTGGCAAAGTAACGTCTCTGCTTTTTAATATGCTATCTAGGTTGGTCATAACTTACCTTCCAAGGAGTAAGCGTCTTTTAATTTCATGCTGCAATCAGCATCTGCAGTGATTTTGGAGCCCAGAAAAATAAAGTCTGACACTGTTTCCACTGTTTCCCCATCTATTTCCCATGAAGTGATGGGACCCGATGCCATGATCTTTGTTTTCTGAATGTTGAGCTTTAAGCCAACTTTTTCACTCTCCTCTTTCACTTTCATCAAGAGGCTTTTGAGTTCCTCTTCACTTTCTGCCATAAGGGTGGTGTCATCTGCATATCTGAGGTTATAGATATTTCTCCCGGCAATCTTGATTCCAGCTTGTGCTTCTTCCAGCCCAGCGTTCCTCATGATGTACTCTGCATATAAGTTAAATAAGCAGGGTGACAATATACAGCCTTGAGGTACTCCTTTTCCTATTTGGAACCAGTCTGTTGTTCCATGTCCAATTCTAACTGTTGCTTCCTGACCTGCATACAGGTTTCTCAATAGGCAGGTCAGGTGGTCTGGTATTCCCATCTCTTTCAGAATTTTCCACAGTTTATTGTGATCCACACAGTCAAAGGCTTTGGCATAGTCAATGAAGCAGAAATAGGTGGTTTTCTGGAACTCTCTTGCTTTCTCCATTATCCAGAGGATGTTGGCAATTTGATCTCTGTTTTTTCTCCCTTTTCTAAAACCAGCTTGACCATCTGGAAGTTCACAGTTCACATATTGCTGAAACCTGGCTTGGAGAATTTTGAGCATGACTTTACTAGCGCGTGAGATGAGTGCAATTGTGTGGTAGTTTGAGCATTCTTTGGCATTGCCTTTCTTTGGGATTGGAATGAAGACTGACATTTTCCAGTCCTGTGGACACTGCTGAGTTTTCCAAATTTGCTGGCATATTGAGTTCAGCACTTTCACAGCATCATCTTTCAGGATTCGAAATAGCTCAACTGGAATTCCATCACCTCCACTAGCTTTGTTCATAGCAATGCTTTCTAAGGCCCACTTGACTGCGCATTCCAGGATGTCTGGGTCTAGGTGAGTGATCACACCATCGTGATTATCTTGGCCATGAAGATCTTTTTTATATAGTTCTTCTGTGTGTTCTTGCCACCTCTTCTTAATATCTTCTGCTTGTATAGTGTTTAAATCCAGTTCCTTGCTGAATGACTTACAAGCTAGTTTATCTTGAAAGTTAATTAATTAAGGTCTCTGTCCTGAGAAAATAAGGGTATCAGTTTCATCGTCTGTATGATGAGATCTCTTTTTATAATGGTATAGTCACCTGCAAAGAGGGTTCAGTTTAGCATTCAGTTTAGTTCAATTCAGTTCAGTTGCTCAGTTGTGTCCGACTCTGCGACTCCATGATTCACAGCACGCCAGGCCTCCCTGTTAATCACAAACTCCTGGAGTTCACTCAAACTCATGTCCATCGAGTCAGTGATGCCACCCAGCCATCTCATTCTCTGTCGTCCCTTTCTCCTCCTGCCCCCAATCTCTCCCAGCATCAGAGTCTTTTCTAGTGAGTCAACTCTTTGCTGAGGTGGCCAAAGTATTGGAGTTTCAGCTTTAGCATCAGTCCTTCCAATGAACACCCAGGACTGATCTCCTTTAGAATGGACTGTCTGGATCTCCTTGCGGTTCAAGGGACTCTCAAGAGTCTTCTCTAACACCACAGTTCAAAATCATCAATTCTTCAGCGATACTTAAAAACATCAAGTATCAGTTCCATAGTGTATTCTCAAGGATATTTTGATTCAGTTCCATAGTGTATTCTCACGGATATTTTGAAATGACGGTAACATAGGAAAAATGCGGTACATATGGATTTTTAAGGAAAACTTTCAACATTTATGTATTTATGTGAAGATGGGAGCTTTTTCATGGTAAAGTCTAAATTCTTTTTGAGTTTAAATAAATGTCAAATGAGGTAAAGTTAAATGTGAGCAAGTTTTCAATGGGAAAGATAAAAATATTAGCAATAGAGATCTGCTTTATTTATTTTTCTTCTGAGCAATGTGAATTTGAGCCAAACATACAATGCATTGAACCTCAATTCTCTTCCTCATAAATTGATTCTAGGATGTCATTTCCAAATCTTTGTATTGGATAATCAATGTACCACTCCAAGAGGGTATAGACTGGATACTAAAACCCAGTTGGCAACATGAATTATTGAGAATTGGTTCAGCCCCACTTCTTTTTTCAGTGAAACAGACACCTACCAATGGTCACCTCATCAGGCCTCTACCAGATGGATCACTGAAAGTGCATCATGCCTCAGCAACCTGCTAATACTCTTCCATCAAGGGGTACTTGGTGGTTTTCTCTTAGTTGGAAATAATCATTAGGAAATTTGTGTAATCTACTGACTAGGAGCAGTGAACAAGAAAAGCAACAATAAACTTCTGTCACTGAGATCATAAGACTAAAACTGACCTGTAGCATGAACAATTTTCTAGAGCACTGGCTCAAAATTCTATTAAAGAGGATTTCTTAATGCACAAAGAGTTTTCTTATTTTTGACAGTAGTCATTGGGGTAGAGAAAATGGCACACTTTCCTCTAAGGCAGCATTCTCCTGTTAGGAACCAGGCCATATAGCAAGAAATGAGTGGCGGGCGAAGGAGCTAAGCTTCATCTGTGCTTACAGCCACTCCTCATTGCTCTCATTACCACCTGAACTTTGCCACCTGTCAGATCAGTGGCAGCATTAGATTCCCGTAGGAGCGAGACCATGAAACCCGTCCCTGGTACAGGGTGGAGTGATAGAATTTCTGTCTTGTCAAACAAACAAAAAAGAGTCCTAAAACAGCCACACAATATAGTGACCCATTTCTTAGAGGAGTAGTCAACATGTAAATATATTCATCCCTTTTACTCACCAAGATAGTCTTAAAGTCCCCATTAGCTTGAGTCAATTCTAGACAGTTTTCTTCCAGACTATAAAACTTGTATTTGTAAAGGCTTTCTCTGGCCCTTTGAGAAATAAATATTTTATAACTCAGGAATGTATTTTTCAAGGAACTGGAGCTATCTCTTTGAAATATAATTATCCAGGTAGATAGCAGCTCCATCTCCCAGTGTCTGTGGGAAAGTAGGAAGCTCACTTGGATCTGCATCAATGAGCAAACACAGTTGGCCTGAACACATTGGCCAGACTCCCTGTGAATGCCCTCCAGGACTTTTCCACTAGCTTAACCGGACACAGACAAACCCTCCTACTTTTTGTTTCAGTGGTGATCACTTCAGTTTTCCTTCCCACTTGTATTACTTCCCTCTTTTATTACTCTCAAATAAAGTGCTTCTTGCCTGTTTGACTAGTGGGATACATGTTTTCTTTTGCAATACTTTATGGCCATTGTAGTCCAAAGAGACAATAGTTAAGAGTCCAAAGATTTGGATTTCTGCCCAACTTCTTAGGATCTATCCTAAAACAAATTGGTTAAATTCAGCATACTTTTTATTTCCTCATTCACAAATTGAGGACCTCAAGAAGGATGTAAAGAGAAATGTGATTCTTAAGTAAGTACATCTTTAAAAAAGCCAAAAACGGGATTTGTAGATATGACTTTAGACTAAAAATTGTTCTGTATCTCAAAGACACCCTGAACAAAATATGAATAAACAAATGACAGGGACATTATCCAGAATATATAACAGACTACCATAAGTCAATACAACTTAAAAAAAAAAAATAGTCATAGGATGTCCCTGGTGGTCCAGTGGCTAAGACTCTGTGCTTCCACTGCAGGGGGCACAAGTTTGATCCCTGACTGGGGAACTAAGTTCCCACATGTCTTGTGGCACAAGACATGTGGGATTATTTTAAAAAAACAATTCAGTAAGAACCCCAATTTGAAAAAAAAAAATTTTAAAAAGTAGTAATGGAAGTCGATGAGCAATGAATATGTGAAAAATTCTTAGCTTCTTAAGGAAGCAGGGCAATTGTCAGTTAAAAAAGATTGTCAGTGGCCAAGTGTGTGCAGTGGCTGGGCATCCTAGGTATGTTTAACTTAATTCTGACTTTAGAACTTCCATAAAGAACTTCCACTTCTAACCACGCACTCCACTTCAAACCATGCACCCTCCTCCTGTCACTTCAGAGACCTTGAGATCAAAATCAAAATACATGGATAATAACCATTATTGTCATGACAAAAGAAGTTACCAACCTTGAAAACAAGGGTCAGTGTACTTTCCAAAAAATATTGGACATGGAGATCTCATAGAACAAAATTTAGATTTAAAATTTGATAAAAAATATTGAGCACTTCTAAGTGTCAGAACCATATTAGGTACTTCAATGTATTATTAATTATCACAAATAATTCTATTGGTAGGCTTTTCACATAAAGCAGAGTAGTGTGATTCCCATAGCCAAACATGAACATTTTATTAAAATTCCCCACCCATCCACTTCTTATACTAGGTATTTGAGTGTTAAAAACAGAATAAATTGTGCTCTTAGATACCGTTGTCTTAACCTTTTGCATCTATTATAACCAAACACTGCAGATTGGGTGGCTTATAAGCAACAGAAAGGACATAGTGCAGACTTTGTAGACACTGGCAGCAGTGGCTGCTGAGGTATAGAAACTGACAGTGGTACATAATAACTCTGTGGCTGTCAACAAGTTCCTCGAACTCTTCCATGAGACATAGTAAGCTGAGCTTTCCCTTCTGTGGGCTGTGGGAAGGTCAAGAAGAAATACAGATGACTGAGACTATTTATATGCCTGGAGTGATCTATGTTTAAACATTTCTGGTAGATCTGGGGATAAGCTTTAAGGGATTTTGAATCATAAATAGCATATGTAAGTTGGGGCCTGAGAAAATATTATTTACTGAATACTTCTGACCAAAAATTTAAAAATATTGTCTTAAATAAGGAGAAAATGTAATAAAATTTGTTTTTTTTAAATCATTTAACTATTAGCCCATGAGTAGTAGAATTAACATTTGATTCATTTTTTCTAGTAATTGGGGTGAATGTGCTTTGATTCATTCACATTTTCTGGCAGAGTCCTCTCTATGATGCTATCTGGAATTGGATGGAATTGGATACTGTCCCAGCATAAGAGCAAAGTGAGGTGGTTCATACAGGGATCGCATTCATAAAGCTGGCTTTATAAGTATCTTTATTTTTCCCAGTAGGGAAACTAATAATTCATGAACTAATAAATGTCACAAGTGAAAGAGCTTCCCGGAAAAATATTTCTAGTGTTGTTATAGAATTTCCTAAAATTGTCACTAACTAGACTCACTTGACTCTCTTTATCCTCACTGCTGGCCCTAGGCACAGGCATTTTCCAAGCTGTTTGGATAAAGGATCTTCTTGTGTTTGACAATAAATTGGGAAATATCTAATTAGTTTTATCTGTGGGAGAGGCAAACTGGGACTTTTTTGATCTGGTGTCCTGGTGAGTGGATTTACAGCTAATGATGGTGCAGAGACTATGATTACACTTTGTCCTCTCTAACCTCCAAACTTCCCCCACATACCAACCAGCTGTTTAGGCAGATGACATCCTGAGCTGCTCAGTGACCCTCTGTTACAGCTCAGCCATCTCCCACTGCCAGGTGGGGAATAGAGGAAGCCAAACTGCTGCTTGGTCTTACACCATCTGTTTTATATATGATGGCTTGCAGAAGTTGACTATTCTTTTCATAAGTAAGCAAGTGGCAGGGTACTAAATAAGAAAACAGATCATTGCTAAGCATAGGCAAGTTACAAAGGAAAAAGTTTATCTCTGCTTTGTAAAAGAAATAACTGATTCTTAGTTCAGCCTTGAGAGTAGGGGAAAAAATAACCCTGCACCCCCCAGGTAGTCTGGCTCAAATTCTATCTCTTTAACCTACTAGCTATATGATCTTAGACAGCTTATTTAATTTCCTTGGACTTCAGCTTTCTTCTCTTTAGAAATGAGGATTATAATAATCCAGAAGTGTTGTTAGGAGGATTTTCGATTTCTATTATCGGATAAAGACTGAGCTGCAATTTCAGTTAATATGGGTGAGTGATGGAAAGCCAAGAGCTGAAGTATTTAGTTTTCCTCTTTTAGTGTCACTCACTTAGCCTTTGGCACGACCTTTGGTTTTCTTAAAAACCCTCTGTGTTTCTGCCGATCCAGCTAAGCACTGTGACTGTTTTTCACAAGATCTGGGATTTTTACCCATCTATGTTTACAAAATGTAGCAGCAGCAGGAGAGGCTTAATTGTGCATCTTCCCACTTAAAGTAAGGTTTGGTAAACAAAAATTCTATCTGAAATTTCATTCTTGGCAACAACAGTATTGTGGAGAGCAAGGCTTTTGTTTATACTTTAAAATAATTTCAGAAGAATTCCTTATTACTCTAATGTCATTGTTTATGCTTAGCAATTTATGATCTTCAAAGCACACAGTGTTTATTACCTATTCAATCTTTATCCAACAGGATAATTACTTATACTTCTCAGATGAGGAAAAGGAAGTTCAGTGAGGTTGTGACTTAACCAACCATGGAATTCATATTTGGATGTCTCTACTGATTTCCAACTTTGTATTCAACTGTCCATACTGAGCTCCATCAAGACGATACTGCATCTTAAGATTTCGTGGTATAAAGGTCGATAATACCAATTAGATGTCTTCAAAGTTCATCCCCAACATTTTCCTGGTGTTTTCAAAATAACAACAAGAATAAAGAAACATTTCTCTTTATCTCTTAGTATAAATGAGTGATCATATGTTAACACTTCCTCATCTAAAACAAATCAATTTTATCTTGAGTTCTCCTTGCCATTCCATATAGTAGTTTTAGATACATAGTCTTTGAATACGCTTACAAGAAGTAGTATTTCACTAAATCAACTCCATAGTAACATAATCCAATAACTTCATTTCACTTGTATTGTTAGAGGAATTAATTGGACCTGCACAGCCACCTACTAAATGTGTTGGTTTATGCAAACAGTAAATCCAATTTCCTCTATAAACATATCTACAGAAGGAGAACAGACAGCATACTGCATGCAAATGCAAAATGTAATTAATTTCAATTATCTGCTCATGAGGTAAATAATTAAGAAAATGCCATTAATTTATTTAAATATAAATTATTTTATATGTATGATGCAAATGTTATATATTTATATAATAATATATTGTATAACATATATGGATTATAGATACATATCTGTATACATATATATAAATTTATGTATGGCCTATAAATATACATATGTATATATCATATCAAGAAAAAGAAACATGATAAGATGTTTAGCACAGTTGAGTTCAGCCCAAATCAACAGAACAGACTTCACTTGCTCCTGGCCCATAGTGCCTCCTATACATTATCCCTAAGAACTTAACTAGTCTAAGAATAAAGGAAGATTTTTGCATGTTTGATTTCATTCTGTAGTTTTTCCTATGGGTACTTCAACATAAATCTCTTAAGTATAAGATAATATATTCAGATAACAATGCCTTAAATTGGTGCAGCTCAGATCAGTAGGTACTTGGTATAGCAGAGTGAACTTGAGTCTACTGATTTTTTGTCACATCCCGTGATTCATTTGTTTTAGATCTTGGGAAAGGCATGAAATAGCTGTAAAACACACATTTTTGTTTGTGGAAAGCGAACAATTGTGCTTACTTATCTGATAGTATGTAAGGGGCTTCCCTGGTGGCTCAGACAGTAAAGAATCCTCCTGCAATGCAGGAGACCTGGGTTCCATCCCTGGGTTGGGAAGATACCCTGGGGAAGGGCATGTAAACCCACTCCAGGATTCTTGCCTGGAGAATCCCCATGGACAGGGGAGTCTGGCGGGCTCCAGTCCTTGGGGTCACAAGGAGTTGGACATGACTGAGAGACTGCACAGCACACATCTGATAGATAGATCATGCAAGGTTTAAATGAGCAGTTGCTTTTGAACTGCAAAGCATTACACATAAAGGAGCCAGTTTGAGGTTAAATAAAAATAATGTTACAAGTATAAAAGAATATGTTGATTAACTTCAGGGAAAAAGCTGTTTTCCATCATTCTGGAACATTGCACCCTAACAATAAATATGCTAATAACAAATCTTCAGGAAGAGTTCATTAAACAAGGTACTTTCTGTGGAACATTTTCTTATAACATTTTGGTAATTAGATTCTAGTTTTTGTAACTTTTAAATACGCTTCAAAAATCGGCCTTTCCAGAAATTTGATTGATTGTCATTTTAATTAATCTAAATTAGTGAGCTAGTGTTCTAATCACTTCAGTGCCTGATTTGACAAGCTTCAGATCTAGAAACCTATGTTGAAATACAAACACCTCTGCCTTCTAGAAACAATAAAAGGTACTCCTGTAAGTTTGGTGAATTTCTTCTTTCTCTAAGAAATCACTTTAAGTAAAAAGTTAGAGAGATGAAGCAATGGTCTTTTTTGGGTTTCCCCGGCAACTGAGCATTAATGAATCCACCTGCTAATGCAGGAGATGTAGGCTCAATCCCTGAGTTGGGAAGATCCCCTGGAGAAGGAAATAGCAACTAACTCCAGTATTCTTGCTTGGGAAATCCCATGGACAAAGGAATCTGGCTGGCTACAATCCATGCGGTCACGAAGAGTCAGACACAGCTTAGCGAATGAGCAACAATAATGGTCTTTTCACTTCGTGCTCACTTACAGCGATCTATGGGAGACAGATACCTGTCATTTACACTACATGCACTGGGTCTGCACTTGCAGCATGGTGTATATATGTGCATGTGTGTGTTATATGTTGTTATATGTTGGCAGCATGGTGTATATATGTGCGTGTGTGTGTTATCTGTATTTGTTGTTGTTCAGTTGCTAAGTTGTGTCTGACTCTTTGTGACCCCGTGGACTATAGTGCACCAGGCTTCCCTGTCCTTCACCATCTCCCAGAGCTTGGTTAAACTCATGTCCATTGAGTCAGTGATGCCATCCAACCACCTCATCTTCTGTTGCCCACTTTTCCTCCTGCCCTCAGTCTTTCCCAGCATCAGAATCTTTTCCAATGAATCGGCTCTTCATATCAGGTGGCCAAGTATCAGAGCTTCAGCTTCAGCATCAGTCCTTCCAATGAATATTCAGGGTTGATTTCCTTTATCAATACATATATCAATGAATCTAAGCAAACAGTATATAACCTTGGCACTCATCTTTGGAGTTTGTTATTCAATGTTTTTCACATAAGTGATGCTAAATACCACCTTTGTAAGGTCTATTCCCAGATATGTTTACAGAGAGTGCATCAAGCACTGTGGCTCAAGTTGCAGGTGCTAGATGGAAGGTTATTGTTAATCCATAGTACTGAATATCATAATTATTATGAATGTTTTACAAATTTTAAGCTCTAGTTAAAAAATTTAAAACAATGCATGATCAAAAGAGATAATGTGTGGACAGAAGGATACAAAGGAGATAATAGTGGACAGAAGAGAATTGGTGGTGAAGAATATTGTACTAGTGCAGGCATATTATAGGAGGAGATATAAGTTGAGATTTGGTAGTTCATAGGATTTAAACAAGATAAAGTGTAGGAGAACCATTCAGGTTGGAATCTAGGGGTAGACATGTTGATGGGTTTGGTTAAGTATGTTTATTTTGCTTCTCTCTTTTTTTAATGTTTTTTTTTTTCTTTTTGGTAGAAAGTTAAATCCAAATCTGTGATTACACATATGGAACTCCTTCACTTTCCTTCAACATGTCATAATTTTTTTTTTTTTCATTCTCCTAGAACAGTCTTGTGACTCCCTCTGTGAATATCTTCCTTCTCTGCACTTCAAGCATGAAGATGAGGCTTTGTAAAGGCCAGGGATTAGGGTCTTCAGAATTGAAAAATCCTGAGTTTTAATGATGGCCTTCTACTTACTCACTGGTGATTTTGAGAAATACATATTAATTTTATGTGCCTTCATCTTTTGTATGTCAGTCAGTCAGTTCAGTCGCTCAGTCGTGTCCGACTCTCCGCGACCCCATGAATCACAGCACGCCAGGCCTCCCTGTCCATCACCAACTCCCAGAGTTCACTCAAACTCATGTCCACAGAGTCGGTGATGCCATCCAGCCATCTCATTCTCTGTCGTCCCCTTCTCCTCCCACCCCCAACCTTTCCTAGCATCAGAGTCTTTTCCAGTGAGTCAACTCGTTGCATGAGGTGGTCAAAGTATTGGAGTTTCAGCTTTAGCATCAGTCCTTCCAATGAACACCCAGGATTGATCTCCTTTAGAATGGACTGATTGGATCTCCTTGCAGTCCAAGGGACTCTCAAGAGTCTTCTCCAACACCACAGTTTTGTATGTAAAATGGGCTTAATAACTCAACCTTAAGTAAGATAGTATACTCAAGTACTTGCACAGTCACTAGCACATGTTAACAGCCTAAGTGAGTGAAACTTGTTAATATTATCCATCAAATATCACATTCCTAATTCAGGAAATCAGTCCTGAATATTTATTGGAGAGACTGATGCTGAAGCTGAAGCTCCAATACTTTGGCCGAAGAGCTGACTCAATGAAAAGACCCTGATGCTGGGAAAGATTGAAGGCAGGAGGAGAAGGGTATGAAAGAGGACGAGCTGTTTGGATGGCATCACGGACTCAATGGACATGAGTTTGAGCAAGCTCCAAGAGTTGGTGATGGATGGGGAAGCCTGGCATGTGGCAGTCCATGGGGTCTCAAAGAGTTGGACATGACTGAGTAACTGAACTGAACTGTACTGAAATTAAAAGCATAGTGAAGTATCTTGTGTGCATAGCTCAATACATTTTTCATATGTAATCACCTGGGTAAACACAAAAAACATCAAGGTATAAACTATTTCCAGATGTCCACAAAGTCACGATGTCTGTTTAAGTCATTACTTCCACAGAGGTAATCAGGTAACCAGAAACAGATCATAGGTGCTTTTGCAACTCATGTGTGCTGTTTGTCATGTCTAATCTCACCCGGTTAATATGAAGCTAGAGATCCAAAACTTTTCCAGCTGCTATTGTGTCTCTGTCTTCAACTTCAGCTTTTAAATTCTGGACGAGGTGTATATTTAGCTTTGTGATGAAGGGCACAACCTTCTCCAGTAAACCAGTGTCATAGAAGGTGGAAGCTTAGAGGTACTGAGAGACTAACATAGATTCTGGTTCCCGAGGGGTACCAAGCTCAGCCTTGCCGGTTCCTATTTGTCATTTCTTACTCCTTCAAGTTATGCCTGACCCTGTGGACTTCAGTTCTCAACACCTGACACAGAACTAACCACCTCATAACACTGTTTAAGCAGTTCCTATCATCCCTCATAGTTCAGCTGGTCAAGGATCTGCCTGAAATGCAGGAGACCCCGGTTCAATTCCTGAGTCAGGAAGATCCGCTGAAGAAGGGATAGGCTACCCACTCCAGTATCCTTAGTCTTCCCTTGTGGCTTAGCTGGTAAAGAATCCACCTTCAATGTGGGAAACTTGTGTTCGATCCCTGGGTTGGGAAGATCTCCTGGAGAAGGGAAAGGCTACGCAGTACAGTATTCTGGCCTAGAAAATTGCATGGACTGTGTAGTCCATGGGCACCCAAAGAGTTGGATACAGCTAAGCAACTTTCATTTTCATCATCTCTTAAGGTCAAATTCCAATCATAAATTATTTGTGAGTGGGTGTGTATATATGTCTGTGTTTGTGTGTATTTAACGACTTCTAGTAGTTCTGCTTCTGTGTTCTAATCTTGACATATAAATAGTAATGGCAAGGTAGGCTTGGGCTGAGGGCTTAATGCTTAGACTCTTAATAATATAGGATTTCATAAAAAGCAGAAAACCACACATCAGACTATTAGAGAAAAACTCCTGAAGGAGGGAAATTTGGAATCTGGCCTTGGAATGTGGGGAAGAAGGTATAGAGAAGAACCAACGGCACAACACAACAGAGATGCAACAATGTTGCAGTAATTCTTTTGTGTCTTGTTACTAGATTGTTTATTGAGGTATAATTGATGTAAAGTTAGCAATTGAAGAATAGCAACATAGCATAAAATATGTATGAGTTATAGGTATACAACATAGTCATTCACAATTTTTAAAGGTTATATTCTATTTATAGTTATTATCAGTTCAGTTCAGTTGCTCAGTCATGTCTGACTCTGCGACCCCATGAATCACAGCACGCCAGGCCTCCCTGTCCATCACCAACTCCCGGAGGTCACTCAGACTTATGTCCATCGAGTCAGTGATGCCATCCAGCCATCTCATCCTTTGCTCGATGTCCCCTTCTCCTCCTGCCCCCAATCCCTCCCAGCATCAGAGTCTTTTCCAATGAGTCAACTCTTCACATGAGGTGGCCAAAGTATTGGAGTTTCAGCTTTAGTATCAGTCCTTGCAATGAACACCCAGGACTGATCTCCTTTAGAATGGACTGGTTGGACCTCCTTGCAGTACCAGGGACTCTCAAGAGTCTTCTCCAACACCACAGTTCAAAAGCATCAATTCTTCGGCGCTCAGTTTTCTTCATAGTCTAACTATCACATCCATACATGACCACTGGAAAAACCATAGCCTTGACTAGACAGACCTTTGTTGGCAAAGTAATGTCTCTGCTTTTTAATATGCTATCTAGGTTGGTCAAAACTTTCCTTCCAAGGAGTAAGTATCTTAATTTCTTGGCTGCAATCACCATCTGCAGTGATTTTGGAGCCCCAAAAAATAAAGTCTGACACAGTTTCCACTGTTTCCCCATTTATGTCCTATGAAGTGATGGGACCAAAAGCCATGAACTTAGTTTTCTGAATGATGAGCTTTAAGCCAGCTTTTTCGCTCTCCTCTTTCACTTTCATCAAGAGGCTTTTGAGTTCCTCTTCACTTTATGCCATAAGGGTAGTGTCATCTGCATATCTGAGGTTATTGATATTTCTCCCAGCAATCTTGATTTCAGCTTCTGCTTCTTCCAGCCCAGCGTTTCTCATGATATACTCTGCATATAAGTTAAATAAGCAGGGTGACAATATACAGCCTTGATGTACACCTTTTCCTATTTGGAACCAGTCTGTTGTTCCAAGTCCAGTTCTAACTGTTGCTTCCTGACCTGCATACAGGTTTCTTAAGAGGCAGATCAGGTGGTCTGGTATTCCCATCTCTTTCAGAATGTTCCACAGTTTATTGTGATCAACACAGTCAAATGCTTTGACATAGTCAATAAAGCAGAAATAGATGTTTTTCTGGAATTCTCTTGCTTTCTTGATGATCCAGTGGATATTGGCACTTTGAAAGTAAAAGTGAATGTCGCTCAGTCCTGTCTGACTCTTTGTGACCCCATGGACTATAAAGTCCATGGAATTCTCCGGGCCAGAATACTGGAGTGAGTAGCCTTTCCCTTCTCCAAGGAATCTTCCCAACCCAAGAGATCAAACCCAGGTCTCCCACATTGCATGTAGATTCTTTACCAGCTGAGCCACAAGGGAAGCCCAAGAATAATGGAGTCGGTAGACTATACATTCTCCAGTGGATCGTCCCAACCCAGGAATCAGACCTCGGATTCCTGAATTGCAGTTGGCTTCTATACCAACTGACCTATCAGGGAAGCTCATAGTTATTAAACATATTGGTACATATCCCCATGCTGCAAAATATATAACATTCACAAAGAGTCAGAAACAACTGAGCAACTGAACTGAACTGAATAAAATAAACCCTTGAAGCTTCAGTTTAGTTCAGTTCAGTCACTCAGTCATGTCCAACTCTTTGAGACCCCATGGACTGCAGCACACCAGGCTTCCCTGTCCATCACCAACATTTGAAGCTGGCTCAAACTCATGTCCATCGAGTCAGTGATGCCATCCAACCATCTCATCCTCTGTTTATACTTTCTCCTCATGCCTTCAATCTTTCCCAGCATCAGGGTCTTTTCAAATGAGTCAGTTCTTTGCATCAGGTGGCCAAAGTTTTGAAGCTTTAGCTTCAGCATCAGTCCTTCCAATGAACATTCAGTACAGTTTTCTTTTAGGACTGACTGGTTTGATCTCCTTGCTGTCCAAGGGACTCTCAAGAGTCTTCTCCAACACCACAGTTCAAGAGCATCAGTTCTTCAACTCTCAGCTTTTTTTATACTCCAACTCTCACATCCATACATGACTGCTGGAAAGACAAAAAAACTGACTATATGAACTTTTGTTGGCAAAGTAATGTCTCTGCTTTTTGATATGCTATCTAGGTTGGTCATAGCTTATTAGCAAAAGGTTGGTCCTTTTCTTTCAAGGGGCAATAGTCCTTTAACTTCATGGCTACAGCCACCATCTGCAGTGATTTTGGAGTCCAAGAAAATAAAGTCTGTCACTGTTTCCTTGGTTTCCCCACCTATTTGCCATGAAGTGATGGGACCAGATGCCATGATCTTAGTTTTCTGAGTGCTGAGTTTTAAGCCAGCTTTTTCACTCTCCTCTTTCACCTTCATCAAGAGGCCATTTAGTTCCTCTTCACTTTCTGCCATATGGGTGGTGTGTCATCTGCATATTTGAGGTTATTGATATTTCTCCCAGCAATCTTGATTCTAGATTGTGCTTCATCCAACCCAGCATTTTGCATGATGTACTCTGCATATAAGTTATATAAGCAGGGTGCCAATATACAGCCTTGAGGTACTCCTTTCCCACTTTGGAAACAATCTGTTGTTCAATTTCTGTTTCTAACTGTTGTTTTTTAACCTGCATACAGATTTCTCAGGAGGCAGGTCAGGTGATCTGGTATACCCATCTCTTTCAGAATTTTCCAGTCTTTTGTGATCCACACAGTCAAAGGCTTTGGCACAGTCAATAAAGCAGAAGTAGATGTTTTTCTGGAACTCTCCTGCTTTTTCTATAATTATACCTAATAGTTTGTAACTCTTGATACCTTAACCCTTCTGTTTCTTCCCTCCTTCTTTATCCTATTGACAACCACGAGTTTGTTTTCTTTATCTCTAAGTCTTCTTATGTTTTGTTACACTCACTATGTTTTACTTTTAGATCCCACTACAACAGACTGGTTCCAAATAGGAAAAGGTGTACGTCAAGGTTGTATATTGTCACCTTGCTTATTTAACTTCTATGCAGAGTACATCATGAGGAACGCTGGGCTGGAAGAAGCACAAGCTGGAATCAAGATTGCTGGGAGAAATATCAATAACCTCAGATATGCAGATGACACTACCCTTATGGCAGAAAGTGAAGAGGAACTCAAAAGCCTCTTGATGAAAGTGAAAGAGGAGAGTGAAAAGGTTGGCTTGAAGCTCAACATTCAGAAAACAAAGATCATGGCATCTGGTCCCATCACTTCATGGGAAATAGATGGAAAAACAGTGGAAACAGTGTCAGACTTTGTTTTTTGGGGCTCCAAAATCACTGCAGATGCTGATTGCAGCCATGAAATTAAAAGACGCTTGCTCCTTGGAAGGAAAGTTATGACCAACCTTGATAGTATATTAAAAAGCAGAGACATTACTTTGCCAACCAAAGTCCGTCTAGTCAAGGCAATGGTTTTTCCCGTGGTCATGTATGGATGTGAGAGTTGGACTGTGAAGAAGGCTGATCGCCGAAGAATCGATGCTTTTGAACTGTGGTGTTGGAGAAGACTCTTGAGAGTCCCTTGGACTGCAAGGAGATCCAACCAGTCCATTCTAAAGGAGATCAATCCTGGATGTTCATTGGAGGGACTGATGCTAAAGCTGAAGCTGCAATACTTTAGCCACCTCATGCGACGAGTTGACTCACTGGAAAAGACTCTGATGCTGGGAAAGGTTGGGGGCGGGAGGAGAAGGGGACGACCGAGAATGAGATGGCTGGATGGCATCACCGACTCTGTGGACATGAGTTTGAGTGTACTCCGGGAGTTGGTGATGGACAGGGAGGCCTGGCGTGCTGTGGTTCACGGGGTCGCGGAGAGTCGGACACGACTGAGCGACTGAACTGAACTGAACTGAACTGATAAGCTATATTACCCAGTGTTAATCTGTCTTATTTCATTTAGCAAAATACCTTCCAAGTACATCCTTATTATTTCAAATGACAGATTTTCATTCTTTTTTGTGACTGAGCAGTATTCCATTGTGTATAAGTACATATATGTGTGAATGCTGAGTTGCTGCTGTCATGTCTGACTCTTTGCAGCCCCATGTACTATAGCCTGCCCTGCTCCTCTGTCCATGGGATTCTCCAGGCAAGAATACTGGAGTGGCTGCCATACCCTTCTCCAGGATATGTGTGTGTGTGTGTGTGTGTGTGTGTGTGCTGCTGCTGCTAAGTCACTTCAGTCGTGTCTGACTCTGTGTGACCCCACAGACGGAAGCCCACCAGGCTCCCCCGTCCCTGGGATTCTCCAGGCAAGAACACCGGAGTGGGTTGCCATTTCCCTCTCCAATGTGTGAAAGTGAAAGTGAAGTCGCCCAGTCGTATCCGACCCACAGCGACCCCACGGACTTCAGCCCACCAGGCTCCTCTATCCATGGGATTTTCCAGGCAAGAGTACTGGAGTGGCTTGCCATTGCCTTCTCCGTGTGTATATATACATAGCACATATTATTGATCCATTCATTTATTGATGGTCACTTAGGTGACCATATCTTGGTAATTGCAAATAACGCTGTTATGAACATTAAGGTTCTTGTATCTCGTCAAAGTAAGTGTTTTTATTTTTTTCTGGATAGATACCCAGGAGCTGAATTTCTGGATCAGGTCATATGTTAGTTCTATTTTTAGTTTTATGAGTAACCCCTGTGAGCCTGACTCAGCAACTAAACAACAACCACACTGTTTTCAATAGTGACTGTACCAACATATTTTCCCACCAACAAAGTATAAGGATTCCTTTTTCTTCATATCCACACCAATAGCACTTTTTATTTGTTTTCTTTTTGATGATAACCATTCTGACAGGTGTGAGGTAATGTTGCACTGTGGTTTTAGTTTGGGTTTCTCTGATAAGTAAGTGTTGAGTATCTTTTCATGTTTCTATTGACCATCTGTATGTATTCTTCAGAAAAATTTTCCTTAAGGTCTACTCTCCATTTTAAAATACTTTTTATGTTGAATTGTATGGGCTTTTTATACATTTTGAATGTTAACCCTTATCAGTCATATTCGGAAAAATGTTCTCTCATTCAGTAGGTTGTCTTTTACCTTTTATGATGGTTTACAGTAATGTGCAAAAAGCTTTTAGGTTTAACTATGTCCCATAGCTTTGGAGACCTCATAGTTTTTGTTTGCTTTTGTTTTTATTTCCTTTGCTTTAGGAAATAGACCAAAAATATTGTTATGATTTATGTCAAAAAGTGTTCCACATGTTTTCTTCTAGGAGTTTTATGATTTTAAGTCTTATATGTATGTATTTATTCATCTTTGAGTTTATTTTTGTGTATGGTGTGAGTTCATCATGGAAGGACTTTTGTTAATCATATCTAAAATTGGAGACATGATTTCTGCTCTCTTCATTGTCCAGAACTCAGGCACATGGTCACATTTACAGCAAGAGGGTCTGGGAAATAAAGAGTAACTTTCCATCCAGGGGAAAAAAAAAAGTGGTTTTGCTGAGCACCTAGAACCTGTGCTTCTCATAATATCTTATTTTCATCAGTGAATCCTTTTATCTAATTCTTATTTTTTTTAATTACTCTGCTCCAAATGAGCATAAAAGTTGTCATCATTATTCAAGATCAAGAACTCCACCTTTTATATATCACAATCAAAACATTAACTGTGTTATTTTCATGGACATATTTTATCCCAAGAGTAAAATTGATTGTACAAGCTACTATAACTGTTTGCTGATCTGAGACTGAATTTTGTCATATTTCAAAGAAGAGTTGTCATCTGATCTAGGAACAGTTTAACTAATTTGCAATACATCTGTATTTTTCTGAAAATGCAGTACCTATTATTAGTAGTAGTCTTGCTTAACCACTCTTGACAAATCCCTGAATAACAGTGATCTGACTGTAATCCCTTTATTTATCAATTGCATGCCTGTGCTTCACTAGAACTTCATTTTACACATAAATTTTAAAACAAATCAATGAGCATGTGCTGTTTTTTTGCTATTTTAATGGTTCAGTGGCCTAGGAATTTGAACCATTTTTTTAGATCACACTATTTATGCAGACAATAATTAATTCCTTTTATATACTTTGGCCACCTCATGCGACGAGTTGACTCACTGGAAAAGACTCTGATGCTGGGAAAGGTTGGGGGCGGGAGGAGAAGGGGACGACCGAGAATGAGATGGCTGGATGGCATCACCGACTCTGTGGACATGAGTTTGAGTGAACTCCGGGATTTGGTGATGGACAGGGAGGCCTGGCGTGCTGTGGTTCATGGGGTCGCGGAGAGTCGGACACGACTGAGCGACTGAACTGAACTGAACTGAACTGATACCTTAGTGGACCGTTTTTTTTTTTTTTTTAATGTCATCATTATAAAATTTCTTTGGTCACACTAGACAAGCAATTTGCATATTTTTTGTTATGTGAACAGTCATTGATATGAGAGTCAGTATTCATATATATATATATATATATCTCAGCATTCCCAGGTGACTCAGTGGTAAAGAATATCAGCATTCCCAGGTGACTCAGTGGTAAAGAATCTGCCTGCCAAAGCAGGAGACTCAGGTTCGATTGTGGGTCAGGAAGATCCCCTGGAGGAGGAAATGGCAACCCATTCCAGTACTCTTTTTAAATATATATATATATATATTTATTTATTTATTTTACTTTGCAATATTGTATTGGTTTTGCCATACATTGACTTGAATCTGCCATGGGTGTGCATGTGTTCCGCATCCTGAACCCCCCTCCCACGTCCCTCCACATCCCATCCCTCTGGGTCATCCCAGTGCACCAGCCCCAAGAACCCTATACCATGCATCGAACCTGGACTGGCAATTCATTTCACATATGATAATTTACATGTTTCAATGCCATTCTCTCATATCATCCCGCCCCCGCCCTCTCCCACAGAGTCCAAAAGACTGTTCAATATATCTGTGTCTCTTTTGCTGTCTCTCATACAGAGTTATTGTTACCATCTTTCTAAATTCCATATATATGTGTTAGTATACTGTATAGGTGCTTTTCTTCCTGGCTTACTTCACTCTGTTTAATAGGCTCCAGTTTCATCCACCTCATTAGCACTGATTCAAATGCATTCTTTTTAATTGCTGACTAATAGTCCATTGTGTATATGTACCACAGCTTTCTTATCCATTCATCTGCAGATGGACATCTAGGTTGCTTCCATGTCCTGGCTAGTATAAACAGTGCTGTGATGAACACTGGGGTACACGTGTCTGTTTCAATTCTGGTTTCCTTGGTGTGTATGCCCAGCAGTGGGATTTCTGGGTCGTATGGCAGTTCTATTTCCAGTTTTTTAAGGAATCTCCACACTGTTCTCCATAGCGGCTGTACTAGTTTGCATTCCCACCAACAGTGTAAGAGGGTTGCCTTTTCTCCACACCCTCTCCAGCATTTATTGCTTGTAGACTTTTGGATAGCAGCCATTCTGACTGGTGTGAAATGGTACCTCATTGTGGTTTTGATTTGCATTTCTCTGATAATGAGTGATGTTGAGCATCTTTTCATGTGTTTGTTAGCCATCTGTATGTCTTTTCTGGAGGAGTGTCTGTTTAGTTCTTTGGCTCATTTTTAGATTGGATTGTTTATTTTTCTGGAATTGAGTTGCAGGAGTTGCTTGTTTATTTTTGAGATTACTTCTTTGCTGCTCATTTGCTGTTTTCTCCCATTCTGAAGGCTGTCTTTTCACCTTACTTATAGTTTCCTTTGTTGTGAAGAAGCTTTTAATTTTAATTAGGTCCCATTTCTTTATTTTTGCTTTTATTTCCAATATTCTGGGAGGTGGGTCATAGAGGATCCTGCTGTGGTTTATGTCACAGAGTATTTTGCCTATGTTTTCCTCTAGGAGTTTAATAGTTGCTGGTCTTACGTTTAGATCTTTAATTCATTTTGAGTTTATTTTTGTGTATGGTGTTGGAATGTGTTCTAGTTTCATTCTTTTACAAATGGTTGACCACTTTTCCCAGCACCACTTGTTAAAGAGTTTGTCTTTTCTCCATTGTATATTCTTGCCTCCTTTGTCAAAGATAAGGTATCTGTAGGTGTGTGTATTTATCTCTGGGCTTTCTATTTTGTTCCATTGATCTATATTTCTGTCTTTGTGCCAGTACCATGCTGTCTTAATGACTGTGGCTTTGTAGTAAAGACTGAAGTCAGGTAGATTGATTCCTCCAGTTCCATTCTTCTTTCTCAAGATTGCTTTGGCTATTTGAGGTATTTTGTATTTGCATACAAACTGAAATTATTTGTTCTAGTTCTCTGAAAAATACCATTGGTAGCTTGATAGGGATTGCACTGAATCTATAGATTGCTTTGGGTAGTAAAAAATTACCATGAATAGAAGAGGCTGACAGGCTACAATCCATGGGGTTGCAAAGAGTCGGACATGACAGACTACACAGGCACACAAATTAATATATATCCAAAATGTATGGCACAGTGAGATCTTATGGTTATGCCCTCTGTAAGTGAAAAGTACATATTTTGTATGGTTATTTGGCCTACTCTAATTAATGAGCTTTAATATTTTGTGATTTATAATTGACAAACAGGAAAGATGGAATTAATAATTTCCCTGGGTAAAAAAAGAGTTAAGGTTTTGTTGTAACCCCAGAAATTAGTTGGAATTATTGGTCTTCAAAATGCTAATTAAAGTCATGTTAAGGCGTCAGAAAGTAGTATGTCCATTTTTCCTTCAGAAAGTATTTTCATGAGTCCTTTGTTAACACCTATGACTTATCATGGAGGTAAGGTGGCATCTGAAGATTCTTAAATTATTTGTGGATTATTCTAAGTCCAAACAAGGTTATACATTAATTACTAGAGATATCTTAACTGAATTGATTGAAAATGTTCATTCATCAACTTTAATATTGAATGCCATTACTGAAAAACACTGTGCTGCATCATAAAATAAATTTTATTAATCCTGGATTTCTTCTGAATAAGATAGTTGTAGTACAATATTTGGTGTGTGTGTCAGTGTCTGTAAAAAGTATTATTAGTAAAATGTGCATATATAAAGAACGTCACAATTTTGTAAGCCTCTCTGGACAATTGATTAAGTTCCACATTCTGGCATTCACAGGAAGTGGAGGTTGGCTAAGCTTACTCTGACCACTGAGAAGTCCTGGTTTTGTTTCTAGACACTTGGAGGTACTTAAAGGGTGTTTCATCTGTGACTTTTTGTCAAGTGTAGATGTGCTTTTGGTGCACTGGAAGAAGCACACTTGCAAGACTGTTCCGGGGCTATGGTTGACCTGTGAACTGGGCTACTTGGTACATTTACTGTGTCCACAGAACATCTGGGCTGAGAGAGAAAGGGTCTCTGGTCTCACAGTCTGTGGATCATTGCAACATTGTACAGGGGAAAATGGGACACTGAAGATGAAGAGAAAAAGGCTCTAGTACATCATTTGAATTTGCTATATATCTACTCTAATAACCAATCTGCTTTTAAAAATATTCTTATATTTTCTCCAAAAATAAACTCTCTTTAAAGAACTACTGTAAACATTCATCTATTTTTATTAACTTTATTGTATTTCCTGGGATTTCATCTCAGAGGAGTTTGGGGGCCACAGTAAATAGTTGAATTTCTAAATGACTAAATATATGTTGAAACTATCATTTTCAGCCCTGCATGCAGGTGACACAATTACCCATTGTGAATTCACAGTGAATTACTCTTAAAATTGTGATTAATACATCTAATTATCTTTTGGGGAAAAGTAAATTCCTACTATCAGAGAAGGGAATGGCAACCCACTCCAGTACTCTTGCCTGGAAATTTCCATGGATGGAGGAGCCTGGTAGGCTACAGTCCATGGGGTCGCAAAGAGTTGGACATGACTGACTTCACTTTCTTTCTACAGTCCCTTTTGGAGAAGGACACGTCAACCCACTCCAGTGTTCTTGCCTGGAGAGTCCCATGGATGGAGGGGCCTGGTGTGCTGCAGTCTATGGGGTTGCAAAGAGTCGGACATGACTAAGCAACTAACACACACACACACACACACACACACAAATTCCTATTATGCACTTAATATCAATAGCTTCCTAATTATATATGAAGCTTCTAAGATCCCACCAATAAAAGATCTCCTGCAAGTCTCACTTGAGGGCAGGGTTATCTGAATGAATCTGGGACCTTCACCACTATTCACTATTCTTCTGAAAATATCTTGAGACTTTTAAGAGATCTCAGGTTCTGCTACAGCTATAAGTTATAAATTAGCATATCCTTGTGGCATATTGTTAGTCAGGTCCTTAACAGCTAATACTGTTCATTTGTTGTTGTTCAGTCACTCAGTCTTGTCTGACTCTTGGTGACCCCATGGACTATAGTGCACCGGGCTTCCCTGTCCTTCACCATCTCATGGAATTTGCTCAAACTCATGTCTGTTGAGTCAGTAATGCCATCCAACCATCTCATGTTCATTAATGACTGTTAACATACAGAACATATTTTCTCTAGTAAATCAGTCCTCAAAAAATCAAATTTTCACAGCAAATCCGTGTCAAGTTGGGAAGGAAAGTCTAGACTCTAATGACTAAAATCTGTGCTATAATGATTAGAAATTGTTACTACCTTCAATGCTTCTTTTTTTCTTTTCATTAACCAATTTTCATCACAGGAAAAGAATGTTTGGTTGATGTTCATGTTTCAGTTGTTTGTTCTCCGTATATCATTTGTTTTATATGCTTTACATTTGCTTTCATAGAAATCATGGCATCTAGGTAATACTATTCTCATTTTGTGGAAATGTGTATCTGAGGCTCAGAGATATCAAATCACATCCCAAAGGTCATCATTATCAGCACAGCAGAGTCCGAATTCAAAGCAAAACCAAGACTTCAAAGCCCCCCTATTGCATGTTGGCCCAGCTATAACTGGTGATTGCCCACTTCATGTGAAAATCTGAATCCATGTTGGGATAAAGAATGGCTGAGAGAAATGGAAAAAGTGGAGCTGAGAAAGAAATGAAATGACATGTCCAAATGATGATAGACAGCAGGGTAGCGGGGTAGAATGCAAGAGGAATGAAAGTA
This sequence comes from Moschus berezovskii, assembly GCF_049115385.1. Lineage (NCBI taxonomy): Eukaryota > Metazoa > Chordata > Mammalia > Artiodactyla > Moschidae > Moschus > Moschus berezovskii. The sequence continues at coordinate 74,925,301 of NC_142471.1, forward strand.
AGGGCCAATGGCTGTGTAAAGTCTACTTGTCTTATTTACCTAATGCTGCCTTGATGAGGACATGGAGAGAGAAAACTTGTCTGATGCAATGCTGCTTGTTGCAAACCCTTCTGTGCTCTCCTGTATTCTCTTCTCTGTATTTTAGGTTATTACAACAAAATAGGAATGAATGTCACTAAAGAAAAATTGCACTGAACAGAGTTAAACAGGCAAGGAAGATGTTATTCGTGACTATTGCAGTAGGCAGAAGAGGTTGAACTCAGTGTTACTGAAACAAAAGGAAGTAGGGTTTTTAAGTGAAAAGTACTGGGGGTGGGGGGCATTAAGATAGGAAGTTGGCCAATGTGATCAAGATCATCTGTGTTTGCTCATTGGTATTTATCAGTTATTAGGCTCCTGTCTTTCCCTGGACACTGAGAGAGAGAGACTGTGTCTTTCTCAAGGATTGTACTTCAAAAGCTAACTACCAAGTCCTTGAGCCAGACCTTCCTGGGTTGTAAAACTGGGCAGAGGCTCTAAACCTCAAAGCAGTACAGAAAAAATTTACAGTTGCAAATTTTCTAAAGTAAATGTTCTAAGGAAGGAGAGGCCAGCGGTCCTCTGTCAGGAAGAAATCAGTTTAAACTTGCATCAAGCTGAAGAGAATGTTAGGCCAGAGTGACCAGCATCTTTCAGCACAATGCTGTTCTTGTCTTGAAGACTGGAAGGACAGATGATAATCATAGAGAAATTTTATTTTAAATATTTATGTCAAAAAAAAAAAATAAATAAACCACCTTATTGAGTTGAAAGCGTTTATCTCCAGGGAAACAAAGTGTGAGGAGGGGAGAGATGGAAAAGGAAATAGCTAAGATTGTAACTGTTTTGATTAATAAAATTGACACAATTTATCATTTAAAAATAAATGCTTGAAATAATTTGATAAAAAGTTGTAACAATACTAAAAGCAATAACAACTGTTAGACAGTTAAAATGAATACAGAACACTGTCAAGGGTAAATAAAGCATCCTAGGGGCTCTTGCCTTGAGATATGAGCCCTGTATCATATCCAGAGTCCTGGTACATTGTGACCATTCTGAGATGTACCCACAGGAAGGTTCAGCTCCTGTCACACAGTGAATCCTCAAGATGTGACTACAGGACTTATCTTATTCCCCTATAGCAGTAGGTCATTGCCAGGCTAGTTCTCCCACTATCTAATATATTTGTGGTCAAACTTCAACCATTTCACTTACATGAAAATGTCTAGGAGTAAGAATTGATTTTAGACTAAATAGAATGAAATCTAATTAGGAAAGCAAATCATCTATAACTAAAATAAGTCAAATAAAAAGGATTTCCCTGAATCTAACAATTCCAACCAAGTAGATGTAAGCCTGTGGCACCGTGGTTGTCAGATTTGGAGTCAATGAATCAGGAGGCCCCTTCTGACTCCTTAAAGGAAAGCAGTGCTATAGAGTATAAGCATGAATGTTGATGAATTACACAACAAAGCACACAAATTTAGAGCTGGTTATCTGAGTTTATCATGTATAATATGTCTTAGTTGGGTTACTCAGAAGCATGCCTAGATAAGAATTTGGGGGCAAAGTGTTTATTTGAAATATTAAAGAAACTGGAAAAAACTGAACTGAATACATGCAGCATTGTAATCTCCTGCTGTGCAGTAATCAAATAACCCCTCTGGGTAAATGCTGTTACCTTGAAAATATTATATTGGAAGATAGATATTTGAAAAATGATCTATAAGGATATGAACAGTGAAAATGAACTTTAGGTATTAAAGGAAAATTAGAGCAGAAAGCAAACATCCCAGGGACTGGGGAGCCAATATTCGTATCTATCAAGAGGCAATGCTATCCATCTTAGTATATTAAGCGGAAGTATAAATACTAAAACATTCATGAAGGGAAAGGAAAGCAAAGAAGCCCAGTTATAACTGAGAGCTCTAGTTGGTATGTATACTGTGCTGACAGGAGAAAAGGGAAAGTAGAAAAAGATACACGCAAGGGCAGCTTTTTATGTTTAAGTTTGTTTTCCTGTGTTTATAAAGTTTCACTTACAACACTACAATACAGGAAATAAAAAAATAGAACCATACTGTATTTCACATATTTGAACAAGCAAATAATAAATAGAAACAGCAAGAACTTGGAATATAAACAGAAACACATGAATCTGTTTCAAATGAGCAATATAAGCATATTAGAGATGGGGAATAATTCTTGAATATAATACTTGGTTTGCCCTAAGGCTAAAGACCAAAAAAAAAAAAAGTGTGTGTGTGTGTTTAATGACTCTGGCTGCTAGGTTTGTTTTCCTTACTAGCATGCATTAGTTGTTCTGAAATGACATCATGGCTTAGAATTGAGCATTTAAGTGAATCTATTGTGAGAAAGGAGAATTAGTCTCATTTTGTCAGAAAAGAAAATTTTGGAAAGCAAGAAGGTAGAATAAGTGCTATGGTGTTGGAATGAAATTGAAGGTATTAGTGTGAACATGTGTTTTTGAATATCTAGATATAGATATATGTGTATATATATATATTTAAATTTATGAATAAATGGACATATACAGAAATATACATACATTTGTGCGTGTATACACACACACACACATAGAGTTTAATCCTTTTCAATCTTGCTAACATTATTGGGCTTCCCTCGTGGCTCAGTGGTAAAGACCCACCTGCCAATGCAGGAGACATGAGGTTGATCTTTGGTTGGGAAGATTCCATGGAAAAAGGAACGGCAACCCACTCTAGTATTCTTGCCTGGAAATCCCATGGACAGAGGAGCCTGGTGGGCTACCACCCATGCAGATGCAAAAGAGTTGGACACGACTTAGAAACTGAATAATAGCTATAATAATATTATTGCACAAACCCCAAATATTTAAAGTATATTTTCTAAAATCTCTGTGTTCCTCTATTCACTTCCTTCTCACAAACACTTTATTTCGTTTCTTCCTTGAGTCCCCTTTTATTTCTTCCAGCTGAAGATTTAAAAATTCTTAGGGCAGGCTTCGTGTTCTGAAGGCACCAGTAAAAATTGATAAACGCTTTGTAAACCAAGTAAGACAGAATGAAACAAGGAAATTTTCCGTTTTAGACACATGACCTCAATCAATAGATCTCTCAGTGTTACATGGAGAAGGGGTAGGTGGGGAGGATAGACGGAGAAAGAGATGGTTTATAGTATTTGAAGCATTTGATGCAGTACGTGACACACCATGGAAGAGGAAGGCTTATGAGCTAAGTGTGTGTGTGTGGACTGTGGAGGAACATAGCACACTCTCTTGATGAAGTCTTATTATATTTTTATTCTGAAGGTCACATGCAAGATTAGAATCGTCCAAGAATAGTTTTCTCATTTTTTTTTCTATAAATGCTTGACAAGTCTGCATGTGCAAAATGCCAACATAGGCGTCATAGTTTGTAATTTTAAAAAGCAATAACAAAGATCCACTGCAACTTGTAAAATATTCAATACAGGCTTTTGAATAAGATTGAAACATTGAAGGAAAATTGGTATTCCCAGCAGGCAAAATATTACTGACACTTTTAATAATAATGAAATATAAGAACTAGGTAGGGCAAGACAAAATTTCATTTTGCATGTCAAAGACTTGTTTGCAACAAATTTAGAATAAGTTCAAGGTTAAGAAAAGTGAAATAAGTGTCTAAATGATTTTGTGGAGGCTAACTTTTCCAACAAGTCTCTGAAAGATGAGAAATCTTTATGCAAGAAATGACTTCATCTTTGCTTCATGAATGTGCATTTGTTTCACTTTCTAGATGAAAAGGAAATCAAAATATCTGCCAACTTGGTTTTATATAATCTATGTTCTCCTGGTTCTGCATAAATTTAAGTATTTAGGCCCAGTTTATTGTTGTACCAGATAAGATTTTCCTACTCGTCTCATTTTTCAAATTTGTTAATGAAAAATAGTAATTCAAGTGCCCTAAAATTAAAATATTTGGTAGTTTTTTAAAGCACATTATTAAATCCTACTACTGTGGAAAGTGGTAAGAAGTTTAGCATGAAATAGGCTTCAAAGAGGAGGGATTATGGTTGAAGAACCATGTTAATGAACTTCAGTTGGCTTGAAATAATGGAGTTTAAAGTTATTTTTAAACCTTTAATATATAAATAAAAGATTAAGCATCTTCTACTTATGACTAGTTTATATCAGTTACCAGTCAAGGGCCTTCCCGTAATGATGGATATGGGGGTGGGGTGAGGGAAGCTACCATTAACACTGATTTCCAGTTAATTCCAGAGTCTTTTTGATTTAAAGAAGGTCTTTGAAAGTGATTGATGCTTAAAATATTATTTCTACTTAATGTTTAATTAATGTAGCATGTAAGCATGCTTAATATAAATATGGGTTCCTTTGGGAAAATGATTCAACTGGTTGTGACAGGCTTACAAAGGAGGAACTGAGTTTTACAAGAGCCTATACCTGTGAACAAATAGTCTCCAAAAATTGCTCTTGGTTCCATAGAAACAACCAACTGTCTGAATTTTGATCAAGATTATATTGAATCTATAAATCAAATAAGGTAAATAGACATATTGGTCATATTGATTTTTCCAGTTAGTGAAAATAACATATCTCTTAGGTCTTCATTTTTTCTTAACAATATTCTGTAATTTTTAATAAGTTTTGCATTTCTTTGGCTGTATCGTTTTTTATAAATGCTTTTTCAAATTGGTATTTTAATTTTCCACTTGTTCCTTGATGGCATATACAATTGCCTTTTGTATATTGAGATTGTGTATTGTGCTTATGTGAAATGCTAGTCTGGATGAAGCACAAGCTGGAATCAAGAATGCTGGGAGAAATATCAACAGCCTCAGATATGCAGATGACACCACACTTATGGCAGGAAGCAAAGAAGAACTAAAGAGACTTTTGATGAAAGTGAAAGAGGAGAGTGAAAAAGGTGGCTTAAACTCAATATTCAGAAAACAAAGATCATGGCATCCAGTCACATCACTTCATGGCAAATAGATGGGTAAACAATGGAAACAGTGGCTGACTTTATTTTTCTGGGCTCCAAAATCACTGCAGATGGCGATTGCAGCCATGAAATTAAAAGACACTTACTCCTTGGAAGGAAAGTTATGACCAACCTAGATAGCATATTAAAAAGCAGAGACATTACTTTGCCAACAAAGGTCCGTCTAGTCAAGGCTATGGTTTTTCCAGTGGTCATGTATGGATGTGAGAGTTGGACTGTAAAGAAAGCTGAATGCCGAAGAACTGATGGTTTTGAACTGTGGTGTTGGAGAAGACTCTTGAGAGTCCCTTGGACTGCAAGGAGATCCAATCAGTCCATCCTAAAGCGGATAAGTCCTGGGTGTTCATTGGAAGGACTGATGTTGAAGCTGAAACTCCAGTACTTTGGTCACCTGATGCGAAGAGCTGACTCATTTGAAAAGACCCTGATCTTGGGAAAGATTGAGGGCAGGAGGAGAAGGGGACAACAGAGGATGAGATGGTTGGATGGCATCACCGACTCAATGGACATGGGTTTGGGTGGACCCCAGGAGTTGGTGATGGACAGGGAGGCCTGGCATGCTGCGGTTCATGGGGTCACAAAGAGTTGGACACGACTGAGCCGACTGAACTGAATTGATCATAAATGGTTTGTAGAATTTAAGACTGAAGCCATCTGAGACTAGGGAGTTTTCTTTGGAGCAGGGTAATTACAAACTATGGTTTTCACAGTCTTAGTGTTATTAGACTTTCTTCTTTTTGATCAGTTTTGTTTTGTGTGTTACAAGGACAAAGTCCTTTTCATCAAGGTGGTCATATTGATATATTAATGTCTATGAGATTTAGCTGATGTCCTTTCTTACATTTCTGATATAAGTAATTTCTGTCTCCTCTCTTTTTTTGTTGTTTTTTAGTAACATAATCTAGCTTAAGATTTATCGATTTTATCAATACTTTTAAAGAAGCTGGTTTTGTTTTATAAAGGTTTTTAAATTTTTACTTCATTGATTTCTACCCCATCTTTATTGTTTTCTTTTTTCTACTTAATTTGGTTTTAATTTTATCTTCAACTTCTAGATACTTGAAGAGGAAATGTAAATCACTTAATATAACTATTATTTTCTAATATATGCCTTTAGCTATACATTCTATGTATTTCCATTTATGCATTCCACAAATTCTGTCGATATTGTTTATCATTGATTTAAATTATTTTAATATATTTCTGATCTCTTCTTTGATCCATCAGTTAGCATAAGATGTATTGCTTAATGTCATATTGGCATATTTTCTAGGTGCCTTACTGGTATTGATTTCTAATCTAATTCTCATGTAATTCTGTTACAATAAGAGAACTTATTATGTGATATTTCAGTTTTCAAAATTTATTGAAAACTTATTTTGTCTTGAAATACATGTTGATGATTGTTCTATGTGTGCTTAAAAAGTATTATGTTATCTGAGTTATAGGCTCCTTTAATGTAAGTCAGGCCATAATGATCAACAAGGTTGTTCAAATTTGTTCTATCAAATACTTCAAGGAAAGTATTAAATTTCCAAATATAGTTCAGGATTTTGTCTACTCATTAATCCTATAAGGTTTTCCTTTGTATTTTTCAGTTCTTTTACAAGTGGTGAATGTTTTAAGCGTTGTGTGCCTTTCTGATATATCTGCCTTTTGCTTGATATAAATACAAGTAGCATTAATTGTATTTATTGTGGTGGCTCAGACGCTAAAGAATCTGCCTACACTGTGGGAGACCTGGGTTTGATCCCTGGGTTGGGAAGATCCCCTGGAGGAGGGCATGGCAGCCCACTGCAGTATTCTTGTCTGGAGAATCCCCATGGACAGAGGAGCCTGGTGGGCTGTAGTCCATGGGGTCATAAAGAGTTGGACACGACTGAACAACTAAGCACACAGCATATCTTTTTACCATTTTTTTGCCCTGTGTCTTTGTTATTTGTCTCTTGCATGTATAATTTCATCTTTCTTTTTCTCCATCCTGAAAATATCTTCCTAAAAGCTGTATTATTTAGTTCATTTATATTTGTAATATTCACTATGTTAGGATTAGAAATTCAGTAGTGCTATTTGTGTTTCATTTGTGTGTCTAAGTAATTTTTCATTTGTTCTGTCTTTGTGTTCCTCCTTTACTAACTTGTTTGGGTTATCATTTCCTTTTTATATTTAATTTTCATTTTAAAATCTCAATTGTCTTTTTAACTATACTGCTTTGTATTATTTTTATTGTTTGTATGACTATACTAAGTATCTTTAAGTTGTCACAGTCTATTCAGAGTTAGCGGTGTACCATTTCACATAAAATATAAGAACTTTAAAACAGTAAAATTACATGTATTACCCACATGTTTGTGTCACCGTTATATATATATTAATATATACAAAATAAATGTCTAAGTTCCATGCTATTATATTTGCTTTAGGAGTTAGCTTTCAAATAAATTTAAATGATTTTAATAAAGAAAAACAGTCTTTCATAAAAATCCATGTCTTTATCATTTCTAATGTACTTCATTGTTTCTTGCAAAAGGAGATGACGAGAGACAGAGAAGCCTGGTATGCTTCAGTCCATGGGGTCGCAAAGAATCAGACAGGACTTGGCAATTGAACAACAACAATTTTCTTTTATGCTAATGAAACCCATTAACCTTTCTTATACTTAAAAAAAAAAACTGCTGTTAAGTTAAATTCATGTTAAGTAAATTCATGAAGTAGAAATAGAGCATGAAGGGGTGTTGCTAAGTGCAGCAATTAGTTTTTCTCAGGGAAACAGGGCAAGGATTTACCAAGATCTCAGTTTTGAGTTATTATAGGATGAGAAGAGTTTGCTGGGTGAACATACAGGAATAGACATTGCATGCAGAAAAACAGTATGTTCACCAAGACGAGGAGTTATAAAAAGGCATGACAATACACTCTGAGAAGGGTGAGAACAGCAGCTTGTCTGGAGCCTAGAGACCTCACGGCGAATGACAATATAAAGTGAGACTGGAGAAGTAAACTTGGGCAAAGTAGTAAATGATATATGTCCCAAGTAAAGAAGCTGATGCTGTAAAATCCAACTTTAGAACCTTCTTTTCTACCAGGGGAAGCTACATAACCCCTATTTAAGGTATTGTAAGAGAACTTCCAGTCACTGTTGTTCAGTTGCTCAGACATGTCCGCCTCTGTAACCCCATGGACTGCAGCACACCAGCTTTCCTGGTCCTTCACCATCTCCCGTAACTTGCTCAAACCTATGCCCACTTAGTCATTGTTGCCATCCAACCATCTCATCCTCTGTCATCCCCTTCTCCTCCTGCCTTCAATCTTTCCCAGCATCAAGGTCTTTTCCAATGAGTGGTTCTTTGCACCAAGTGACCAAAGTATTGGAGCTTCAGCTTCAACATTAGTCATTCCAATGAATATTCAGGACTGATTTCCTTTAAGATTGTCTGGTTTGATCTCCTTGCAGTCCAAGGGACTCTCAAGAGTCTTCTCCAGCACCATAGTTCAAAAAGCATCAGCTCTTCAGTGCTCAGCCTTCTTTATGGTCCAACTCACATCCATACATGACTACTGGAAAAACCATAGATTTGATTATATGGACCTTTGTTGGCAAAATGATGCTTCTTAAATCCCTTGGCCTTTTTGCAGGAACTTTACAGTTGTAATCTTGTAAAATTAATATTCCAGAACCACAGCATGAAGTAACATGAATCTCATTTTGCATTGGCTTAGATCAACCTAAGCCCAAGAGAAGTTAGGAAATTTGCTTCTGTTCACAAATTTAGTAGGCAATGGGTTTTCTTTTGGCTCAAACCCCTAAGCTTCCTAGGTGGATCTTGTAACTATGGTGACTAGAGAATGAATTTTTACATATAAAGAAGCCATCACTCTGAGTCTTGAAAGTGCTGACTCTACACTAGCATGGTCCTGTGAGTGAGCACCTCCCTAAATGTTGTATCAGTCCTACTTCCCCTAAGTCTTCCCTAAGTCTGCAGAGAGGAACTTAACATTCTCCACAGTAATACATAAGAAACTTCTGTATCAAAAAAATTCCAGAGGGATAACTTATTGGAGAATTCTAACTCATGAACCTATCTCCACTCAGCTCCTCTATTTCAAACCTCTCCTGGAATATTTTTTTTAAAAAGCCCTCATATTATGTCTCTTTCCTGATTAGAGTCTTTCGGAATCTACTGTTTTGACCTGGAAATGAGCCTAAAATCCTCAATGTGGTCATCAAATTCCTTTCTATCATACCTATGTTTCTCATTTTCTGCCACTTCTATTCCTTTTAACCACATTTTGTGAACGTTAATTTTTATCCAGTTCTACCAGAAATGAGCTCTTTCAGACCTCAGTCCCTCTGCATCAGCTGTTTCTCTTCCTAGAATCTTCTTTTTACATTCCACCAAGATTCAACACTGAGGTCTTGGCATCTAAATCTCTTCATTAGAGATACTTTCTTTTCTTTTATAAAAAATAGTTCTATTGAGATATAATTCAAAGATACATTTTTCCCATTTAAGACATTCATTGTTTTTTAGTATCTTCAGAGGTATATGTGATCCTTATCTTCCCCTAACCAACAATTAATCTATTTTCTGTCTCTATAGATTTCTCTGTTGTAGACATTCATATCAATATAATATGTGCAATTTTATAGCCAATTTATTTCACTTAGCATAATGTTTCCAAGATTCATCCACGTTATGGCAGGTATCAAATTCATTTATTTTTATGACTGAATAACAATCCATTTTATTGAGATATTGCATTTTGCTTGCCCATTTGTTCATTGCTGAACTTTTGCAATAGTTCCATCTTTTGGCTGTTATGTATGATGCTGTTATAAATATGCATGCACAAATTTTTGTGTACACCTATTTTTTTATTTCTTGTGGTTATATACCTTGAAGTGAAACTGGCCATTTGTGTATCTTCATTGGAGAAATTTGTATCCAACTCATTGGTCTGTTTATTAATTGTTCTATGATTATACATTTAAGAATGATTTTTGTATTTGAGATGCAATTTTATAATCAGATATATGAATTGCAAGCATTTCTCCTGTTATATTTATGAGTTGCATTGTCATATTCTTTATGGGATCCTTTGAAATACTAATTCAGGAATTTAAAAAAATTAATGAAGCTCAATTTATCAATTTTTCTTTGTCCTTTTCATGTACTGCTGCTGCTAAGTTGCTTCAGTCGTGTCCGACACTGTGCTACCCCATAGACAGCCCACCAGGCTCCCCCATCCCTGGGATTCTCCAGGCAAGAACACTGGAGTGTGTTGCCATCTCCTTCTCCAATGCATGAAGGGGAAAAAATGAGATTGAAGTCACTCAGTCGTGTCTGACCCTCAGCGACTGCATGGACTTCAGCCTTCCAGTCTCCTCCGTCCATGGGATTTTCCAGGCAAGAGTACTGGAGTAGGGTGCCATTGCCTTCTCCGTTTCGTATACTAGCTAAGAATTATTTGCTAAATCAAAGTCAGAAGTCTATGACTTTGAGGAATTTAATACAAAGACTATGTAGGAATTTGATAAAATAGTACAAAGGCTATGGAGGAATTTAATAGAATAGTACTTAGCATTATAGAAGAAAGTTATGTGAGTTTTCAACATTGATGGAACTGTCTTGTTTTATAAGAATGCTGGTAAACAAACCTATAATGTAAGCTGAATAATGTGCTGTAGTTGACAAAATTGCTGAGACCTGAGTCTCATAGACATCTGAACTTGTTTTTCCTTCAGGAGCTGTTGTTGTTCAGTAGCTCAGTTGTGTCCCACTCTGCAACTCCGTGGACTGCAGCACACCAGGCTTCCTTGTCCTTTACTAACTTCCCAGAGTTTGCTCAGATTCATGTCCATGAATGGACATATGATACCATACAATCATCTCATTCTCTGTCGTTCCCTTCTCCTCCTGCCTTCAGTTTTCCCCAGCATCAGGGTCTTTTCCAATGGGTCATCTCTTCACGTCAGTTGACCAGAGTATTGGAGCTTCAGCTTCAGCATCAGTCCTTCCAAAGAATATTCAGGGTTGATTTCCTTTAGGATTGACTGACTTTATATCTTTGCAGTCGAAGGGACTCTCAAAAGTCTTCTCCAGCACCATAGTTCAAAAGCATTAATTCTTCAGTGTCCAGCCTTCTTTATGGTCCACCTCTCACATTCATACATGACTACTGGAAAAACCATATCTTTGACTTTATGGACCTTTGTCAGCAAGGTGACACATCTTTAATATAGGAGCAGTAGTCCAATATTTGTTAATTCATTCTTCATGATGACTTTGTAGAGCATAACTACCATGACGAATGATAATTAAGTTATCCGCAGCATTCTAACTTCATTATTTCTGCTGAGAAGCCAGTTATTAATCTTATTAGGATTCCTTTGTAAATGAGGAGTTCTTTTTCACTTGCTGCTTTTCAGATATCTTCCTTGCCTTTTGACTTTCTGCATTTTACTGTAATGTTTTTGTTTGTGAATCTCTTTATCTATTTTGGAGTATTTTTTTAGCTTCCTGGATTTGTAGGAAATTATTTATCAATAAATTTTGGGGAGTTTCCTGAAATTATCACTTCTTTTCACTTTTTATATATTTTTCTTCTCTCTTATTATTATTATTTTTTTTTTGGTTGGCAAAGTAATGTCTCTGCTTTTTATTTATTTATTTATTTATTTTGGTAATTAATTTATTTTTTATTGGAGGCAAATTATTTTACAATATTATATTGGTTGGTTTTGCCATACATTGACATGAATTCGCCCCGGGTTTACATAAGTTCCCCCTCCTGAACCCCCCTCCCACCTCCCTCCTCCCTTTATCCTCCCTCTGGGTCATCGCCGCATGCTAGCCCTGAGCATCCTATAACATGCATTGACCCTGAACTAGTGATTCGTTTCATATATGACAACATACGTGTTTCAATGCCATTCTCCCAAATCATCCCACCCTCACCCTCTCCCATAGAGTCCCAGAGACTGTTCTATACATCTGTGTCTCTTTTGCTGTCTCATATACAGGGTTATCATTTGAATCTTTCTAAAGGGCCTTTGAGATTCCCATTATGATTACATTGGTGCATTTGCTGGTGTCACACATTTCTCTGATGCTTTTTTCAATTGTTTCATTCTTTTATTTCTCTGTTCTTTGGCTGAAAGTCTCTATCACTCACCTTCAATTTCACTGCTGCTGCTGCTAAGTCACTTCAGTCGTTTCCGACTCTGTGCGACCCCATAAACGGCAGCCCACCAGGCTCCCCCGTCCCTGGGATTCTTCTGAACACTGGAGTCCTTCTGAAATTCAAATCTACCAATTTGAGCCTGTCTAGTAATTTTTTTTTTTTAATTTCAGTTATTTTACTTTTCAGCTCCAGAACTTTATTTTTAAAGCATTTGTCTATGTAAATGTTTTTTATGGACATATGGAAAAATGTTCTTTAAATCATGTTCTTTATGGAACAAAGAAGGGAGCTCTCACCTTTTAAATTCATTAAGGACATTTCAATTCAAGACTTAGTCTCAAGAGCAGGTATTTGGAGACTAGATGAGGGATTGAGAAGTGTTCTCCTAGGAAGAACACTCTCTTGCTCGATACTAGAGGGAGAGGATGCTATAGGTTCTTGGTTCCAGTAACTGGAGGGGTCTCCTTTGCTGATCTAAAGGCTAGGTGAGGAGAGAGTCTTCTTCGTTCACATGCCACAGATTACTGTTTTTCTTACTGAATTTGCATACTCTTGAATAAATGTTGCTTCATTTGCTCTTTGTCCTTACTACCATTTGCAGAGATTTTCAGGTTTTTGTTATTTATTTGATAATTTTCACAAGTTTTATTTAGGTGCAAATCAACAGAACTCTTCTTGCTGAGATGCTGATAGTCAAACTTCTTCTGACCCCTTGTTCTAAATTAGAGGCCTTTGTAAAGCAATTCATTTATCCCTGTTAAATTTCCTTTCTATATATTATTATCATGACATAGTTATAAATGCCATGAGTTTAAATCCCAATTAAATTATAAATATATAATTTTATACCTGTTTTATGATGGGATGTTCCAGGCAAGAACACTGGAGTGGGTTGCTATTTTCTCCTCCAGAGGATCTTCCCAATCCAGGCATCAAACCTGGGTGTCCTTCATTACAGGCAAAATTTTTTACTATGTGAGCCACCAGCGAAACCCTATTTTATGATATCCTGTTTAATTAACCCTGAATTCTTGAGGCCACTATACTAGCATTGAGTAAAATAGTTCCTGGCTCCTTGAATATGTGTGGAATAAACAGCAGGACACAATAATTAGTGTGACTAGACTGTGTTGGTCACTGAAACAGGTGTATGTGGCAGGAGTGTGGAGTATGGATTTTAAAATGAGTCCAGACCTTCAACTATGAAAGACAGGATGAAAATTGACTCTCTTTAAGTGTGATGGAGAATATTGACTATCCTATTTGTGGTGAACGTCTTTAAGTCTGAACACTGGGAATCATTTTGCAATGTTACCATACAGCATTTACCGTTAAAATTTCTTATTCAGAAGAGACTATGTTGAAACGCCAGTTTTCAGAACGTCGTGGCTGAGATAAAAAGAGATCATTTATGATATCAATCATGTTGCCTTAGTCAGGGTGGGTCTTCCTAGAATATGGGGCTTTTCAAGCATTGAAGTTCCTATTTCCTTGGCATACACAGTCCCCATGTCAGTTTGGAGATTTAGAGATCTGCATTATCCACTTTGGATAGGGGACCACAGCTGAGGGACAGAAATAAGCAATCTATGTAAGAACTAGGACTGGAAACCGAGAATGGTGTTTAAATCCAAGACATAGTGTTAAACCAGAGTCTTTGAGTTAGGGTCAAAATAAGAACATGCACAATTTCTGAATAGAAAGAGTTTGGGAGCACAAAATAATAATTCTATCTTATTTTGACCTCAAATCCATCGGAGGCCTGAATAGAACTAAAAGACAGTGTCAGGAGGAGTTGTTCTCTCTGCCTGTCTTGAGTTGACACAACGTAAGTCTTCTCTGCCTTCAGGCTTACACTCATACTGGAACTTACATCATTGGCCATCCTGGTTTTCAGACCTTCAGACTCAGACTGTAACTATACTATCAGTTATCTTGCATCTTCAGCTTCCTGAAAGCATATATTGGGATTTTCATCTCAATAACTGTGTGTGTATAAAATTGACCCTCGAACAACCTGGGCTTGAACTGCACAGTACACTTATAAGTGGATGTATTTCAGTAAATGTGTATCACAGTACTACACAATTCCTGATTGCTTGCATCTGTGGATGTGGAACTGTGAATGTGGAGGGCTGACTGTAAAGTTTTATGCAAAGTTTTGACTGTGCACAAGATTGGTGCCCCTAATCCATGCTTATTCATGGGTCAACTGAATGTTGGGTTTTTTTTTTTTTTTGTCTCTATTTCTTTGGAGAATCCAGACAAATTCAAATTTTACTTGATGAGAGGAGTGACTGTCCATTGTTGAATAACTTTACTGCTAGCTGGTCCATAGACATGGGATCCTGTAGGATGTGCAAAGCAGTCATTTATCTGTAAGTCTGACTTATATCTTCATGATCCTATATACAGTTACAGCTTCAAAAAGGGGCATCTCCTGCCATCTCTATTAAAAATGATGTAAACAATAACAGATCAGTAATAATTTTATGTCCAATTTATGTTTCCTTTATATCCTGTAACATTGACATTGCTATTTTGAGTTAAAATAATTCAATAGGTACTAGGGCTCATTTGTTTTGTCATGGGTCCCCTCAGAACTATCCTCAGTGATTCACTAGAATGGCATACAGGACTCACAAACTGTTATACTCACAGTTATGGTTTATTTTAATGAAGGAATACAGATCAAAATCAGCAAAGGGAAAAGGCACATGGGACAATGTCTGGAATAAGTGAGGTACAAAATGCAAGGGGAATTATACAGAACAAGCAAAATTACATTATGCAATTGTTACGAAGCAAAGCGTAAAGTCCTAAGAAAGAAATACTACAAGAATATTATTTATTTTAGGAATAAGAATATCCCCTCAGAGGAAATGAAGCTTAATGTAAAGGACACAAAGTGACCTGTTTGATGAAGGAAACAAAGGAGGAAAGTTATGGCTTTGAGTCAGAGGGAAGAACTTTCTAGGGAGAAGGAGTAGCTTGTGCGTAGGAACTAAGGAGAAAATATGTTTGAAATATTCAGATAACAGAAAGAAGAGCAATGTGGCTGGTAAAGAAGAGAGACAGGCAGAGAAGGAGAGAGAGGGAGGGAAAGAAAATTAATGAGCATCAGGAAAGTAAGACAAGGTTGGGGTGGGGTTTTGTGGAAGAAGCAGGGTTTGAGATTTGATGCTATATTGAATGGCATCCTTAATATCATGAGGTTGGAGAAACTTGACTGACTCTCACCCTTAGGATGAGACATTAAATTATTTTCTCCTGCAACAACTCAAGAGCTCAGCAGTAGCCTGTAAGCCAAGCAAATTTTATTCATGAGTTATATTCTACTCATCCTGAGAAAATTTCACAGAAACCTCTTGCAAAGGCAGAATATGAAAGAGATTAAATCAAAATATTTCTCAGAGAAGGTCAGGTGTGTGCTTATAAATCTTCCTGAGCTTCTCACATGAAAGAATATTTCAGATCATTTTCCTTCAAATTCTCTTGTTCAGGGCAATATTGTTCTTGGTGAAAGAAAGGGCCGGCGGGGGTTACAGAAGTTGGTTTTTGCAATATCCAATTTTTCAAACCTCATGTAAAACTGTCAGTGAGTTGATTCAAACTTACAGTTTCTGGGCACCAGGACTCAAGAGTAGAAAAAGGGCTCTACATGAACTAATTTATTATTGTCCAACCATCACCACCCCACACCTCCAGGAAAGACTGAATAGGAGTGTCATATGTATCTGGAGAGCGTCCCTCCTGGCGCTCTCTGCAAACAGCCCATTATTCTCAGGCACCCTGAGAGCATCTCAATCGCCCTTGCCTGCCTAAAAGTGACAAGTTTTGCCTCCAATCTTCTTGAATTACTTTTATAATCTCTTTTTCTTTTTTTCCAACTACAGTTCATAAGTTCTGCAGTGGGAATATTTTTACTTTTTGGAATCTGTACCCTGACCTGGCCTAGGCTGGCTTTGATTAGGGTGTTGAAGGTATCCCTCTTTGGAAATAAATGAGAACTTATATTTACTGTTTTCTCCCATTAACCATGACAATTTGCTGTTTTCAGTTTAGGTAAGGGGTCACTTTCCTAACCACAAGTTAAAAAAAGCCCTAAGCTGTTAATTTAGCCTTCAGTCTGGAGAAAGTGCTGTTCATCAATTCCTCCCAATGGTTCCATTCATATTTCTCCAGAAGTTCAAATTTTCCTCCAGAGTTTCAGAAGTTATTTCAAGCTTGAGTGGAGTGTGATTCTGGAAGGAAAGAAAGAGACGTTGTACTTTGGTGTTGATGTTGGAGCGTAGTGTGGCCTTCCAGATTTGGGTTAATGATTCTCATCACAGAGAGACTTTACCTATCAGCTCTTTCAAGGTCTGTGCCAGATGCTGAGAGGGTCACTTATCTGTCATCATGCCTTTCCAGGGTGACCTACGTTCAGTCACTCAACAGGGCAGGGATACGGAGGGATGTGTGGCTGACAAGGATCCTCTGTTGGGGAATATTTATTCCAGAGCTGCCTACTGGATTGGCCAAAGCTTTCTCTGGCTTGCATCACTATTTCTTCTGTGCGGCCCTGTTTTTCTTCTCTTCATTTCAAAGGTATTAATCTCTGACTAATTAGCATATTAAAAAGCAGAGACATTACTTTGACAACAAAGGTCCATCTAGTCAAGGCTATGGTTTTTCCTGTGGCCATGTATGGATGAGAGAGTTGGACTGTGAAGAAAGCTGATCGCTGAAGAATTGATGCTTTTGAACTGCAGTGCTGGAGAAGACTCTTGAGAGTCCCTTGGACTGTAAGGAGATCCAACCAGTCTATTCTCAAGGAGATCAGTCCTAGGTGTTCATTGGAAGGACAGATGCTAAAGCTGAAGCTCCAATACTTTGGCCACCTCATGCGACAAGTTGACTCACTGGAAAAGAGTCTGATGCTGGGAGGGATTGGGGGTGGGAGGAGACGGGGACGACAGAGAATGAGATGGCTGGATGGCATCACTGACTTGATGGACATGAGTCTGAGTGAACTCCGGGAGTTGGTGATGGATAGTGAGGCCTGGCGTGCTGTGATTCATGGGGTCGCAAAGAGTCGGACATGACTGAGCGACTGAACTGAACTGAACTGAATATTTTATGGGCTTCCCTGGTGGATCAGTGGTAAAGAACCGGCATGCCAATGCAAGAGACTCAGGTTCAATCCCTGGGTCAGGATGATATCCTTGAGAAAGAAACTGCAATCCACTCCATAGACAGAGAAGCCTGGCGGACTACAGCCCACTGGGTTGCAGAAGAGCTGGACACAACTTAGCGACTAAACAACAGCAATATCTTATACTTTAGGCGCCATTTCAGCTTTTCTTTTTTCCCGGCCTACCCAAACTACTTCAGTCAGCAATGAAAGTGCAGCCATCTGAGAAAGCAGGTAATATGATGAGGTTTTAGTAGGGAATCACTCACTTCTCTGCTGGCAGTGAGGATCCATTCACTGGTGGCTGCCGGAGCAAAAATGTTGGTTTAACTGTTACATTTTCAATGATAATAAATTGAGAGTTTGGACTTTTGGAGGGAATATGCAAGCAAGTAGAATGCATTCGAGTTGTAAGGCTGTGGAGGAAATAGTAGCTACAAGAGTATCAAGATTGGATGGTTATTGCTAAGTAGCATTGATGATCTGACCAAAGGAAATGAACAGCTGAGGATAAGACTAGGCTGTTGAAAACCAGATGTGAAAACCTGATGGCCTCTTTTATTTGCATGCCAGAAAGCTCTCTTCCTGCAGAATCGAGGCTGAGAAAGTTGAAGGTTGGACCTCACATCTAACACTCTGAGTAGAAACATCTCCACTCAAAAAAGTTAAAAAGTCAATTAAGGAAGGTCTGTTATATCAAACTCAGTCCCTCAGTTAGGAGAAATTGAAACCCTGAATCGTGGGATAGCGTCATGTGGTTGAATGTTCCCAAATATTTCACACATCCACTTTCCTCTGAACCTTTAAATACTCAGAAGTTGTATGTACCCCCGAAACAAGGATTATTATACTCTGTTAAGACATTGGAGAGAACTACATGCCTCAAAATAACAGGCACCACTTTCTCCTCAGTCCTTTTACTTGGTAGCCATGCACTGAGGAAAGGAGATTCCTAAATATTAAAAGTAAATAATCTGTACACCAGGAATTAACACAACATTGTAAATCAAATGTACTTCAATAATAAATAATCTGTTTATCAGAAAACTTCTCAATTTTCAGAAACACTGCAAAGATAGTACAGAGTTCCTAAGTATCCCATACCTAGTTTTCTTCTTTATCACTTTATGTTATATGGTACATTTTGCTAAAGTTAAGTAATATTGATCCATTATTAGTATCTGAAGTCCATATTTTACTCATATTCCCTTAGTTTTCCCCAATGTCCTCCTTCTGTAGAAGAAGCCTCTCAAGATACCAAATGACATTTAATCATCTTTCTTCCCATAGAATCCAGTCTAGAGTGACAGTTTTTCAAATATTCCTGTTTTTTAATGATCTTGACAGTTCTGAGGATTACTTGTCAGTTGTTTAGTAGAATACCCTTCAGTTGGGATCTGTCCAGTATTTATCTCATAAATGGGCATATGGGTTTGGTGGAAGAAAACCACAGAGGTAAAGGCTACTGTCTTCATATTGTATCAAGGGTTTTTGTTCAGTAGCTAAGTCGTGTCTGATTCTGCAACCCCATGGACGACAGCACACCAGACTTCTCTGTCCTTCACTATCTCTGGAGTTTGCTCAAACTCATGTCCATTAAGTCACTGAAGCCATCCAGTTATCTCATCCTCTGTCACCCTCTTCTTCCCCTGCCCTCAATCTTTCCCAGCATCAGGGTCTTTTCCAATGAGTCAGCTCTTCGTATCAAGTAGCCAAAGTAGTGGAGCTTCAGTTTCAGCATCAGTCCTTCCAATGAATATTCAGGGTTGGTTTCCTTTAGGATTGACTGGTTTGATGTCCTCACAGTCCAAGGACGCTCAAGAGTCTTCTCCAGCACCATAATTTAAAAGCATCAATTCTTTGGCTCTTAGCCTTCTTTATGGTCCACCTCTCACATCCATACATGACTACTGGAAAACCACTGCTTTGACCATACAGACTTTTGTTGGCAAAGTGATGTCTCTGCTTTTTGATACACTGTCTGGGTTTGTCATAGCTTTTCTTCCAAAGAGCAAGAGTCTTTTAATTTCATGGCAATAGTCAACATCCGCATTGATTTTGAAGTCCAAGAAAATAAAATCTGTCATTTATTTGCTATGAAATGATGGGACTGGATATTATGATGCTAGTTTTTTGAATGTTGAAGTTTAAGCCAGCTTTTCCACTTCCCTCTTTCACTTTCTTCAAGAGGCTCTTTAGTTCCTCTTCACTTTCTACCATTATGGTGGTATCACCTGCATATCTGAAGTTGTTGTGCATCAAGGGTATAAACTATTGACACCATTTGTGACTGATAATGTTAAGCATGACCACAAGACTAAAGTGGTTTTTGGTTTTTTTTTTTTGGCTCCCTCCACTGCAGTGACGTTTCCTCACCCTTGACCCCTGTTTGCATACTGTGTTCTCTAGAGGGAAGTCTCTGCACAGACCACACCTAAGTGCTAGTCTCTACCTCCTTGAGGGCAGAGTGTCCACCTACATTATCTTCTTCGAGGGAAATATTCTTTAACATTTGTCTCTTTGATCATTCATTTATATAATTATAAGCATCAAATATTATATTTTGGATGGTAATCAAATATTACTTTATCTTATTGTTCAAATTTTGTTTGACTTGGCTCTTGGGAACTCTTTCAGCTGATTCCTGTATTCTTCTGTCATGTCTCCATCTGTTTGTGTATGTGTCTGCTGTGTGCACATGCGCATGTGGGTATGTATCTGTGTTTCAAGTGCTTCTTTAATTTCTGATAATAGAAGGACCTGCAAACTCATCTTGTATATGACCTGCCCCAGTATATTCAGTAATTCTCCAGAATTCTTGGTAACTTTTGTTGGAGAATGGAATTAAAATTCAAGATCAGGGTGTAACTTGTACTCATTCCTAAAGGAGCATCATTGCTTCTGGGCCCACTCAGCTAACAGAACAAGGAAATGTGTGTATATTAACATATATAAATACATATATCTATAAATATTTCTATATTTAAACATCTATACCTCATGCGATGAGTTGACTCACTGGAAAAGACTCTGATGCTGGGAAAGGTTGGGGGCGGGAGGAGAAGGGGACAACGGAGAATGAGATGGCTGGATGGCATCACCGACTCTGTGGACATGAGTTTGAGTGTACTCCGGGAGTTGGTGATGGACAGGGAGGCCTGGCGTGCTGTGATTCATGGGGTCGCGGAGAGTCGGACACGACTGAGCGACTGAACTGAACTGAACTGAACTGAACTGATATCTGTATCAATCTAATGTATAATTTATACTGATATCTCCAGCTTTAATGCATTACCATATGGATAACTCTAGCCCTCTTCTCTCTCTTATCTATAACCTCCTATTACATAACAGTGAGAAAACTGGCTACACATATCTGCTATCCATTTATTTAATTGTCCAGTTCCTGTGTGTGTGTGTGTGTGTGTGTGCGTACGCACATGTGCACATGCATACATACATGCTGTGTGTGTTTGTGCATGTGTGTGTATATTGTCTTCAGAGTGGCTAACCCACACCCACATGTGCGGGAAACACCTTTGACACATGGAGTGCAGTGCTGATGTGTTGTTCATGCTACTTTTTGATTTAAAGACTTCAGTCATTTAGAGCATCACTGGGGTCAGAACCCTTTTTCCTCACACTTTCAGTGAAGTTGCTCCATACATTCGTAATAAAATTAGACTGTTTTATCATAATCAGCATTTTGTCCTGGAAGTACTCTAACATCTAAATTATTTTTCAATATGCATACATTGATGGTCAAGGTCCAATAACGACAATGATGTTACTGCGGTACTAAGAGATGACACCCAAAGTCCCACTGATGTCTTCTTGGACACTTTGATTTTTTATGTCTCAGAATTAGGAACCCAGAAAAGGAACCACCAGATAAGTAATGATTCACATGAGTATCTTGGTTCATCAGGAGAAAACAGAGCTACACAGTAAGTTGATAGACAAATAAATATGTTTGAGACCCAGGTGACCCATGTTAGTATGTCTATCTATTTGAGATGTTATGGATAGGCGTTAGCAACCCAAGCCTTAGAAGAGCATGTTGATGTGGTAGCTCACATGTCAAGGTAAAGCCACTGGTAACATTACAAATGCTATCTGAATATGGGGAAAATAGTGAATTTATAGTAGAAGAGGGAGAAAATGACATCATTTGCCCTCCTGAGATAGCTGCAGTGGCAGGGCTCTGCTGCAATCCCACTAACCTTCTTATGCAAGTGATCCCTGGGGGTAAAATAGAACCAGATCATACAGGGTCTGCTTTTCAAGCCTATAAGGTTAAGTCCATTCAATAGGGGCAATGACTGGACAGAGAAATCATGTTCTAGATCCTCATTAAATGACAAAATTGTTGCTCCAGGTACTGGAAGTGCTGTCAGGAGCAGCATTTTGCCGCTAGCACCTTTAGAGATTGTCTCAGTAGCAAAGAGCTACCTCACCTAAGGTTTTATCCTTCCTGAAGCAGCCTTTATCTAGTGATTCTGTAAAGTCATTGTTGAGGTCCAGGCTATTTGGCCTGATGCTGGATGCTCTGATGGAAATTTCACACCAGTGCTCACTGCCAAATGACTGAGTCTTCATCAGACCTGGATCCCATCCCAGTTCAACTTTGTCTTGGCCTTAAAGCTTCTTTTTCCTTCTTCCTTTCATACATATCCATCCTTAACAAACACATCTTAGCATCTGTTTCCAGTGAACTCAACCTATGGCACACACATTTTCAGGCTCAAAATCCTAGTCTTTTCCCACAGGAGTAGTGAATACTTCATTAGCTAACATTATTGCCCCTGTATTATTTGTCTGGATCAGTAGTTTCGACATGTTTTCATATTCAGGACCTACAGGAAATTTTGTTGCCATGGTCAGTAGAGCCTCAGGATTTTCCTTACCAAGTTATACTGGAGTTATCATAACATTTGGTTCTTTAAAAATAACGTTTTGTCAACAACTGCATTTATTGCATTTGTTTCTACAGCCATGGAAAGCATTTTGAAGGGGTCAGTGGCTCTCATAGAATCTAAAGTATAGAAGAGTTGTCAACAGTTCTGTCTCTGGAGTTGGGCAGACCATGATTAAGTGCACCAGCAGATCTGAATGACTCCAACAGAGATTGTGTAGCTCTCTAAGTCTAAAATATTTGCTACAGAGCCCTTTAGAGAAAAAGGTTTTCTGACTCAGTATATACCAAATGTTTGTCTTGATGGGTGTTTATGCAATTTTTATTTTTTTACTACTACAGACAACATTGCAATGAGCATCTCTGTGCAAATATCTTCCATTTTAGCACTTGTCCAATTATTTTTTTAGAATATATTCATAGGACTGTGATTCTAGTTCAAAGAACTTACATCTTCCCTCAGTCACTTTTAAACTGTTACGCATCTAAAAAGGAGAGATAATTTGGCTTGCTTTCAGTTCAAAATATAGAAAGATTAAAGGAAATAAACTCTCACTTCAAATTGACCTTGGTGTGGAAAATCCATGGCTTGATGCTGCTGCTGCTGCTGCTAAGTCACTTCAGTTGTGTCCGACTCTGTGCAACCCAGTAGACAGCAGCCTACCAGGCTCCCCCATCCCTGGGATTCTCCAGGCAAGAACACTGGGGTGGAGTGCCATTGCCTTCTCTGATGGCTTGATTTGGAATGCTGGTATCTTTAGGAAAAAGACTTTGGGATTTAGCCTGACAGCAATAATGTGCTTGTGGCTTTTAGGCTTGAATCTGGACACATACATTTCAGCTGCTGGCCAGACTGACCCTCAAGACCAGCTGAACTTGAAGAAAGCACACTAACTATTGCCTTACTCTGTAACAAGAGGTGATGATCAGGTCATATGATAACTTGGTTCTAAATTGGGTGTGGTACATGAAGACAGAAGATGATGAGGTTAGAATCATTGACTGCATGGCTTACATAAGGCCTGGGAGAATATTCAAAATTCTCATTTAAAGCAGGACTTTTTTTTTTTTTTTCCTTAACATCAGAAATTGTCTTTACTTTATTTGGGCTCTTGAATTAGGCTTTTAATGTAAAATTCATCCTAGGCGGCACTGGTGATACCGAATCTGCCTGCCAATGCAGGAGACATAAAAGATTTGATCCCTAGGTCAGGAAGATGCCATGGGGGAGGTCATATTCTTGCCTGGAGAATCCCATAGACAGAGGAGCCTGGCAGGCTACAATCCATAAGGTCACAAAGAGTTGGACACAACTGAAACAACTTAGCATGCACACATTCTACTTTTAAAGATATTTTAAACTATTTTTAATGAAAGAATCTTTAAATTCTACAGTGTTTTATAATTTCAAAAGTTTCACACAGATAATCACATATAATCTTCTAATAACCCTTTTTCAAAGAAAGAGCCTTAACTAAGTACTTTTCTGTTGTGTATGTATACCACCTCTTCTTTATCCATTCATCTGTTGATGTACATTTTAGTTTGCTTCCATATCTTGGCTATCATAAATAATACTGCTATGAACATTGAGTTGCATGTACCTTTTTGAATTGGTATTTTTGGTTTTTTTTTCAGATATATACCATACAGTAAAATTGTTGGATCATATGATATTTCAATTTTTAGTTTTTTGAGAAATTGCCATTCTGTTTTCCACAATTATACCGATTTACATTTCTACCAACAGTGTAAGAAGGTTCTCTTTCCTACACATCCTCACCAACAATTGTGTTCTTTTTGATGATGGTCGTTCTGACCTATATGAGGTGGTACCTAACTGTAGTTTTGATTCACATTTCTCTAATAATTACAATGATGAGCCTCTTTTCATTTGCCTGTTGGCCCTTTGTATGTATTGGAGACATGTCTATTTAGGACTTCTGCCCTTTAAATTTTTTTTTTTATATTGAGCTATATGAGCTGTCTGTATACTTTGAATATTAACTCCTTATTGGTCATATCATTTGCAAAGATTTTTCTCTCATCCCATAGGTTGTCTTTTTGTTTTATTGATTATTTCCTTTGATGTGCAAAAGTTTTAAATTTGATTAAATCCCACTTGTCTATTCTTTCTTTTGCCTTAGAAGATTGATCTTAGAAAATATTAGTACATTTTATGTCTGAGAATGCTTTGCCTGTGTTCTCTTCCAGGAAGTTTATGGTGTCATTATCATGTCTTAATTTGGATCTTTAAAGGATTTTTATTTTATCTGGGGGCTTCCTTGATAGCTCAGTTGATAAAGAACCCACCTGAAATGCAGGAGACCTGGATTTGATTCCTGGGTCAGGAAGATCTGCTGGAGAAGAGATAGGCTACCCACTCCAGTATTCTTGGGTTTCCTTTGTGGCTCAGCTGGTAAAGAATCTGCCTGCAATCTGGGAGACCTGGGTTCAATCCCTGGGTTGGGAAGATCTCCTGGAGAAGGGAAAGGATCTTATTTTTATAAATAGTGTTGGGGACTGCTCTAATTTCATTGATATACCTATATCTATCCAGGTTTACCAACATCACTTGCTGAAGAGACTGTCTTTTCTCTACTATATATTTTTGCCTCCTTTGTTGCAGATTAATTGACCATAGATATATGCATGTGTGCTCAATTGCTAAGTCATGTCGAACTCTTTGCAACCTCGTGAACTGTAGCATTCCATGCTTCTCTGTCCATGGAATTTTCCAGGAAAGAATACTGTAGTGGGTCACCATTTCTTTTTCCAGGGGAACTTCCTGACCCAGGGTTTGAACCTGTCTCCTGTGTCTCCTGCATTGGCAGGCAGATTCTTTACCACTGAACTACCTGGGATGGGAGCCCATAGATGTATAAATTTATTTAAGCATTTTATTTAATCTTAAAGAATCAATTAAACATACTTTCATGTTGCCTTGGAAAATAAGTTATATTTGATTTTAAAAGGAAAATGGTGAAAGTAAGCACTATTCTTGAACTAAGCAGGATCTGGAAAATTGCCTAGTGCTTATCAGTTGCTTAATTTTTAATAAACTGATCAATTAATGTCAACTCAATATATTAACCTATCTTTGTAAAATATGCAGAACACTTATGAATGTTCAGAAGTTAAATGGACATAGATAAAACATTAATATCAATATTATCATGTTTCACTTAAACACATTATTTGTAACATTTTATGCTGGTAAGAATGGAATGAAAATCTTCTTACAGATGAGTAATTCTTACATGTGCAGCTTTTTACCAATCAACATTGACAATATTCTGTATGGAACCACACAGAAATAACCATTAGCATGTATTCCCCAAGGAGAATTTAGGGGAAGGCAGAGTAATGATTCTCTTTACTTGAGTTCTTTTTAGGATATTTAATTTTCTAAAACCATATAAAACGTGCTTCAAAATTAATGGATTTTTTTAGGAGCCTAAGGCTTTCTAAAATATTCATAAATTGAATTATATAAGAGACTAATTCTGTAAACACTGATAAAGAACAAAGGAGTAGTTGCTTAAGAGATTCAAAGCAAGCATATTTCAGTAGCTACTGCTCAGTGATTTGCATGAAAGAAATTAGTCTTATTTTGAAACAACAGGAAGTAGATAATAGAAAATAAGGTTAAGGCTGATTTAAAAGTAAGACAGCATGACTGATAAAATACCTAGCTGATAAAATAGTGAAAGAAAATGCCCTGCTTTTATGAATTATTAACCTAGTTCTTTTTTATAATCTTGTTAATGTTTTGGGAGGAAAGGTTGGGTAGGTATCAAACCTTGAATTTTGGAGTCAATAGCTTGGTCAAAGAGTGAAAGTGTCTTGCCTCAGGATGTGATTTGTTAGCTGAGGAAGTTTGTAAAGCAAATGAAAGTTTTATTTATTTTTTATTTTTTTAAGTAGCAGAGATTTTTTTAATGAAATATGTTATAGTGTTTTAAAAACCAATATTTTCATATTTATTTTACAATTCCCAATTCACTAGTTTTCTTACTGGATGATTGAAATACGTCAAGAAATACATTAAGAAATAGTCTGTGCCATTTATACAAACTTGATTAGTAGTTCCTCATAGAATATGGACTATACTGAGAATAATGTGTACCTCAGTTCAGTTCAGTTCAGTCACTCAGTCGTGTCCGACTCTCTGCGACCCCATGAATCACAGCACACCAGGCCTCCCTGTCCATTACCAACTCCCAGAGTTCACTCAAACTCATGTCCATCGAGTTGGTGATGACATCAATCCATCTCATCCTCTGTTGTCCCCATCTCCTCCCACCCTCAATCCCTCCCAGCATCAGAGTCTTTTCCAGTGAGTCAACTCGTTGCGTGAGGTGGCCAAATTATTGCAGTTTCAGCTTTAGCATCAGTCCTTCCAATGAACACCAAGGATTGATCTCCTTTAGAAGGGACTGGTTGGATCTCCTTGCAGTCCAAGGGACTCTCAAGAGTCTTCTCCAACACCACAGTTCAAAAGCATCAATTCTTCGGCACTCAGCTTTCTTCACAGTCCAACTCTCACATCCATACATGACCACGGGAAAAACCATAGCCTTGACTAGACGGACCTTGGTTGGCAAAGTAATGTCTCTGCTTTTTAATATGCTATCTAGGTTGGTCATAACTTTCCTTCCAAGGAGTAAGTGTCTTTTAATATATGGCTGCAATCAGCATCTGCAGTGATTTTGGAGCCCCCAGAAATAAAGTCTGACACTGTTTCCACTGTTTTTCCATCTATTTCCCATGAAGTGATGGGACCAGATGCCATGATCTTTGTTTTCTGAATGTTCAGCTTCAAGCCAACCTTTTCACTCTCCTCTTTCACTTTCATCAAGAGGCTTTTGAGTTCCTCTTCACTTTATGCCACAAGGGTGGTGTCATCTGCATATCTGAGGTTATTGATATTTCTCCCAGCAATCTTGATTCCAGCTTGTGCTTCTTCCAGCCCAGCGTTCCTCATGATGTACTCTGCATATAAGCTAAATAAGCAAGGTGACAATATACAGCCTTCACATACTCCTTTTCCTCTTTGAAACCAGTCTGTTGTTCCATGTCCAGTTCTAACTGTTGCTTCCTGACCTGCATACAGGTTTCTCAAGAAGCAGGTCAGGTGGTCTGGTATTCCCATCTCTTTCAGAATGTTCACAGTTTATTGTGATCCACACAGTCAAAGGCCTTGGCATAGTCAATGAAGCAGAAATATATGTTTTTCTGGAACTCTCTTGCTTTCTCCATTATCCAGCGGATGTTGGCAATTTGACCTCTGGTGCCTTTGTCTTTTCTAAAACCTGCTTGAACATCTGGAAGTTCACGGTTCACACTAGGGTGCTTTTAACTTTAAAAGGAGGAAAAAAAAGGACTGTTACTTTTACACATCTAAAGTATGGACTAGGACCCAGAGGAGAGGTAACATTATTCTCTTGGACCTACAGGAGAAAAAGGTCCCTGACCTCTCTGGGGAAATGAAATATTTTCCACTTTTCAGAATTCTGGGTCCTATTCAATACTCAGAAGAGATTTACCCAAAATCTTCTTATTTAACATAAAAAACTTTCTCCTTGCTTTTGTGAACATATAGTTAAAAAGACTCCTAGCAGTTGTGTGTGTGCATGTGTGTGTGTCCTTGGTTCTGCCCCAATAATCAGAACTTGGATATATATCACCAAAATTCTCTGTAGCATACTTCATGCCCAAATTTAGCTTGAAATCTAGTGAGAATCATTTATATCTTTGGCTCCTGAATTTGACTGAAGATGGTTATAATTAATTATAGCTGAGAAGTGAGAATGATGTATGTGTGTATAAAATTGAAGTCCATTCCAAGACAAAAGCAACACGATACTGAGATTTCAACCATGAAAAATAAATGACCAGGATTCAGTGCACCAACTGTTATACTTTATATTCAATGAGTAAATGCAATTAGTCCACACCTTCCTTGCAGTAATCTTAAATAAAATCCTACTTGACTGTTTATCTTTGCATGCTACAAATTGACTTTGACATTATCCATTCTCAGGGGTTTCCGCAATTTATTCCTCTGAATGGCTTAAGAGATTAATCAAGGTACAGGCAAAGTTGTCTTGTTCAATGTCCCCACCCTGCCCTCCTCTTCAAATATATCACCTATAAGAGACAATGTAATTGGAATCTCTGTTGGAGGCTTAGTCTGGAGCTTTATGAACAAATTTGATATCCAATAGCCAGTTGTGGCCATCAAGCATTTGAAATGTGGCTAGTCTTGAGTGTCCTGTAAACATAAACTTTACTCCATATTTCAGTAACTATGTATTTATTACATGTTGAAGTGGTAATATTTGTAGTATCAGTTCAGTTCAGTTCAGTCGCTCAGTCGTGTCTGACTCTTTGCGACCCCATGAATCACAGCCAGGCCTCCCTGTCAATCACCAACTCCCGGAGTTCACTCAAACTCATGTCCATCGAGTCGCTGATGCCATCCAGCCATTTCACTCTCTGTCGTCCCCTTCTCCTCCTGCCCCCAATCTTTCCCAGCATCAGAGTCTTTTCCAGTGAGTCAACTCTTCGCATGAGGTGGCCAAAGTATTGGAGTTTCAGCTTTAGCATCTGTCCTTGCAATGAACACCCAGGACTGATCTCCTTTAGAATGGACTGGTTGGATCTCCTTGCAGTATAGTATTAAATAAAACATTATGTAAATTAATGTCACCTGTATATTTTTATTCTTTTTAATGTGACCACTAGAAAGTTTTAGGTTATGTGTGAATCTTATTTTATATTTTTAATGAATAATGTTGGTCTAGCCTCAGCCATTTAATTTAAAGCCAGAAGTAGTTTACTATGCTTGCCTCCAAGTCAGAAAAGCTTTCTTAAATAAAAGAGGGGGAAAAATGTCAGGAGGAGATGCAGCAGGAGATGCTAGAAAAAAAACAGAAATTTTTAGTATCAAAGTGACCAAGGTTTAAATCTAGACTCCACCACTTTCTGCTTGTCAACTGTGAGCAAATTACCTCATCTCAGGGACAGTTGATTTTCCATCTCTGAAAGTAGGACATGGTATCTCTTGCTGGGTCCTTAAAAATATTCAGTGAGACAATTTGCATGAAATGTTTAGTGCATGCATGTTTAATAAAGGGTAAAGCTAAGGAAAAGTCTATGCCAACAGAAGACACACTGGAAGACATGCTACATCCTTATCTCTATTTTATAAGAAAAAAAATCTAATTTTCCTTAGTAATAAGGATCAGTCACTCCAAGTAGTACAGTTACTCCACTCATTGCTTATTGATTCATCAGCATGAAAAATCCAAATTTGTTAAGTGGCAGCTTCATCATCTGGTTAATAGAATAATTTTATTTTGTTACCTGTTGGAAGTATTCATCCACTCTGGACAAAATTTCTAAAGCAGAAAGCCCAAATCTGTATATTTATAAGGAAATTTTTTCTAATGGTTCATTGTGGCCATAGTTAGAATAACAGTCACCATTTTCATGCCTTGATCCCTGGATCCATGGATTCTGGAAGTAGGAGAAAGATTGCTGTATATTTATCAGAGATTCAGAGACTATAACACCCTAGAGGATACAAACTCAAAGCCTTGAAGTGTTTTCACGCTGTGTTTTTTCAGTGCATCTTTAAAATACTGTTAAGTGGCAGCTTCATCATCTGGTTAATAGAATAATTTTATTTTGTTACCTGTTGGAAGTATTCGTCCACTCTGGACAAAATTTCTAAAGCAGAAAGCCCAAATCTGTATATTTATAAGGAAATTTTTTCTAATGGTTCATTGTGGCCATAGTTAGAATAACAGTCACCATTTTCATGCCTTGATCCCTGGATCCATGGATTCTGGAAGTAGGAGAAAGATTGCTGTATATTTATCAGAGATTCAGAGACTATAACACCCTAGAGGATACAAACTCAAAGCCTTGAAGTGTTTTCACGCTGTGTTTTTTCAGTGCATCTTTAAAATACTGACTTCTAATCTGTCAAGCCAGCTGTTTCATGATGGTCGGCAATGTTGTAAGGGCAATGAATTGCATTTGCTTTAATCTACTTGTTGTTGTTGATTAGTCGCTAAAGTGGCAACTCTTTCGTGACCCCAAGGACTGTAGGCCCCAGGCTCCCTCTGTCCATGGGATTTCCCAGACAAGAATATTGGCGTGGGTTATCATTTCCTTCTCCAGGGGATCTTCCCCACCCAAGGATCTAACCCGCGTCTCCTGCATTGGCAGGCAGATTCTTTACCACTGAGCCACCAGGGAAGCCTGTTTGATCTACTAGCTTACTTTATTTTCTATAAAATGAACTCCCTTAGTCAGAAGCAACACTAAGTGGTATTCATATCAATGAATCAGATGGGGATTTTGGTAGAATCATTGTATTCAGGAAACAAAATATATAATAAAAATAAATGCCAATTGCAATGAGAATAAAGTACTGTCTCTTTCATGGGGATTCTCCAGGCAATAATACCAGAGTGGGTCTCATGCCCTCCTCCAGGGGATTTTCCCAACCCAGGGATTGAACCAAGGTCTCCTGCATTGCAGGCAGATTCTTTACCATCTGAGCCATCAGGGAAGCTCATAATGGAAATAGTCTAATGTAACCAATTAACCACTTAGTGGCTGGTTGGTGGCCCTGGCTAATTGTAGACTCTTGTTAATCTGTGCCAGCAGTTGAGTTCTTGTCAGTAGCTGTAGCCATATTAGCCTTGATGAAGTGAAATCCAAGTTTCTGAGCCTGTATATGAACTTAAACCCTGTCACCATGGCCAGCTAGTTCATAAGGCCATTAAGCAAGGACAGGAGATGGGGAAAGAGGGTAACTGACACTCATTAAATCTTTTATTTCATGTACCTGATTATTGATACTATTGAGAGTCTCTCTTAGGTGAGGTTATTACTCTTAATGAGCATTGGGATACTACTTCCCATATCCATTGTCACTAGTTTTCCCATTGTCTTCCAGCAAAATATTTGAGCATTGAAACCTACCATTAGTCACTGTTCACAAATTAGAATAGTTCCATATCTTTGGCCATCTCTCCTTAAATGAAAAATTCATTGTCCTCTGGGTTGAACACCTTTCATTATAAATCAACTCTAGGATCCTAAGTTTGAGGAAATCTCTTCAGTAAACCATGTACATTCCAACATCTCAGCTTGATTCAATACAGATCACATCTCAATTCAGTTTTCAAACATATAAGAATGCTTTTAGACCTATACCACACTGTTTCAGCTTATTAAAAACAGCAATTTTGGAAGATAATACCCAAGTGGAACAGTTCAGTTCAGTCACTCCATTCAGTCATGTCTGACTCTTTGCAACCCCATGGACTGCAGCAAGCCAGGCCTCCCTGTCCATTACCAACTCCCAGACCTTGCTCAAACTCATGTCCATTGAGTCAGTAATGCCATCCAACCATCTCATCCTCTGTCATCCCCTTCTCCTCCCGCCTTCAATCTTTCCCAGCATCAGGGTCTTTTCAAAAGAGTTAGTTCTTTGCATCAGGTGGCCAAAGTATTGGAGTTTCAGATTCAACATCTCTCCTAACAATGAATATTCAGGATTGATTTCCTTGAGTGGAAAAGTTGCTTTAACTAAACAATATATTCTTTCCATTCTGATCCAAAATCCTCATAATTCACTTTCATATGTATTCCAGTTCTGATGAAGAAAATTAGCAGAATCTTATAATTCTGCTAATTTCCAGCCTTTCCTCAGGGCTTACATTCCAATCCATTTCCTGGGGCCTATCTATGCTAAATCTGATCATAAAACTAGATGTCATGAGATATTATATAGATATGTCTTGAGCAGTAGTGAAGTGAAGTGAAATGAAGTGAAGTGAAAGCCACTCAGTCATCTCCAACTCTTTGTGACCCCATGGTCTGTACAGTCCATGGAATTCTCCAGGCCAGAATCCTGAGGTGGGTAGCCTTTCCCTTCCCCAGGGGATTTTCCCAACTCAGGAATTGAACCCAGGTCTCCCAAATTGCAGGCAGATTCTTTACCAGCTGAGCCACAAGGGAAGATCAAGAATACTGGAGTGAGTAGCCTATTCCTTCCGTAGAGGATCTTCTTGACCCAGGAATCTGTCTTGAGCAGGATCCCTGTTAATTCACGAGGCAACTATTCCAAGAGAGCCTGTTATAAGTTCTTCAGGGAAAGTAAAAAGAATCCATTCATGGGGAAGACTGAGCTGCTTCTATTGGTAATTGAGATTTGGCAGAGTTTCGAAGTGCTTAGTCTCATCTGAGTTCCACTGTATTTTCATTACAATTTCCAGTGTTCCATTCCTTCACAGAATATCCTAATATTGATATAAAAGAAACTATAATGTTTATTTGTCTTGATTTTTAGATTTTTAAATCTTAACTTTGAGACTAGAAGAGATACAGATTACTTTCAGGGCAGAATAGAAGTATTCTGGCTTTTTATTCAATTTTTTATTGGGAATTTGAAGTCCTAAGCTCCACATTTTTCACCCTATATCAGTTTAGAAGCAGCTGCACTCACCCATAATTATTATACTGTTTATTTCCACTAAGTTGCTATTTGGCTCTGTGGTAACAGTTAGTTGATTGCCCACAGCCTTGCCTTCTGAAAGCATTTTACTCCAAGTGGCTAAAGATCTTAATTTTAGTAACTCTTGCCAAGACATAACAAATACAAGGAATGTCCTATTTATCCCCAGCAGTGGTCTCATTAGCCCAGCTAAATCTTTTCAGATGGATAATACAATTATACATTTCTATACTTCAGTTCAGTTCATTTCAGTTCAGTTCAGTCACTCAGTCGTGTCCGACTCTTTGCGACCCCATGAATCACAGCACACCAGGCTTCCCTGTCCATCACCAACTCCCGGAGTTCACCCAAACTCATGTCCATCGAGTCAGTAATGCCATCCAGCCATCTCATCCTCTGTCATCCCCTTCTCCTCCCGCCTCAAATCCCTCCCAGCATCAGTCATTTCCAGTGAGTCAACTCATCACATGAGGTGGCCAAAGTATTGGAGTTTCAGCTTTAGCATCAGTCCTTCCAATGAACACCCAGGATTGATCTCCTTTAGGATGGACTAGTTGGATTTCCTTGCAGTCCAAGGGACTCTTAAGAGTCTTCTCCAGCACCACAGTTCAAAAGCATCAATTCTTCGGTGATCAGCTTTCTTCACAGTCCAACTCTCACATCCATACATGACCACATCCATAGCTTTGACTAGACAGACCTTTGTTGGCAAAGTAATGTCTCTGCTTTTCAATATGCTGTCTAGGTTGGTCATAACTTTCCTTCCAAGGAGTAAGCGTCTTTTAATTTCATGGCTGTAATCAGTATCCACAGTGATTTTGGAGCCAAAAAAAAATAAAGTCTGACACTGTTTCCACTGTTTCCCCATCTATTTCCCATGAAGTGATGGGGCCAGATGCCATGATCTTTGTTTTCTGAATGTTGAGCTTCAAGCCAAGTTTTTCACTCTCCTCTTTCACTTTCATCAAGAGACTTTTTAGTTCCTCTTCACTTTCTGCCCTAAGGGTGGTGTCATCTGCATATCTGAGGTTATTGATATTTCTCCTGGCAATCTTATCCTTAAGTGTCTCTTTCCATGGAGCCACTGCTGATACCAAAATTTTTATCTTTGAATCTTTAGACATAGACTAAAAGTAGAGTATTATGAGATTAAATAACTGATTTTAGATATTAGATCTGTGGCAACAGCCGGAGAAATAAAGGTCAGAAAGTAAGAGAGAATTAGAGGAAGTATCATGAATTGCTCCTTTGAAGGACCAGCACAGCTGAACAAGTCAGAGCTTTTGGTGAAATCTGAAAATCCAGCCAAAATCCAGCAGTTAAAATAGATCTATAAAGGTTAGCTCATGGGGACAGTGACAGGAAGGTGTGCTATTATAATTACCACCTCTGTGCTTCTGCAGTTGTTCATCTGATAGAGGGCTGATAGAAGTTAGATCTGTAGTCTGGGAAATAATCAAGATACAAAGCAGGGGACAGTAAAGACAAGTTGGACAAGCTGATCTATGCCTGTTTGTAAGCATATCTGCTCAAGAGAGCCTTCTGATATTAAGGACATTTATATTTGTTTCTTCCAACTCGCATGTATCTTTCTCTGTTCTTTAACCCTAACCCGGTATCATACAAAGGTGGGCATTCTGTGATACACAGCTCTAGCTTAGCTAAGTTCTCACATTAACCAAGTTAGCCTGGAAACATCCAGCATGTATATAACAATGTTAAGTAACTAGTCACTGTTTACCTTGGTAGGTCCTGTCCGTCCGTCCGTTCCGTAGCTCAGTCGTGTCCGACTCTTTGCGACCCCGTGGACTGTAGCCTACCAGGCTTCTCCGTCCATGGGATTCTCCATCCATGGGATTCTCCAGGCAAGAATACTGGAGTGGGTTACCGTTTCCTTCTCCAGGGGATCTTCCCTACCCAGGGATCGAACCCGGGTCTCCCGCACTGGAGGCAGACGCTTTAACCTCTGAGCCACCAGGGAAGCCCTGTAGGCACTGCTAAGTTCAAAGTAAAGCTTTCTGTGAACTATATCTGACCTCTTATATGCCAGTCAATATTTCTCTTTCCGAAATAATTCTGAACTGTGTCTTAGAATCTATTGATTGCAGTTTTATTCTCCTGGAGATCAACATTCCAGAGACTTCTGACCTCCTACTGAAAAATAGATTGGTTTCTTTATGTTTTGAATCAACTGAGTGTAGCTGTTGTTTACTGGATTCTGATGTCTTGATCTTTGTTTGTTTATTTGTTTTGTTTAATCTTTGTGATTGGATAGCTTCTAGGTCAGTAGTTTCCTGAGGAAAGGTATGTGGGGGCAGTGGAAAGGGAAGGGAGAGGAAATGGAAATGGAGAGGGAGAAGAGAGATTGTGCGTGTCTGATATTTCTATTTTGTTGTCACACTGAATCTGGAGATTTGCTGGATATACAATATTCGATTCAAAGTAATTTTTATCATAATGTTATTGAATGCTTGTATCTTATGTTTTCTCTCACTAATAAGCCTACTGAGCTTCCTAATGGCATTTTATTTTCTATCCTATTTTAGTTTTCTGGAAATCTTTATGATCTTTTTACTTTTTGAATTCCAAAAGTTAGTCAGGTATGACTTTGGATCCCTTTTTATTCGTGTATGGAATATTCAGACTACTACTTATTCAATCTGGAAATTAATGATTTCTTTATGTTTCTCTCAAGCTAGTATTTTAAATAAGAAATCCAGATTAAACTTAAAAAAAATTCTTAAAATGAAACAGATTCAATATTCATTCAAACCTACTTTTCATTGTTGCTGTGGAGACCATGATCAGCATGATTTTGATGGTCACAAAAATTACTGTTAAGTGCCTCCTATCCTACACCATGTTTCTTACAATTTGCACAGGTTCATCCTTTTTCTTTTTTTTTTTCTTTTTCATTACTCTCATTCAGATTGTACTAGTATAAGAAGGTTCAGTGCATATCCTTTGTCTTTTTGGGAGACTTCTGAATGTTCTATTTATTTTCTCTTTTTCTCAGTATTCTTGTACCCCACACTTTAGCAATTTTATATACATAGTAGTAGGAAATGGAACTGAACTGAGGCAGAAAGCATTATACTATTTTAGGTAATATTTTTTGAATCTAGGATAGTTCAGTTATTCTGAAAATACTTAAGTAAATATTTCAGAAAGTTTTAAGATAGATTATGGTATTTTTTTTCATTTTATTAAAGACTATTTTTTAGGGCTATTGTAGGTTTACAGTAGGAATGAAAGTACAGAGATTTACCATATTCTCCCTGGCCCAACACATACATACACTCCTCCATTACCACCAGAATTGCACATATTTTAAACCAAGGATGAAGTTAAATTGACATCACAATCACGGAAATTCTTAGTTTAGCTTAGGACTCCCTCTTGGCTTTGTACGTTCTATAGGTTTGTAAAAATGACATATATCTGTCATTAAATGTCATACAGAGTATTTTCACTGCACTTAAAGTCTTCTATTAACCTGCTTTTTCATCCCCAAGTCCCAGCCATGGATCCTTGGCAGCCTCTGATCTCTTTATTGTCTCCATAGTTTTGCCTTTTACAGAATGTTACATACTTGGAATCACGAAGCCTTCTCAGCCTGGCTTATTTCACCTGTAATATGCATTTAGGTTTCCCAGGTGGTGCAGTGGTAAAGAATCCACCTGCCAATGCAGGAGACACATAAGATGCGGGTTCTATTTCTGGGTCAGGAAGATCCCCGGAGAAGGAAATGATAACCCATTCCAGTATTCTTGCCTGGAAAATCGCACGGATAGAGGAGCCTGGCAGGCGATAGTCCATGAGGTCGCAAAAGAGTCAGACACGACTGAACATTCACACACAATATGCATTTAAGTTTCCCTCATATATTTTAATTGCTTGATAGCTCATTTCTTTTAGCAGTGAATAGTATTGCATTGCCTTTGTGTAACAGTTTATTTACCCATTTATCTACTGAAGAACATTTTGGTTGCTTCTCTGTTTTGGTAATTATCAATAAAGCTACCATAAACCTCCCTGTTCAAGTTTTTGTGTGGTCATAAGTTTTCAGCCCTTTGGGGTATATGCCAAAGAGCACAGTTGCAAAATTGTATGATAGGAGTATATTTAGTTTTATACATAATCACCAAACTGCTTTCCAAAGTGGCTACACCATTTCGTATTCCCACCAGCAATGTATGAGAGTTCCTACTGCTCCCCAATCGGGCCAGAATTTGACGTTATTAACTTTTTCCTTTCTAACAGCATCTTACTCTTTTCCTCTGTATTTTCCTGGTGACATGGGTTGTGGAACTTGGTTTTATATGCTTATTTGGCATCTGGGTATCTTCTTTGGTGGGGTACTTGTTAAAGGCTTTGTGCTGCTGATTAATTCGGTTGTTTGTGTTCTTATTTTTGAGTTTGTCTTTTGCAAATATTTTCTCTTGATAAGTGCCTTTTGAAGAACAGAAGTGTTGAATTTCGGTGAAGTCCAGCTTATCATTTATTTCTGTCATGGATCATGTCTTTCCTATTATGTTTAGAAAATGTATCAGCATACTCAAGGTCATCCAGGTTTTCTCCTTTGTTCTATGAATTTTAAAATTTTACGTTTAGGGTTATATTCAGATATTTGTTTCTCACCAGAGTTTATTCCACTAACGAGCCTATCAGGAACTCTTCTGTTACAGTGTTTTTGATCTCCAGCATTTCTTCTTAATTATTTCTTAGAATTTCCATCTTTCCATTTATACTATCCATCTGTTTTTACATGTTGTCTACTTTTTTATCATAGTCTTTATAACTTACTGCTCTGATAATTGAAATATACCTGTTATATCTGTCTCTGATTATGGTGTTCATTCAGTCTCTTAAAAATTTGCTCATTTTTCCTTTTAGTATGCTATGTGCTTGCTATTTTATTCAAAGGCAGACATAATGTTTTAGGTTAAAGGAGCTGTAATAAATAGTCTTCAGTAGTGTTGTGTGGTGGGGAACTGAAACATTCTATGTCCCATGATTAAGTTTCAGGCTTTTGGAGAGCTTATGCCCCTAGACTGTGAACATCACCTGTGATCTTCTCAGTATCCCCCCATCTCTCTTAAGTAGGGCTAGCTGGAGAGACTGGATTGTGTATTTCACTACCCTATGTGGAAGGCTTAAGAGCTTAGAATTGGGTAGTTCTCTTCCCTCAGGTGAAAAATCAGAGCTGACTACAGTTGGATATCTGCCCCCTACCTGAGTCTGATAAAAACCCCAGTAGACTAGGTTACAGTAATATAGTTTCTCCTGAGAGGAAGTCTTGGTAAGGAGAAACGAAACGCTCTGAGTTATTTCAAAGTGCTTCCTTTCTTTCCTCCTCCCGCTGCTGGAAGTGAGAGGAGATTTTTTATCTGATATTCACTATGAGCACCTTTTAGAACTCTTAGAGAAAAACTCACAACGGTGTAAAGCCCCCTTTATTAGTAGATTCTCTTGGAACTTTCAACTCTGACTTGTCCCTGCTGAGCCTCCAGCGATTTGTTTTACTCAACATTCAGTTTCCTCACCCTGCCTCTAATTCCTGCAGAAGTTTCTGCTCCTGAGTTTCTGTGCCAGTGAGTTATGATTCTCTCTATTTGCCTGTCACTCAAATACGGAAGCAGCAGTTTTTCTGTGAGACCCCTTCTCTGCCAGATCTAAGAAAACTTGTTGATTTTTCCATTTGTTGAGCTTTTTACCTGTTTTTAGCAGAAAGTGGCAATTTTCGTTTGCTAGAGTCTATACATGAGTTTGAGTGAACTCCGGGAGTTGGTGATGGACAGGGAGGCCTGGCGTGCTGTGATTCATGGGGTCACAAAGAGTTGGACACGACTGAGTGACTGAACTGAACTGATACAAGAAACCAGAAGTTCATGTACCTTAATTCTTTCATTTTTATAAAATGTTGAAGATTTTTTTCAAAGATTTTCCAATTGGAATGATCTATAGCAATTTCATTTCTAGTTAAAAAATTACTTCTAACTCCTAACTTTTTAATTCTAAAATGTAACCATTTTTAATGACTTGGAAATATCCTTTGTAGAGAAAGCAAACAGGTTTTTTTTAATGCTAATAAAAGTCTTATTAGAAAATTAAATTCTCACTTGCTCATGATGAATGTAATAAATTTTGCTCCAATGTAAAGAAGCTTAAATCAACTTTGGTATTCTCATTGAGCTGCAAAAATTGTTATTTTTCCTTCAGTATAATATGGATACCATATGCCATGCCTAATGTGCAAAAGCCATTTACTTCCATTATTAGGTTTTTCTGAACCAGATGAGACTTTTAAGTGACTATGTTATACCTTATAAATACATTTTAATTTAAATGTATTTTAAAATATAGCTTTAATCTCCTTACTAGCTGACCAAAGTGGTTTGATTTCTAAAGTAATAAAATATTTTAAGAATCTTTTTAGATGCTCTTCAGTTCAGTTCAGTTCAGTCGCTCAGTCGTGTCCAACTCTTTGCGACCCCATGAATCACAGCATGCCAGGCCTCCCTATCCATCACCAACTCCCGGAGTTCACTCCAACTCATGTCCACAGAGTCGGTGATGCCATCCAGCCCTATTTGTATTATGTTTAAACTTATTTAACTATACTGTAAGCTTGTGAAGTTTCAGAGTAGCTGAGAATAGAATATGGTTATAAATTCTCCAGGCCTCATTTCTAGACTCATTATCAATTGATTTCATAAACAGGTTGGTTTCCAGAGAAAAAACCTTTAAGAGACCAAACAGGGAAAAGCTAATATATACAAACATCTGAAAGTTAAGGGACAGAAAGTTACATTTAATCAAATGAAACTACCCTGGGGGTGTGTGGAGTAGAGTAACAGAGTTAAATAAATCTGCTGAGGTTTTATATAAGCTTTTCAATTTTCATTTTCAAGGTAAAATGTCATTTCCAATGACTTCATTTGAAGGACTGTGTAATTAATATACTATTGAAAAAGAAGATAATTATTTTCTGGGTACATGCTATATAAATAAAGCATCAAATTTATTGCTCTATCTTATCCTAAGGAAAAGTAAACTGATAATCCCCTCAAAGTCTGTGCTAAGCAAGGATGTGAGCAGTTCCATTTGGGGAAACAAATCTCTCATCTGAGCATCTTTCAGATGAGAAAACAACTGACTTCTGTGAAATGAAAACATATTTCAATTATAAATACTCCAATAGAAAAGACAGCAGGGGCATTATCAATAGGAAAGGATGATGAATGATGAGTATTAACATAGATACTGACTTAGACTTAGAATTAGTAAAATAAGTAAAAGGTGAATAATAATGTTGTTGTTCAATCACAAAGTTGCGTCCAACTCTTTGCAACCCTATGGACTGCATCACAATAGGCTTCCCTGTCCTTCACTATCTCCCAGAGTTTGCTCAAATTCATGACCATTGAGTTGGTGATACCATCCAATTGTTTCTTCATCTGCTGCCACCTTCTCCTTTTGCTCTCAATCTTTCCCAGCATCAGGGTCTTCTCCAGTGAGTCAGCTCTTTGTATCAGGTGGCCAAATATTGGAGCTTCAGTTTCAACAACAGACCTTCCACTCAATATTCAGAGTTGATTTCCTTTAGGATTGTCTGGGTTTTCCAGTGGTCATGTATAGATGTGAGGGTTGGACTGTGAAGAAAGCTGATCACTGAAGAATTGATGCTTTTGAACTGTGGTGTTGGAGAAGACTCTTGAGAGTCCCTTGGACTGCAAGCAGATCCAACCAGTCCATTCTAAAGGAGATCAATCCTGGGTGTTCATTGGAAGGACTGATGCTAAAGCTGAAACTCCAGTACTTTGGCCACCTCATGAGAAGAGTTGACTCACTGGAAAAGACTCTGATGCTGGGAGGGATTGGGGGCAGGAGAAGGGGACGACAGAGAATGAGATGGCTGGATGGCATCACCAACTTGATGGACATGAGTTTGAGTGAACTCCGGGAGTTGGTGATGGATAGGGAGGCCTGGCGTGCTGTGATTCATAGGGTCGCAAAGAGTCAGACACAACTGAGAAACTGAACTGAACTGAACTAAGGATTGACTAGATTGAACTCCTTACAGTCAAAGGGACTCTCAAGTCTTTTCCAGCATCACAATTCAAAAGTATTAGTTCTTTAGTGATGAGCATTCTTTATGGTTCAACTCTTATATCCATATATGCTAGAAAAACCATAGCTTTGACTCTATGGACTTTTGTCGTCAAAGTGATGTCTCTGCTTTTTAATAAACGAAGTTTGTCATAGCTTTCTTTCCAAGGTGCAAGCATTTTTTAACTTCATGGTTGCAGTCACTGTCTGCATTAATTTTGGATCCCAAGAAAATAAAATCTGCCACCGTTTCCACTTTTTGCCTCTATTTGCCGTGATGTGATGGGACTGGATGCTATGATCTTACTCTTCTGAATGTTGAGTTCTAAACCACTTTTTTCACTCTCCTCTTTCACTCTCATCAAGAGGCTCTTTATTTCCTCTTCACTTTCTGCCATTAGAATGGTATCATCTGCATATCTGAAATTGTTGATATTTCTCCTGGCAATCTTGATTTCAGCTTGTGATTCATTGAGTCTGGCATTTCATATTGATGTGCTCTGCATATAAGTTAAATAAATAGGGTGTCAATATACAGACTTGATGTACTCCTTTCCTAACTTTGAACCAATCCATTGTTCCATGTCTGGTTCCATTGCTTCTTGGTCCACATATAGGTTTCTCAGGAGACAGGTAAGGTGGTCTGGTATTCTTATTAGTTTAAGATTTTTCCAATTTGTTATGCTCCACACAAACAAAGGCTTTAGGATAGTCAATGAAACAGAAGTAGATGTGTTTCTGGAACTCCCTGCTATCCCCATGACCCAACAGATGTTGGCAATTCGATCTCTGATTCCTCTGCCTCTTTGAAATTCAGCTTGTACATCTGGATATTCTTTTTGTACTGCTGAAACCTAGTTTGAAGGATTTTGAGCACAACCTTTCTAGCATGTGAGATAAGTGCAATTGTATGGTGGTTTGAACATTCTTTGGCATTGCCCTTCTTTGGGACTGGAATGAAAATTGATCTTTTGTAGTCCCATGACCATTGTTCGGTTTTCCAAATTTGATGATGTATTGAGTGCAATACTTAAACAGCATCATTTTTTAGAATTTTGAATAGCTCAGTTGGAATTCCATCAGCTCCACTAGCTTTGTTTATAGTAATTCTTCTTAAGTTTCACTTGACTTCATACTCCAGGATGCCCAACTCTAGATAAGTGACCACACCATTGTGGTTATCTGGTCATTAAGGCCTTTGTTGTTTAGTTCTTCTGTGTATTCTTGCCACCTCTTCTTAATCTCTTCTGCTAGGTCCATACTATTTCTGTCCTTTATCACGCTCATCCTAGTATCAACTGTCCCCTTGATATCTCCAATTTTCTTGAGAAGATTTCTAGTCTTTCCTTTCTACTGTTTCCTTCTATTTCTTTTCATTGTTCATTTAAGAAGGCCTTCATAGCCCCCCTTGCTATTCTCTGAAACTCTGTATTCAGTTGGGCATTTATTTCCCTTTCTCCCTTGCCTTTCATTTCTCTTCTTTCCTATTTGTAAAGCCTCCTCAGACCACCATTTTGCCTTCTTGGATTTCTTTTTCTTTGAGATGTTTTCTTGTCACTGCTTCCAATACTTTGTTATGAACCCTAAGTAGAACTTGAAATGTGATAGTGGCTATTCTATGTGTTTTATACAGACTAGTTTATTTAGTCCTTATAATAGTTCAATGATGTAGAGTCTCTTATGTTTCAAAAGCAAACAAACAAAAATAGAAGAAGTTGGGAAACTGAATTTAAGTGACCTACTCAGATAGTGCTCAGCTGTGGGGCAACGAAACAAAGTGCATAATCAGGCGTGTGAACTATTAACCATCATAGGATACTTTTAACTGTGTTATGGAGTAGGTGTCAGGTAGTTTGATTAAAATTATAATTTGAATTTAAAGTTTTGTTTTCTACTTTGTTCATAACCAAGTCATTGTTGATAGTGATTTTGTTTTGGTTATAGCATACCAGTTACCTGTGCATAGTATTTATTTCCAGTCACATATATAGCCAGAACAGTAAATATCCTATTTCAATATATTTTTAAAAATTACCCTGGAAAGTGAGAAGAGTATTTTTCCACAAATTATCATTGTGTAATTATCTGTGTTAGTCGCTCAATTGTGTCCAGTTCTTCATGGCCTCATGGGCTCTAGCCTGACAGACTCCTCTGTCCATGGAATTCTCCAGGCAAGAATAGTGGAGTGGGTTGCCATTCTCTTCTCCAGGGGATCTTCCCAACTCAGGGATCAAACCCAGGTCTCCTGCATTGCAGGTAGATTTTTTACCATCTGAACCATCAGAGAGAATTACCTGGGCATCTCTAATCTTAGCATCTTGAGATACTGTTTATGAGATAGAATTGCTGAATTACACAGAGTAGTTGTTCAGTCACTCAGCAGTGTCTGATTCTTTGTGACCCCAATGACTGCAGCCTGCCAGCCTTCCCTGTCCTTCACTATCTCTTGAAGTTTGTTCAGACTCATGTCCATAGAGTCAACGATGCCAACCAAATATCCTCTGTCACCCCTTCTCCTCCTGCCCTCAATCTTTCCCAGCATCAGGGTCTTTTCAAATGAGTTGGTTCTTTGCATCAGGTGACTGAAGTACTGGGGAGGGTAATCCTTAGTTACAAACAGGCTCTATGTAAGACCTCAGGAAAACTAGGAAGACCCTTCTTAGCTGTCACCAAAATATTCTTAGGTGCTTTTCTTGGAATAGACCTTAATAATAATTTAAAAAATAATTCATTCATAAACTTCATTTTAGCAACTGATCTTAAATAATCAGTCTCATAGTTTATATACCAAAAAGGTAGTTGTTTTGTTTATTCTTCTGTTTATTGGTTTGCTTTTACTATTAATAATTTTGAAATATTAAATTAGTAATATTGACACTCACCTTGTTTTACCTTATAAATTTGTTGTGAGGCTTAGAAATATACTATGTATGAAAGAATTGTGTACATTTTAAAATATCATATGTACATGGCAACACATGTCAAAGTGACAGATACTTGACATTCTATAATGGTAAAAGGAAGCACTTCAGGTATGAAAATACAAATTATTTTCTTTTGAAACTCACTTTTAATGCTCCCTCCATACTTGGCATTATTTTGGGGCTCAGAATGTGAGACAAAATTGTGTATGGTTATAGATCAGAGATTACACATAGAATTCTTTTTGAAGTGTTGAGAATGTTTGCTTAGAGGTTTATGTTGCTGAAGGTTTTGAGATTTTCTTGGTACTTTACCTGAAAGAGTTATTTAGTATATTAATAATACTTTAGGATAG
Source organism: Moschus berezovskii (assembly GCF_049115385.1). Taxonomy (NCBI): domain Eukaryota; kingdom Metazoa; phylum Chordata; class Mammalia; order Artiodactyla; family Moschidae; genus Moschus; species Moschus berezovskii. Next base: position 74,969,533 of record NC_142471.1, read on the forward strand.
AAGATAGGAGTGCTATGCATTTTCCATTCACATTATAGGGTATATTTGTTCCTTTGATTATTTATCTTCTTTCCTCATTATTAAATTCTTAATCCTACATTCTTGGTGCTCTGCCCCATATTATTTCATGAGAAAGCTATAATCCATCATTTCCAAAATTGTTGATGAGACTAAATTATCAGGCTTTCTCTTGGCACAGAATCTTCTGAGCCTCTTTTAAATTATGGTCAGTAACCAGTCTTCCGGTTCATCAGTGGCTTTTTCTTTATAGTACATGCTTTGGTTCCTATTACAAAAATTTTAGAAACTCACCCAAATTTTTAAATTTACTGAGGTCTGTATCATTTAAGGACTGAATAATTTTTATTACAGTGTTATAAATGCTTTTTTCTTCTTTCCAGTGCATTTTGAATACAAAGAAAAGATGCTCTGTATAGGGGACAGGATGTTTTGAGAAGATACTCAGTAGATGAAAGGAGTAAGGTAATTGTCAAGCTTCATCTGGGAACAATGACTCAAAACGTCCTCATCTCTGTTTTAACCTGTGACTTTCATACCCAGCCCAAATGCTTTTCTCATGAAAAGTTTTGCCATTGAGAAAAGAGGCAAGGGATGAAGGGAGCACCCCTATATGTCTCCAGTGTATTCTGTAACAAAACAAGTTCCTTCCTCCCAGGAGTCAACATTGCAATGCGGGATGTATAACAGTGGAAATCAGCAATGTGTGCTTCTGATTTTCTCCAAAGCCTAACAAATCCCTAATCATGGCTCTAAAGAAAAAGTGGTAGCAATAGAATCCCTGTCTCTGTATCTTCCCACTCTGATTGTGATGAATCATGAAGATTCTAGACTTAAGCCTACCTTTGGAATGAACAGAAAACAGTTCTTTCTGTTCTGGAGCAGAAACTGTGAATGATTGGAATAGATATAAAATGCATTCTCTGCTTTATGATGTGTGAATTAAAGAAAGTATTAAACTATTCTAATGATAGATAAGGAAATTATATCTGCTGTTGCTTAAAGAACTAAGACTGTTTCATCATAAATTAAAGTGATCTAAAATATTGCAAGCTCATCTATAGTGCATGGGCAACAAAGAAGTACAATTTTACAACTCGTTATGAGGCACCTTAATTTTTTAACATTTTCCATTTTTTTCTGCTTCATATCTCTTGGTTTTATTCTCTAAAACTTATGGAAAACACCAAGTTTTGTAGAAGGTAAGAATAAATGTGGGTCAGGCTTTTATCATTTTGAAGAATGCTGGGATTTCCCTATTTTATTAGTATGTTGCATTGTTAATTTTTATTTCATTGCCTGTCCTCTAGAGAGCAGCTGTACTCTAAGCTTGAATGATACAATACTGCTTAAAGATTAAATACGTATTTGTAATGCATACTTAGATATATTTTTAAAGTATCACAGCAGGAGTGCTACTCCTTTGTCTTGGTAAACCCCTGTATTGACTCACCAACACAGGGTATCATAGATTATAATTTTATCAATTGTGTGTACTGGGATATTGATTTAACTTCAGACTGTAAAGTGTCTGCCTACAATGAGGGAGACCCAGGTTCGATCCCTGGGTAGGGAAGATCCCCTGGAGAAGGAAACGGCAACCCACTCCAGTATCCTTGCCTGGAGAATCCCATGAATGGAGGAGCCTGGTGGGCTACAGTCCATGGGGTCGCAAAGAGTCGGACACGACTGAGCGACTGAGCGACTTCACTTCATAGCTGTGGTGATGACTATGGTAACAAGCTTTCTGATGGTGCATCCTCACAGTACTGGGTTGGCCAAAGAGTTTGTTCGGAGTTTTCCATCATATGTCACAGAAAAATCCAAATGAATGTATTGGCCAAACCTATACCTTGTTCCAGACCTTGCATCATATATTTCTCACTTCTTGCCTTGGAGTTTCTCCAGTGCCAAGATGTAAGATGCTTACAGGACATCATGCATGTTAAATGTATAAATGCTCCTTGGAATTATAGAAGAATTAGCACACTGCAACTACTCTTCAGTGGCTGTGCAGCCCTGGAGTGGTGGCTGTGCGGTGCTGGAGTGACTTTGAGGAAATACCCATATCCAAGGGCAAAAGAAAAGCCTCAGCAAGATGGTAGGAGGGATGAAATCACATTTAGAATCAAACCCCAAGCCTGCCAGAGATGCTCAGAGGCTCAAACAAACCTTGTGTGCGCCAGGACCCAGAGACCCCACAGAGACTGAGACAGACTGTGTGTGACCATCTCCTGTGGAGGTCAGCAGGGGACTGCTGCAAGACAGGGGCTCTGGCTGCAGTAGCCTGGGTATGGCATAAGCCCTCTTGGAGGAGGTCGCCATTAACCCCACCACAGAGCTGCCAAACTTACACAGGACTGGGAAACAGACTCTTGGAGGGCACACACACACACAGGGAAAAACAAAACAAAACAACTTGTGCGCACCAGGACCAGAAGAAAGGAGCAGTGACCCCAAAATAGACTGACCCAGACTTGTAAATGAGTGTCAGGTGTCTCTGGTGGAAGCATGGATTGGCGGTGGCCTGCTGCAGGGTTGGTGCACTGCCTCCAGCAGTGCATACATGGGACCTTTCGAAGGAGGTCGCCATTATCTTCATTACCTCCACCATAGTTTGACCCCAGGTATATAAAAGGGAGGGAACGTAGCTCCACCCATCAATAGAAAATTGGATGAAAGATTTACTGAGCATGGTCCTGCCCATCAAACAAGACCACTTTCCCCCTCAGTCAGTCTCTCCCATCAGGAAGCTTCCATAATCCTCTTATCCTTCTCCATCAGAGGGCAGATAGAATGCAAATCACAGTCACAGAAAGCTAACCAATCTGATCACATGGACCACAGCCTTGTCTAACTCAATGAAACTATGAGCCCTGCTGTGTAGGGCCACCAAAGATGGATGGGTCATGGTGGAGAGTTCTGACAAAACGTTCACTGGAGAAGGGAATGGCAAACCACTTCAGCATTCTTGCCTTGGGAACCCCATGAACAGTATGAAAAGGCAAAAAGATAGGACACTGAAAGATGAAATCCCAGGGTGGTATGTGCCCAATATGCTACTGGAGATCAGTATAGAAATAACTCCAAAAAGAATGAAGAAACAGAGTCAAAGCAAAAACAACACCCAGTTGTGGATGTGACTGATGATGGAAGCAAGGTCAGATGCTGTAAATAGCAGTATTGCATAGGAACCTGGAATGTTAGGTCCATGAATCAAGGCAAATTAGAAGTCATCAAACAGGAGATGGCAAGGGTGAACATCGACATTTTAGGAATTAACAAACTCAAATGGACTGGAATGAGTGAATTTAACTCAGTTGACCATTATATCTACTACTGTGGGTACGAATCCCTTAGAAGAAATGGAGTAGCCATTGTAGACAACAGAAGAGTCCGAAATGCAGTACTTGGATGCAATCTCAAAAACGACAGAATGATCTCTGTTCATTTCCAAGGTAAGCCATTCAATATAAAAAAAATCTAAGTCTATGCCCTGAACAGTAATTCTGAAGAAGCTGAAGTTGAATGGTTCTATGAAGACCAACAAGACCTTCTAGAACTAACATCCAAAAAAAATGTCCTTTTCATTATAGGGGACTGGAATGCAAAAGTAGGAAGTCAAGAAACACCTGGAGTAACATGGAAAATTGGACTTGGAGTACAGAATGAAGCAGGGCAAAGCCTAATAAAGTTTTGCCAAGAGAATGCACTGCTCATCGCAAACACCATCTTATAACAACACAAGAGAAGACTCCACACATGGACATCACCAAATTGTCAATACCGAAATCAGATTGACTATATTCTTCGCAGCCAAAGATGGAGAAGCTCTATTCAGTCAGCAAAAACAAGACCAGGAGCTGACTGTAGCTAAGATCATAAACTCCTTATTGCCAAATTCAGACTTAAATTGAAGAAAGTAGGGAAAACCACTAGACCATTCAGATATGATCTAACTCAAATCCCTTTCAATTATACAGTAGAAGTGAGAAACAGATTTAAGGGACTAGATCTGATAGAGTCCCTGAAGAACTATGGACAGAGGTTCATGACATTGTACAGAAGGCAGGGGTCAAGACTATCCCCAAGGGAAAAAAAAAATACTGAAAAAATGCAAATGGTTGTCTAACAAGGCCTTACAAGTGGCTCATAAAGAAAAGAAGCAAAAGGCAAATGAGAAAAGGAAACATACACCCATTTGAATGCAGAGTTCCAAAGAATAGCAAGGAGAGATAAGAAAGCCTTACTCAGCGATCAATGCAAAGAAATAGAGGAAAACAATAGAATGGGGAAGACTAGAGATCTCTTCAAGAAAATTAGAGATAACAAAGGAACATTTCATGCAAAGATGGGCACAATGAAGGACAGAAATGGTATGAACCTAACAAAAGCAGAAGATATTAAGAAGAAGTGGCAAGAATACACAGAAGATCTATACAAAAAATGCTCTTCATTGACCCAGATAATCACAAGGATGTGATCACTCATCTAGAGCCAGACATCCTGGAATGTGAAGAGAAGGGGGCCTGAGGAAGCATCACTACGAGCAAAGTTAGTGGAGGTGATGGAATTCCAGTTGAGCTATTTCAAATCCTAAAAGATGATGATGTGAAAGTGCTGCACTCAATATGCCAGCAAATTTGGAAAACTCAGCAGTGGCCACAGGATTGGAAAAGTTAAGTTTTCATTCCAAATCCCAAAGAAAGGCAATGCCAAAGAATGCTCAAACTACCACACAATTGCACTCATCTCACATGCTAACAAGCTTCCCTTGTGGCTCAGTTGGTAAAGAATCCACCTGCAATGTAGGAAACCTGGGTTTGATTCCTGGGTTTGAAAGATCCCCTGGAGAAGGGAAAGACTACCCGCTCCAGTATTTAGGCCTGGAGAATTCCATGGACTGGATAGTCCATGGGTTTGCAAAGAGACAGATACGACTGAGTGACTTTCACTTTCACATACTAGCAAGTTCAGTTCAGTTCAGTCACTCAGTTGTGTCCGACTCTTTGTGACCCTATGAATCACAGCACACCAGGCCTCCCTGTCCATCACCAACTCCCGGAGTTCACTCAAACTCATGTCCATCGAGTTGGTGATGCCATCCAGCCATCTCATCCTCTGTCATCCCCTTCTACTCCTGCCCCCAATCCCTCCCAGCATCAGAGTCTTTTCCAGTGAGTCAACTCTTCGCATGAGGTGGCCAAAGTACCGGAGTTTCAGCTTCAGCATCAGTTCTTCCAATGAACACCAAAGACTGATCTCCTTTAGAATGGACTGGTTGGGTCTCCTTGCAGTCCAAGGGACTCTCAAGAGTCTTCTCCAACACCACAGTTCAAAAGCATCAATTCTTCGGCGATCAGCTTTCTTCACAGTCCAACTCTCACATCCATACATGACCACTGGAAAAACCATAGCCTTGACTAGACGGACCTTGGTTGGCAAAGGAATGTCTCTGCTTTTTAATATGCTATCTAGGTTGATCATAACTTTCCTTCCAAGGAGTAAGCATCTTTTAATTTCATGGCTGCAATCAGCATCTGCAATGATTTTGGAGCCCCCCAAAAATAAAGTCTGACACGGTTTCCACTGTTTCCCCATCTATTTCCCATGAAGTGATGGGACCACATGCCATGACCTTAGTTTTCTGAATGTTGAGCTTCAAGCCAACCTTTTCACTCTCCTCTTTCACTTTCATCAGGAGGCTTTTTAGTTCCTCTTCACTTTCTGCATGCAGGTGTCATCTGCATGCCTGAGGCTATTGATATTTCTCCCGGCAATCTTGATTCCAGCTTGTGTTTCTTCCAGCCCAGGGTTCCTCATTCTAGCAAAGTAATGCTCAAAATTCTCTAAGCCATGCTTCAACAGTAAGTGAACTTTGAACTTTTAGAAAACACAGAGGAACCAGAGATCAAATTGCCAACATCCGCTGGATCATCGACAAAGTAAGAGAGTTCCAGAAAAACGTCTATTTCTGCTTTATTGACTATGCCAAAGTCTTTGACTGTGTGGATCACAATAAACTGAAAAATTCTGAAAGAGATGGGCATAGCAGACCACCTGACCTGCCTCTTGAGAAACCTGTATGCAGGTCAGTAATGAACAGTTAGTACTGGACATGGAACAACAGACTGGTTCCAAATAGGAAAAGGAGTATGTCAAGGCTGTATATTGTCACCCTGCTTATTTAACTTATATGCAGAGTCATCATGTGAAATGCTGGCTGGAAGAAGCACAAGCTGAAATCAAGATTGCTGGGAAAAATATCAATAGCCTCAGATATGCAGATGACACCACACTTATGGCAGAAAGCGAAGAAGAACTAAAAAGCCTCTTGATGAAAGTGAAAGAAGAGAATGAAAAAGTTGGCTTAAAGTTCAACAGTCGGAAAACTAAGATCATGGCATCCGGTCCCATCATTTCATGGCAAACAGATGGGGAAACAGTGGAAACAGTGGCTGACTTTATTTTTCTGGACTCCAGAATCACTGCAGATGGTGATTGCAGGCATGAAATTAAAAGGTGCTTACTCCTTGGAAGGAAATTTATGACCAACCTAGTCAGCATATTAAAAAGCAAAGACATTACTTTGCCAACAAAGGTCCATCTAGTCAAGGCTGTGGTTTTTCCAGTGGTCATGTATGGATGTGAGAGTTGGACTGTGAAGAAAGCTGAGTGCCGAATCATTGATACTTTTGAACTGTGGTGTTGGAGAAGACTCTTGAGAGTCCCTTGGACTTCAAGGAGATCCAACTAGTCCATTCTAAAGGAGATCAATCCTGGGTGTTCTTTGGAAGGACTGATGCTAAAGCTGAAACTTCAATACTTTGGCCACTCATGCGAAGGGCTGACTCACTGGAAAACACCCTGATACTGGGAAAGATTGAGGGCAGGAGGAGAAGGGTATGACAGAGGATGTGATGGTTGGATGGCATCACCGACTCGATGGACATATGTTTGGGTGGACTCCGGGAGTTGGTGATGGACAGGGAGCCCTGTCGTTCTGTGCTTCATGGGGTCGCAAAGAGTCAGACACGACTGAGTGACTGAACTGAACTGATGCTTAAAAATGTGTATATACAATGACTAATTTTAGGAATGTCAGTGATAGAAATGAAACCCAATTTTGTTGTTTAGTTGGTAAGTCTTTGTGACCCCACAGACTGCAGTGCTCGTCTTCCATGTCCTTCACTATCTCCCAGAGTTTACCCAAATTCATGTCAATTGAGTCAGTACTGCCATGAACACAAACTAATTCAAAGCAAAAGTGACTATTTGCTCCTATATGTTAATAATGTAGGGGAAATGAACAGGGGTTTGGCAGCTTTATTAGCAATTTCCTTCTCCTCATCTTTTGGATCTGCACATGTGTACATGTGCACTGATATATGTGTGTGTGTCCTAGCTTCATTCTTAAACATGGTATCCTCTTAGAGCCACAGGTTTGTACCTTGTTCATTTCTTTGCCCAGCAGAAAAAATATGTCCCTTTTCAACATAAGGCATAGAATTAAGTATCATTTTCTACAGTTGCATATTACTCTACATACTAGAGCCAATAAGATATGATATTCTGGTTAGACATATCTGAGCTACATGTAATCTCCCTAGCTAATGCCTCCCCATCTAACAACATGGTTTGCTAAACAAATAAAATCAGCAGATAATCTCTTAAGAACCAAAGATGCATTTGGGGCAGACACAAATAACAAATGACACGACATAATTTAATCATTTCATTCTGATGTCACAGCCTTTTTGAGTCAGGAAGTTTATGAGTTTATGCTTTCCAAACTGTACCTCTATACTGTAAAACCACTCTATAAATCCCCTGCTTATTTTCTTGCCTCATTTACTTGTTTTCCCTAGCTATTCTTTCACAGGCATTTTATTAGCTTTGTTATTTGGCTCAGTGCTTCAGTATATTGAAGAGTTTATTTATGATCTGATGATATCTTCCAAATATTCACTGTGACTGTTACTCTCAAAAATGCACTTGTATTATCAATATTATATCTTATGACTGTTTTTATTGTGACATTTAGGCACTGAAGGGAGCCTACTGTGGTCATCAGAATCTCCTTGATAGTTTCATGTACTAGAGCATCTTCATAATAAACAAAAGGGTAGAATATAGCATTCTGAATGCTCAGGTCACCAAGGAACTAACAAGATATATATGGTGGGATACTGGTAGAGGCACTGTGGTGAGAGAGAAGGAAAAATTTGTTCAATATCCCAAGACTGTTCTCTTACTCATTATCTCTATGAAAGAATATCAGCACCTGGTTGGGAACTTATATGATCATTTTAGATTGAATTACAAGTTAACAGTAAATAAATAAAGCATTTAGGGTCCATTGGGTCACTGTACATTGATGTAATGGTTATACTTTTATAGATTCTAGATTATCTCAGATAATTCTTCAGTGACTGAGATCAAGAGAATTGCAAAATTATGTGCCAAAAATGCTATTAAAACTTATGTTGACCATTGCTAATGTATATTATGAGATCCATAGGGATGTATTAAATTCCTGGGTGGCCTAATTAACTTTAGCTTATTCCTTCAAAACAGGATTTAGCTCACATCCTTACCACTTAGATTTAAATCTGGTATGACATTGTCAGCACAGAAATGTAAAAACAGAACACACTGGGCTCAAGGCAATAGGATCTCTTATGGTGGGATAGCTATTCAGTAAGTATGCTTTATAGCAGATGAGTTGGAAGAGATATTTTCAAATCTACAGAAATATAAATAGTAGATTAAGATTCAGTCTGGGTAGGTGGCTAGCTTTGGCCAAGCACTAACTATTGGCCAGAATGTCACATCCTTTTATGTTGTCACAGCAATAAGGTGGATTTCTAAGTAACTTTGATAGATTATACTCTACGTCTAGTTTCCAAAAAGTCCTATGTTAATTATCAGCAGCAAATATACCACATCTTTTTGGAAACCATCCATGCCTATCACCCTTCTCTTTTACTCTTTTCAGACTAGCTCTCACTACTTCTAAATAATGAGATGTACACATTGCCAGCCCAGATGTGTCTAGTCATGTCCAGACCTATACAAAGACTTTCTCGGTCAAAGCTTCATAGGAATTTTTGAATCATTATATGAGTGATTGACTCAACTTGAACTTAATGCTTCCTTGTGGTCCAACTATCTGTGGCAGGTTCAGCATCAAAACAATAGCTTTTTCCATGTCTTCAATCCTGTGGTTTAGGGGGCCATTCTGAGATGGGCAGATATTTTAAGTTATTAATAATGAAAAGTTAATGATATAGATATAAGTGACAACAAGCCTACCCTTTTCAGCTATTCAAAGAACTATTGGTGAATATGTGAAAAGTTATCCCCCTTGTTGAATTGGTACAAATCACGTGGGTTAAGTTGGAAGCACGGGAAGTAGTGAATGTAAACTGGAGAGTCTCATTATCAGAAAGTCACCCCGTACTTTTTTTCCACATTTAATTATGACACAGGATTATAGACCGTTCCATCACTTATACTGTAATTTCACACCTAAATAGTCAATTTTTAATTTAAGGACAAAGTATTTTATCTTCTTCTTGTTTTCAAATCAAAGGCCTTACCGAAAGGCTATTCCCCCAATCAAGTTACCTAAAGTATAGTGTGATCATTTTTGTTCTATAATTTTACATTGAGTGTTTATTAATCACCCCATAAATTGTTGAAGAAATGGGGCAACATTTCTCCCTATTTTAAAGAAAGATGACATCTCTCACTCTTTGCATTCTTTCTTCCACCACCCAGTTGTAAGATAAATCCTCCTGTCAGTTTTACTTCAGCACCTGTATGAATCTAAGTATTTTATTATCCAAGCCTTTACATTGACAAATTTTGAAAATGAGTTAACTTTATGTTCTTACAAATCATCTTGCTGGGATAATAAAGATGAATGTTCACAACAGGAGCAGCCATAGCAGGTGCTATAGGGGACATCAGTCATTCTGTTTTCTTTCTACCCAAACTTGTCATCTTGACTTCATCAAGTCCATTATTTCTGAGTCTCATATGCTGGTTCTTATCAATTAATTATGGTTGTGGTAGGCTTAATAATAGCCCCAAAGATATTCATATTCTATTTTCTGGAATATCTTCCAGTGTTAAATGACAAAACACACTTTGCAGGTGGGAATAAATGATGGGTTTTGAGATGGAGAGATTATCGTGAATTATCTGGATGAGAACTAAATATAATCACAAGTATCCTTAAAGCAGGGATACAGAGAGATTTGACTAAAGAAGAGGAATTAGCAGACAGGTCAATGGAAGAAAGAGTGATGGGGACACAACCAAGGGATGTCATCAGCCAGTAGAAACTGGAAGAGGAAAGGAACAAATTCTCCAGTGGACTCTCCGGAGGTATCAGCTCTGCTGACACCTTGATTTTAACCCCCCAAAATCTGAACTTCTTGTCTACAGAACAATAAGAAAAAAAATTGTTCCTTTAAGCCAACAATTTTGTGGTAATATTTTTGGAGCAGCAACAGTAAACTAATACAGTCACCATTGTGTTGAGAAGTATTCTAAGGACATTCCAGAACTCAGAAATAGATTTGGGATTTATTGATCTTAGTTTGTCATGCATTAGCAAGTAGTGTAGCAGCACTTTTAATGTTTAATTTCTACCTATTTTGAAAGATACTGCTGGATGGACAATAGTTTAGTATAAAACCAATTACAGAAATTATGTCATGAGATATAGAGCCTGTTGTCACCATGCTGGCATTTACTACATGAATAGTTGACCCTTGGCTTCCTGGAGAGATATATTCAGACATTTCTGCAAGTCACTAGCTTGGTAACACTACTCAAAATTTCCTAAGCCTATTTTATGTAGCATTCAGTATTCTGAATACTTTAAACATGATCTCTCGCCTTTTTAAAGTATTCACAGCATGAACTAGGTATAATTACTATAACCCACTTAACCTATAAGAAATCTGAGGCTTAGAAGACTTAAAGTGTTGATGATCACACAGGTAGTAACTAGTGAAGCTGGGATTCAAGCCCAGGCAGTCTGACATGACAAGTCTGCACCCCTCTGCTCTAATGTCTCCAACATTTAGGGGAGCTAAAAGTCATTGAGACAGGAAGGTAGAACCACTGGGCATTACTCATCAGCTACTTAATTTGCTCCCTCCCAAGCAGGCTTATGACTATTTTTATTCATCCTTAGTTTGTCACTCTATTTTTGTACAATATCTTAATTTCCAAATCAATCTTATAGCTGTGATTTTTCCCCCTAAACGTTTACTTTCAGAGTATGTAGAAAATATCAAAAATTCTTAAAGAGTAAACACCAGAAGACTATCCTAGCACCAAGTGCCTTCAACCACATCATTTAAATATTAAAAGATTAACATTTGACAACAGAGCAGTAGAGACTGATAGGCAAAGTCATGATTATTTCCAATAACAGAAAATTTCAGTAAAAATGAAAAAATCAAAAGTCAAGGCACAGAGCATGTGGATGTATGTTGTAGAGTCACATTCATCTTTCCTTATGCTCACATAGCAACCTGTTCCACTTCACTATACGTAACTTGTTTGTATTTACACTACATTATATGTATCTAATTTATTTTATGCAAAGTATATTTTGTTTAAAGGATCAAATGATTGAGCAAATTAAAAAATTCAACGCATGATACAGGATGCTCGGGACTGGTGCACGGGGATGACCCAGAGGGAGGATAAGAGGAGGAGGGAGTTGGGAGGGGGGTTCAGGAAGGGGAATGTATGTACACCCGGGGCGGATTCATGTCAGTGTATGGCAAAACCAACCAATATAATATTGTAAAACTTTTTAAAAAAATGAAAATCAAAAATATAAAAATAACAAATTCTGAAAAAAAAAAAGATGAAAATACGGAAAAAGCTGCACAAGGGCTCCAGAGCTGGACTTATGTGGTAACACAAGGACCTGAGTCACATCATTTCTCTGTAGAAATATATTGATGTATTTATGGAATATGTAAATACTCCTCCAAGATGCAGTGTGGGACAATATATAGGAAAAAAGGGAAGAGGATTACCTAAGGGGCAGTAGAGTTTAAAGTTTAAATTGTCTCTACATTAACAGAGTTGTCTGATTCATAACTCAAATATTGCACTCTGTTTCAAATTTGTAATTGGATATAGGCCAGAATAATTTTTTTATTGCTATATTCTGAGATCTAAGCATTAGCATTTGTCTGCTTAATGTGTTGTGTTTTCCTTATTTTTTTTGCACCTCTTCTTTTTTTCAGAGGAAATTTGGAATAATAAATTAATGATCAGGTGATGAGATTTTAATCATGATTCAGTGTTTAGTTTTATAGTTTTATGATCTGGGATGATTTATTTAGTTTTTCTGCTTCAACAACAACAAAAAAAGACTGGAGATAAAACACTGGCCTTGTCTAATATATATGTGTGTGTGTGTGTGTGTGTGTGTGTGTGGTGTGTACATATATATATAGACAGAGAGAGGGAGAGAGAGAGAGAGAGAGCAAGACACAGGCCCAGATAGACACTGGACTTGTCTAATGCGTGTGTGTGTGTGTGTGTGTGTGTGTGTGTACATATATATATAGACAGAGAGGGAGAGAGAGAGAGAGCAAGACACAGGCCCAGACAGATTGTAAGTGTTTCATGAGATGATGAGATGTTTGTTCTCTATTCTAAACTTATACAAATTATACTTCTCCTTTTTTTCTGTGCCACAAACAGTCTATCATTTTGCCCTTTTTTTTCCTCTATAAGAGTGCATGTTCCTTCGTGATCCTTTGAGGGCAGGGGGGAATCTTTGTTATATTTTCAGCAGTGCATATCACATAGTAAGTGATTGATAATTGACTTTGCAGTTGTAATTAGGGATTATCCTGAAATATCCAGATAGGTACAATGTAATCACAAGGGTGTTTAAAAAAAGGCAAGAGGATAGGAGTCAGAGGTACAATAATGGAATCAGAGGTCTGAGTGATGATGCCAAGAGCCAAGGAATGCGGGCTGCTCCTAAAGGCTGGACAATGCAAGGTTCCCTAGAATCCCCAGATAGAACACATATTTACTGACACTTTGATTTTAACCTGGAAGACCCAGATGGCTCCCTGACCTCTAGAACCATAAGATCATACATTTATGTTGTTTTAAAGCACAACTAGGTGGCAATTTGGTACAACAGCAATAAGAATACAGGGAAGAATACGTTAGAGAAAAACAGGTGTGTGAAGAAAATAAACATACACAAAAGGTGTCAGTCTGCTGAAACTATTTCTTCACGCCCGAATGACCAACTGATAACATTTTTGCTTTGTAGTTTGTACAATGCTGACCTGAGTTTGGCCCTTAAAACTGAATTTCCTGGAGCACGGAATACCACTCAAAAGATTTTCTTAAGCTTTCCATTTCCAATCTTGATTTTGTGGAGCCACAAAATAATTCCAGATAACCCTGGAATTCTGGGTAGAAAGTTAAATTTTTCTAAAACTGAAAAAAAAAAAAAACAACCCACTTATATTGTTTTTATTATTTATACTAATTTTCTGCTACAAGTATATTATCAGTACAGTTCAGTCCTCTGTTGTGTCCTACACTGTGACGCCCATGGACTGCAACAAAACCAGGCTTCCCTATCCATCACCAATGCCCAGAGATTGTTCAGACTCATGTCCATCGAGTCGGTGATGCCATCCAACCATCTCATCCTCTGCCGTTCCCTATTCCTCCTGACTTCAATCTTTCCCAGCATCAGGGTCTTTTGCAATGAGTCAGTTCTTCACATCAGGGGGCCAGAGTATTGGAGTTTCAGATTCACTATCAGTCCTTCCAGTGAATATTCAGGACTGATTTCCTTGAGGATTGACTGGTTTGATTTCCCTGCTGTCCAAGGAACACTCAAGAGTCTTCTCCAGCACCACAGTTCAAAAACATCAATTATTCGGTACTCAGCTTTCTTTATAGTCCAACTCTCACATCCATATGTGACTACTGGAAAACCATAGCTTTGAGTAGATGGACCTTTGTCGGCAAAGTAATGTCTCTGCTTTTTAATATGCTGTCTAGGTTGGACATAGCTTTTCTTCCAAGGAGCAAGCATCTTTTAATTTCATGGCTGAAGTCACCATCTGCAGTGATTTTGGAGCCCCCCAAAATAAAATCTGTCACTGTTTTGTTTCCCCATCTATTTGCCATAAATTATGTATATATACTATATTTGCCATAAAGTAGTATGTATATATATATATACATATTACACCCACATAGAAACAAGTAAATATCTAATAAGATTATACTTATTGTTGCCCTTGTGCTCTGCAGTAGTCTGCCATGGGATACATTAAGACACAGCATAAATATGATCTATCTTGATGGATATATATGATTTAATAATGTTCTGGGACTGTGTTATATTAAGGCAAACATGAATATATCATATGCTTATATATTGATTTACTATATGACAAAACACAATATAACCCTCCCTTAGTTTTTCAACAAAAAGTCATAATTTTCAGAGAAATTTTATGCTTTCCATACCAATTCAAGTGAAGCCTCTACTTCTACCAACAAATTTTCAAGACTGTTATGGAGGGAGTGATTTCATTTTGAGTAATATATTTTGTTCAAAAAATATTTATCTCCTTATTTATGCAAATATAGGCAAATGTCTGATACTTCACCATCAGATTTGTGTCTCTTTAAGGACTCATTGGAAAAGACCTTGATGCTGGGAAAGATAGGAGGCAGGAGGAGAAGGGGACAACAGAGGATGAGATGGTTGGATGGCATCGCCTACTCTATGGACATGAGTCTGAGTAAACTTCAGGAGTTGGTGATGGACAGGGAAGCCTGCCATGCTGCAATCCATAGGGTCACAAAGAGTCAGACATGACTGAGTGACTGAACTGAACTGAAGGACTTTGTTTACACTACCCCTTTGTACACATTTGGTTCATTCAAATTTGATTATACACTGTTCTTTAAACTCAATCTGTAATTTTTCATCTCAGTACCTCTTATTCACTTTGGTCCATATTCCATGAAATCACTTCTATCCTCTTAGCTCTTGATTTGTGTCTGTTCTCTGGTGGCTCATACGGTAAACAATCTGCCTGCAATACAGGAGACCCAGATTCTACCCCTGGGTCACAAAGATCCCCTGGAGAAAGGAATGGCTACCCACTCAGTATTCTAGCCTGGAGAATTTCATGCACTGAGGAGCCTGACCAAAGAGTCACACATGACTGAGTGGCTAACACTTTCACTTCTCGTTATTTAAAACCAAGCTCAAATTCTACTATTTTCTTAAGGGTTTTCTAAACATTCCTTTCTCCTGTTACTGTAAGCAGGGGCATTCACTCAACAAGTATCTATTAATTCCCAGCTTTATACCAGGTTCCATGTCAGGTATTGGCTATACAAATTTGAACACAGACAATGTTTGAATGATTTCCTTTATGACCTTTTCCCATCTCATATAAATTATTAATTTTTTCCCTTGTACTATACTTATTTATAAACATATAATTTTAAAATAATTTGGAGTAAGGCAGATCTGAGTAACAATTAGCTCTATGAGTAATAAACCTGTGATATTTAAAAGTCATTCAACTTTTCTCAGCCTCACTCTCATCCTTACAGTAACACCATTGTGGATTTTTAAATAAAGTATATCAGCAATCTTTCCTGCTAAGTAGTCATGATCAAAAATATTATCTCCTTTGTTTCCTACCATCTTGAATATTTCTTAAGTTGTTCAGTTACTAGATCATGTCTGACTCTTTGTGACCCCATGGACTCAGCATGCCAGGCTTCCTTGTCATTTACTGTGTCCCAGAGTTTTCTCAAACCCATGTCCACTGAGTCAGTGATGCCATCCAACCATCTCACGCTCTGTCCCCCAGTTCTCCTCCTGCCTTCAATCTTTCCCAGCATCAGGGTCTTTTCCAATGAGTTGACTTTTCACATCAGGTGGCCAAAGTATTGGAACTTCAGCTTCAGCATCAGTCTTTCCAATAAAAATTCCTGGTTGGTTTCCTTTAGGATTGACTGGTTTGATCTCCTTGCTGTCCAAGGGACTCTCAAGAGTCCTCTCCAACAGCACAATTCAAAAGCATCAATTCTTCAGTGCTCAGCTCACATCCATACCTGTGTACTGGGAAAATCTTAACTTTGACTATATGGACCTTTGTCACCGAAGTTATGTCTCTGTTTTTTAATACGCGCTCTTAAGTTTGTCATCACTTTTCTTCCAAGGAGCAAGCACCATTTTATTTCATGGCTGCAGTCACCATCCTCAGTGATTTTGGAGTCCAAGAAAATAAAGTCTGTTATTGTTTCCATTTTTCCCCATCTACTGTGAAGTGATGGGACTGGATGCTGTGATCTTCATTTTTTGAATGTTGAGCATTTGGATGAGCTTTTTCACCCTCATCTAAAGGCTCTTTAGCTCCTATTTGCTTCCTGACATCTATGGTGGTATTATCTGCATATCTAAGGTTCTTGATATTTCTCCCAGCAATCTTGATTCCAGCTTCTGATTCATCCAGTCTGGCATTTCACATGATATATTCTGCATACAAGTTAAATAAGCAAAGTGACAATATAGAACGTTTACATACTCCTTTCCCAATTTTGAACCAGTCTGTTGTACCAGGTCTGGTTCTGTTGCTTCTCAATGTGTATACATGTTTCTCAGGAGGCAGGTTGTTGAGGAAGCATTCTTAGATGGTTAATCACCATGCATATATACAGCTAAGGATCCAAGCAGTTTCTTTAGGAGATGAATCTACATGTGTAGATTCTACCTATACATCAGTGCCTCAAGCACCACTGACCACATTTCCAGAACTCTATGAATAATGTGTGCATGTGTATGTGTGTGTGTGTGTGTGTGTGTGTGTGTGTGAAGTCACTTCAGTCATGTCCGACTCTGTGTTACCCTATGGGCTATAGCCTGACAGGCTTCTCTGTCCAATTCTCCAGGCAAGAATATTTGAGTAGATTGCCATGGCCTCCTCCAAGGGATCCTCCCAACCCAGGGATTAAACCCACATCTCTTTCATCTCCTGTATTGTCAGGTGGGTTCTTTATCATTAGTGCCACCTGGGAAGTCTCTGTTAATAATGGTACTGCCTTAACTAGGAGATGAAAAAAGAAATATCAAAGACTTTTTTTTCTGATTTTATGAAATAGAAAAAAAGAAAAAAATGTATTAATCTTGTGTACCATTTCCAAGCTATTTAAAATTTAGCACCAAAATCCTGAGAAATTATATAATTCTGCATTTTAGAGTTTATTAAAATGGATGACTTTTCCACTTCCTGTTTTAACAGCACTTTATTGTGTTAAATTTTTTGTGTTAATCTTCTTTTACATATATACTTCCACAAAAATGGCCCTCTAATTCCCAGCTAGAGATGAGCAGAGGTAGATGAATCTCTGCTTTCATCTTGGTTCTGTTCTGTCACTTTGTCCTGTGCTTAGTGGGATTTTGATTGCTGTGTCAAGGGTTTCATTCTGTTCTGTCTTTTCCCCATTGCTTTAGGTCCAAAGTAGAAATGATCCACTATGATGGAGGAGACTTTTGGGTCAAATGTCTTTGCTGCACACTGGGTACTCTGCAAGCTGGATCCAGAGATTTGCATTGTTACAGGCAATTTTGGTGAAGTATGAAAGTGTTCTTGACATGAGTATTTTTGGAAACAGTACACATATTTTTGTCGATTTATTCCCATTTATTCACTTCTTTGTTTATCATCCCCAAACAACATATAGGAGCATCTTTCTATTCTTCCATATTGTCCATCTCTACATGGAAAATTCTGCCTTACTTTACTTATTCTTAATATCTTGACCAGATTTTTAAATGTATCACAAATCATAACACCTTCCTTTCTATATTATTCTGGTTTATTTTTAGATCTTCATAACTGAATTCAATATGACACATACTGTCTGCATTACCCAGTTTATGACTTAATCATTTGCATCTGCTTCTATTACACATAAAGAGATTAAGTAAAGAGTACCCTCCTAATAGGTGGGTTTGAAGTCCCATTGATGCATGGTAAGATGTATTACTGGAACGATACCAATAGTGTGTTTCTTCTGTATATTTTCTTAAATCTCAAACAGTTCTTAAGTTCTCAGAATTAATTGAATTATTGAATTACTGATTAACTTGCTCAGAAATTCTCACAGTTCTCTGTGTATCAGTTTCATCAGAGATGTATGTTACAAAGGCAGACTCCTGGGTTCCTCTCTCCAGACTATGATTTTTTTTTTTCATGGTGAATCTAAAATATTTCTCTTTCCTTCCCTTTTCTCTCTGTTTCTCCTCACCTCCCCTTTTATTTATTTTTTAATATATGGTGTTATATTTGTTGCTGTATTTACAATTACATCAGGTAATTATGAGGCAAATGAGCCAAGGAATAAGCTCTAAAAAGATAATGCTTCTATGCACACTTAAGACACTTTCATCCATGAAACTCCAGAGGCTTTAAAAAATACTGTCTCAAAAACAAAACCAGAGAAGGTAAACCTCTGCTCATTGATTCTGAATCTTCATATACAATATTTAGTCATACCACTGTTAATGGTATATTAAAAATTTAGGGTCAAGTGTATTGACTAAAAGCTGAGTGTTATGGGTGAGAATTTTTAGAACTTCAAGCCCAGGAGGCAGTGTATCAGTTCAGTTCAGTCGCTCAGTTGTGTCCGACCCTTTGCGACCCCATGAACCACAGCACGCCAGGCCTCCCTGTCCATCACCAACTCCGGGAGTCCACCCAAACCCACGTCCATCAAGTAACCCTGAAAAAACTGCTCTAAGGAGGCAAGGGGGGAGCTCATAAGATTACTGTTAATTAAAGAAAACCATATATGTCAATTTAAGTAATTTAATGCTTTTCTGTGTATGGGAAGATGCAAGTGTCTGGAGTCACTGAAATCATTCCTTTTCTATGTACCTCAGCTATCTGGGGACTGTATCCTGTGTTTCCGTAACCTGAGTTTCCTAAAGGCTCACTGCAGGGAGTGGCTGCAATCCGATGGCTGCTAGATGGCAAGTAATCTTTTCTTCCAGCTCACCATAGGCTATGGCTGAAGTTGCTGGTGACTGTGACATCCTTTGCTTACTGCTATGACAGGAAATATTCCATTTCTCAAGTGCCTAAAACTAGAGAAAGATGGAATACTGAGAATGTCAGTATTGTCAGAACTGTCTACAAAATCTGGCTACTCCCCTCCCAGCACCAACAATCCTTCCCCTGTCATAGGGCTGAGTATTCTGAATTTGGTGTAAATGTCATACATTGCTGATTTTACAGAGGTAAACCGCCCACTTAGATGTCCAATGACTTGTGGAAGACTGTTAGCAACATTTGCAAAGGGATTAAGCTGCACTTCCACAGCCATTGATTTACTTAGTGAAGCATGAAATTTGATTATCCTCTTCTTTATTCTGTAACAATCATGGATAATTGGACATAAAATCATCTAGTCCTATTCAGGATGAAATTAAATATATGACTCAATGAGCCCCACCCACACAGGGCAATCAAGAGTTTCTATATAAAAATCTTTGTGGGTGGATGTAGTTAACACAGAATGTTGCAAATGTTCAGTTGCTCATTAAGTGCTTGGATACGAGACCTTTCAGAATCTCCCCATTCCACAAAACTTTTACATTGAAAAGTGGCAAGATTGGGAACTAGGGAGGCACCTAAGAAATTGTAGATGGGAAAAGGGCTCAGAGTAGAAAAAAATTGTGCTCTAGAAGTTAGGAGATCTTGGTTCCATTTCCTAGTCTACAATAATGTTCAATAAAGAATATTTATTAAGCATCTTTTCTAAAAGCTACTGTCATATTCACTATACAAATGAGTAAGCAATATCTCAGTTTTTAAGTGACTCTATCAATGTTACATAAACTGCTAAACTCATTTATAAAAATTACATGAGGGACATTTTATGGCATCTCATAAGACAGTGTTCTGTACTTAGAACTCAAAGGAAGGAGTGATTATAATAAAAAATCGCAAAATTCAAAGCTGGCCCATATACCAAAGAGCAGATGTATGAACAACAGGTTTTCCCACAGTGGGGCATTTCCCATAGAAGGCATTTAATAATCAAGAGGTTGATACTTCAGTGTGGAATAAATCATCCTATAGAGAGAAGACTAAAGAGGTAGTGGTAAGTGTTTTCAAATAACTAAGATTTTCAAAAGGAGGAGAAGATAAATTTGATTAAGCTCATATCTGAATGGTCTAATGGATTCCCATACTTCTTCAATTTGAGTCTGAATTTTGCAATAAGAATTTTAGGATCTGAGCCACACCCAGCCCCAGGTCTTGTTTTTGCTGACTGTATAGAACTTCTCCATCTTCAGCTGCAAAGAATATAATCAATCTGATTTCAGTATTAGCCATTGGCAATGTCCATGTGTAGAGTCGTCTCTGGTTGTTGTTAGTCTTCCCTCTTGGGAGTTTGCTATGACCAGTGCATTCTCTTGGCAAAACTCTGTTAGCCTTTGCCCTGCTTAATTTTGTATGCCAAGGCCAGATTTGCCTGTTACTTCCTTACAATTATACAGTTGAAGAGACAAATTCATTCAAGGGATTAGATTTGATATATAGAGTGCCTGAAGAACTATGAATGGAAGTTTGTGACATTGTACAGGAGGTGGTGATCAAGACCATGCCAAGAAAAAATAAATAAAAAAGGCAAAATGGTTATTTGAGGAGGCCTTAAAATAACAAGAAAGAAGAGAAGATAAAGGCAAAAGAAAAAAGGAAAGATATACTGATTTGAATGCAGAGTTCCAAAGAATAGCAAGGAGAGATAAGAAAGCCTTCCTCAGTGGTCAATGCAAAGAAATAGAGGAAAACAATAGAATGGGAAAGACTAGAGATCTCTTCAAGAAAATTAGAGATACCAAGGGAACATTTCATGCAAAGATGAGCACATTAAAAGACAGAAATGGTATGGACCTAACAAAAGCAGAAAATATTAAGAAGAGGTGTCAAGAATACACAAAACTGTACAAAACAGATCTTCATGATCCAGATAACAACAATGGTATGAACACTCACCTAGAGCCAGACATCCTGGAGTGTGATGTCAAGTAGACCTTAGAAAGCATCACTATAAACAAAGCTAGCAGAGGTGATGGAATTACAGTTGAGCTCATTCAAATCCTAAAAGGTGATGCTGTGAAAGTGCTGCACTCAATATGCCAGCAAATTTGGAAAACTCAGCAATGGCCACAGGACTGGAAAAGGTCAGCTTTCATCCAAATCCTGAAGAAAGGCAATGCCAAAGAATATTCAAACTATCTCATAATTATACTCATCTCACACACTAGCAAAGTAATGCTCAAAATTCTCCAAGCCAAGCTTCAACAGTACATGAACTGAGAACTTCCAGATATTCAAGCTGAATTTAGAAAAGGCAGAGGAACCAAAGATCAAATTGCCAAATCTGTTGAATCATAGAAAAAGCAAGAGAGTTCCAGAAAAACATCTATTTCTGCTTTATTGACTATGCCAAAGCCTTTGACTGTGTAGATCACAACAAACTGTCGAAATTCTTAAAGAGTTGGGAATACCACCACCTGACTGCCTCCTGAGAAATCTGTATGCAGATCAAGAGCAACAGTTAGAACCGTACATAGAACAATGGACTGGTTCCAAAATGGGAAAGGAGAACATCAAGGCTGTATATTGTCACCCTGCTTATTTAACTTATATGCAGAGTGCATCATGAGAAATGCCAGGCTGGATGAAGCACAGTCTGGAATCAAGATTGACAGGAGAAATATCAATAAACTCAGATACACAGATGACACCACCTTATGGCAGGAAGCCAAGAGGAACTAAAGAGCCTGTTGATGAAAGTGAAATAGGAGAGTGAAATGCTCGGTTAAAACTCAACATTTAAAAAACTAAGATCATTGCCTCTGGTCCCATCACTTCATGGCAAATACATGGGGAAACAATGGAAACAGTGAGAGACTTTATTTTCTTGGGCTCCAAAATCACTGCAGGGATGACTGCAGCCATTAAATTAAAAGACACTTGCTTTTTGGAAGGGAAAGTTATGACCAACCTAGACAGCATATTAAAAAGCAGAGATATTACTTTGCCAACAAAGGTCCATATAAACAAGGCTATGGTTTTTCCAGTAGTCATGTATGAATGTGAGAGTCAGACCACAAAGAAAGCTGAGTGCTGAAGAACTGATGCTTTTGAACTGTGGTATTGGAGAAGACTATTGAGAGTCCCTTGGACAGCAAGGAGATCAAACCAGTCAATCCTAAAGGAAATCAATCACTAATATTCACTGAAAGGACTGATGTGGAAGCTCAGCTCCAATCCTTTGGCCATCTGATGCAAAGAACTAATTCATTAGAAAAAACCCCGATGCTGGGAAAGATTGAAGGCAGGAGGTGAAGGAGACATAGAGGATGCCATGCTTGGATGGCATCACCAATTTGATGGACATGAGTTTGAGCAAGTTCATGGAATTGGTGATGGACAGGGAAGCCTGACATGCTACAGTCCATGTAGTCACAAAGATTTGGACAGGACTGAGCAACTGAACTGAACTGATTGAATTTTTCATTTCATTGTTGAATTTTCAACTCAAGAATTTGTATGTGGTTCACTTTCAAAATGTCTGTGTATTAAGTAGTGGCCAAGACATCATTCTCACACTAAACTCAACTCATACTAAACAAAAATAATTTTTCTTTTTTTGATGTGGTTTTCTTTGGTTATCTGAATTTATTTAAATCAGTTATCTTGTCTAATAAGTCCAATGTCTATTTCTTCTAGGGCAGTTTCTGTTGACTGCTTTTATTTTTTTGAGCATTGGCCATATTTCTACTTTCTTGTATATCTCATATTAATTGCTGTTGAAAACCGGACATTTTACCTAATACATTATGGCAACTCTGGAAACCAGATTCTCTTCCCTCTTCAGAACTGTCTTTGTTGTTGTTTGTTGTTTTAGTTGTTATTTAGTGACCTTTATGATCTAAATATGAAAAACACAACTGTAGTTTTGTATGACCACTGAAACCTCTGTTAGCTTAGCTTTGATGGTCAGCAAATAATTTAACAAATATTCCCTTCAATGTCTAAAACCAGTAAGTCTCCTAAATGAAACAAGGTCTGGTGTTGGACATTTCGATTTCTCAGAGGTAGGAGTATCAGGCAGCTCTGCTCTGTTCACCTATTTAATTTACTTATTTCTCCAATATTAGAAAATAGTAATGTGAGATCCATTTTTAATGTTAAGGACACCAAATTTTGCTACATGAAAAAGGATTTTGAATACATAAAGTTCAGCCTGGCACTTTTTCTTCATTATCAACAAATCAATAAGAAACTTTTATTTCTATCAGCTCTTTTATCAAACAGAGAAGATTGGAAATGCCATCAGAAGTGATCAATGATGCATATATTATATTATAGAATTGCATATGTTTCTGAGGCAAAGTGAATTATGTAGAATTTATATAGATATATAGAGAAATAAGTATATAGATATATTTGACATGATGCTGTAAATATTATACCATTAAATCTAGAGATAGAATACTTCTAGAAAGAAGATGAACTGTTTTGTTACATAATTCTGCATATTTGAATATTCTCCATCCATCAACTACTGCTATATTAAAATCAAAGTAAGTCAGATGGCATGTAAGATAGGGCATATGGTACTTCTTCATTTACCACAACCTTGGTCTAAGTTGATGTCTTTTTATGTTATAAATTTTATATAGGCTTTCTAGAGATGTCAGTGAGAATACTTCCAATAAACATAATCTTTATGAAAAAAATAGAAACGAGGCACAAAGCCTGGTAAGGAAATTTTTAAGGTGGCGTAGAAGGAATGGATAGGGTTACATAGGCTTAATGTTTGCCTCAGGTTTGTGTCTTGCACCATACTTGACACCCAGTAGTCCTAAATCTTTGCTGAGCTGAGATGAATTTGGCAACTAGTTTGATAAACGAGAAGTTAAACCTGGTACAATAAGAAAAGGTGCAGGTTTAGGGTAGGTGGAAACTGTTAAGTTTTGTTTGAAGTCGTTGGCCTGGCCAATAGCAACTATCACTGCAAACTGAGGCGGGAAGAAAGAAAAGATGAGAAAGAAGTCAGAAAGGTGTATACTGCGAGCTGTGTTTATATCATAACATGACCTCTGCATTGAAAAATATGGAGATTAAAAAAAAATATTTTCATCTATGATGTTTTTTAGAAAAACATAGAGTTAAAACTTAGTGATAATGGATAATGATTATTATCAAAGTTCACTATATTTTAAGGAAAGTAAAAATGTGTAGGAGAATATTATATTAGTCACAGTCCACTCAGAAAAACAGAAATCATCTTAGCATTTAGAAAAATGAATTTAACATAAGGGATTAATGAAGTTATTGCAAAGAGTCAATCAATACATTGTTAGTTTCCTCAGAGATAGGAGGGCAAGCAGTTTTCATTTTCAAGAGAGATATCCCGAGTTTCTAAGGTTTCAAGATATTCAGCTTCTAAATTCATCCAGATGTCTCTATTCCAAGATTCAGGCTCTTCTTTCCAATGCCCTAACATTCACATAATAGGGTTTTTATCTGTCAATATCATTGCCTAGTAACTATGCAACCTATACAATAAAATTTAGATTTATTTTTCAGAGATGTTTTCCTATGGCTCGAAGAAATATTAATTTCCAGTCATCTTTGGAGCTAGAAGGTGTTACTTTTACATTGAATTGATCTCAGAGATTAAAGTCTCAAGTTTATTACTTCTTTCAGAAAATGTTCTGGTGAAAATGGCACTGGGCATCTTACAGCCCTTATGGTCCTTATTGCCACCATGACCGTCAAGTGCAGTCACTACTTAGTGCTCACAGCATTTGGGCATTTGCTCTAGTAGCATATTTGCCTACAGGTGATAATTCACTTACTTGTGATGAAACTGTATGCTGCAAATTTCCAGTTTCCCCTGTTCCTTTATTAAAGTATTCAACATCACATTCAGTACCAAGTAACCGCCAAACCATTTCCAGAGATCTTAGTTGGGTGGTTCTGCTGCCTTTGAAGAAGCACAGGCAGGATGTTTCAGGGAATAATAAGAGAAACTGGATTCTTTAGCACTGCCTGTCATAGGGTGAAAGCTTATTGTGGATAAAGGCAATAAACACCAGAGGAAGGAGCAATTCCTTCTCCCTCTTGATTCCTTTGTGTCTTTTCTTATGGGACTTTAACAGGAAGTTATCTGATGAAGCAGAAAGGGAGTTTGCAGTCCCAGGTCCAGCATTTTAAAGCAGAGCAGAGAGGATACATTTTGCAGGAAATGGAATAACACAGTGATTAGCAGAGCTTTGTCGGAAGCCATGAAGAGCACTGAAAGAGATGGCTTTCCGTTAGGAATAGGCTCTTCATTATTTTGTTTTGTGTACTTTTTGCCTTTTACCAAGTGAGATGCTTGTTTCTTTGTGGTTTTTTGGTGCTTTTGTTTCTTACTATGATAAGCACAATAACAGAAAAAATAATGATGACACTCCATGAAAACAGAAAAAAAGGATTCTGTTTTCTCTTCACTTCTGCCCCATCACCTTCTCTCCCTACTCTTCCAAATAAGGTTTCTAATCAAAGAGGCGACACTGATCGCCCAGGAATTTATTGGTCCGAGAATCAGAAAATGGGGCCTTAGATTGGCGCTCCTACCATGGCCTTGGTTCAGAAGTGTTCTAAATCTTACAAAAAAGATGGCAAGTTGTTTGCCTTAATGAATATTTTGCAGTCAAAGTTTTCAAACTCAGAGATGTCAACAAAATAAACAGTTTGGAGTTCATCCCAGTTCCTGTGTCTGTATATGGGGGGGAGGAGACAGAGTTTGAAGACATTTTCAGACAGTTGCAAGAGGACCCATCAGGTAATGTTAAGAGCATTTGAGCTGGACTAGATCTTAAATTTTGCTGCCATTCTAGCGCTATTGTTAGACCCCAGGTGTCCTCTGGCCCAGACAACTGATCATTATTTCCTGAAATGGCATAATTGTCTTCCTTCTAGATGCTGGCACTAACAGAATCCTGCTTGTAATTTCATAAATCCAGATATATACTCAGGGTTGATCTTGTTTTACTCTGACCCTCTGTCATTGATTGGGCCCCCAGAGCTGCCTCCATTTGGATTTAATTTCCCATTTCTAGCATATAACTTCACAGTTCTAGGACTCTGAGGCAGTCAGAATTATACAGTGACCCCCCAGTATTGTCTACATTTTGATATTTATGGTCTTCTACAGTCACCTCCGCTTAAGTAACTTGGTTTTCACCAAAAGAATACAATAGCATTGAGATGTGCAATTCCACAAGTAGGCTAAAAATATTGGACATCTGTCTTGCTAATGTACTCTTTTCCCTCTTGGCTGGCATGTTTTAATGAAGACAACTGCCATTTTGAAGAGGAACTAAAGGCAGCCTCCAGCCAACAGCCAGTTCGGATCTAAGGCCCTCAATGCAACATCCCTTGAGGTACAGATATGGCAAACAATCATAGGACCTTCAAAGTAAATCCTTCCCTGGTCAGTTCTTGAGATGAGAACCTAGCCCTGGCAGCCACCTTATTTGAAGTTTTGTGAGAGACCTTAAATGGTAGACCTGGTTAAATCATGTATAAATTACTGGCCCATGAAACGTAAGGTAATAGGGGGTGTGTGTGTGTGAGTATGCATTTGTTGTGGTAAAACATACACAACATAAAACTTAACATTTTGATTATTTTAAAATATAGAATTTCGTGGTATTAAGTTATACTCATATTGTGTGTAACCATTACCACTATCCACCTTCACAACTTTTTCAGCTTCCCAAACTGAAACTCATTTAGCACTAGCTTCCCATTCACTTCTACTCAGCTGCTGTTCAGTTTTCTGCCTGTTTAATTTTGACTACTCTAGATACATCATACAAATTGAATCATACATTATTTGTTTGAGTTATTTCACTTACAGTTACTTCTTCAAGGCTCCTTACATTGGACCATGTGTGAGAAGTTCTTTCCTTCTTAAGACTGATTGGAATACAATCCATTATGTGTGTACACCACATTTTGTTTATCCATTCATTCTTGATGGACACTTGGATTGCTTCTGTTTTTGGTTGTTATGATAATGCAGCTATTAACATGACTCTAAATATCTGCTCAAGTCCTTGTTTTTAATCATTTGTGGATATATACTTAGAAGCAGTCATTTTACATATAACTGTTTTGGGTAATTTTTATACTGGTTTCCACTGTCTGTACCATTTTACTAGATATGTGTTGTTTTAGGTCACTAGGTGTTATGGGAATTGGATGCACAGCGATAATTAAAAGGGATTGCTGTTAAGATACACAAAAGTGGAAGAAAAGAAAAAAAGGTCCTTGCATTCGTGGTGCTTATAGGGTAGTATAGGAGAAGAAATAATCAAATATCTATAACATTGAATGAGTATATTCACAACTTCTATGTGTATTAAAAAGAGAAGTGTATGGTATAATAGGATTCTGGTAAAGTTTATTTCACTCAGATTAGGGAATCAGGATACCATCAATTCAAGCAGCAGGGGTAGCTTCAAATGAGCCAGCTGGCTAACAGCCTGTTGCCCAGATTCAACAAAGAAAACTCCTTGCTTTGAGATTCCATCCTCCCTTGTGTAAGAGGATTCAAACCATGTAAGAAGAGAGGAAAGTCGCTATCAAGGCCTCATCTGTGACCAACTGTAATTCCAACTGTTAACCTTCTCTTCTAGTATGCAAACTGTTGCACAGAGGCAGATAGTTATTGTGTCTTCATAGAAAATATGTTTTCTAGCCTGTGTTTTACTATTTTATTTGCTTTATTTAAATTTATTTAAAAATGAACAGTACTTTTGCATTGTTAAGGGTTGGGAAGATCCCCTGGAGAAGGCAATGTCTACCCACTCCAATATCTCCCATTTCCCAGAGAATTTCATGGACGGAGAGCCTGGAAGGCTACTGTCCATGGGGTCACAAAAATTTGGACACGACTGAGCAACTAACACTCAAGCCTTAATTAACAGACTTGGATCTTGGTAACCCTCAAAGCAAAGACCTAGAAACATTTACTATTCCATAAGTTGAATGTGGAAATGTGACCAGGCATTTATTAGACTCTCATGCTATTAAGACTACTTGAAGTTTCTGCTTTTGTAGCCTTCATTTTCTTGGTATTCCCCAAGACTGTTCCCCCGACACCCAGGAGACAGATACTCAGTAGGTTTCTGGGGTGCATTTCTCAAAAAATATCCTTCCACAGAGTAAGACACAGCAGTGTCTTCTTCATCCAAGTCTGATCTTAGTCTTAGAACTATATAAACTAGTGCTGATAAACCAAGAAGAGAAAGGCAAATAATACCAGTTTTTTCTAGTTACAGGAAGATTAGCACCGATTCTATGGGAGACTCTCTGAGTAGAGAAGTAGGCAGAAATGTCCCTGGTGGAAGGGACAGAATGAAGTCCAGAAAATTCTGATAATCAATTTGACTTATCAGAAGGGGGAAGAGAAAGGAAGGAGCTAACTGTTTGTCTTACCACAGCATGCAGCGTTACATTTGACTCTACTTTTCTGGGATTTCTATCTCTAGATTCCCTATTCTCTAGGATTTTCTAAGATCACATCTTAAGATATCACTGAAGTAGACTTGGGATACACCTCAGGGTAATCTCTTTGCTTCTGAGATGCAAGTAAAGCCACTGCAGGAGGCAAATCATCACAGGTCTTAAGTGTCCAGTATTTCCTTGATCCAAAGTCAGGAAAACTGCTGAAAGGATTCCAAGTGTAGGAAAATAATATTTGACGATCCCATAAGGAGTTTAACAAAAGTGCAGTTCTGAGGAGTATCTCAATAAGAACAAATGATACCTCTATGTAGCCAGCATTCAGCAATAACAAATCCATTATTTTATGGGTAAGCAGGAGTGCCATTCTGTTTTCCTAGATAATCTGACTCATTAATTGAAGCTGTCCACTTCCTTAACATTAACACATTTGATCCTCCAACTTGAAAAAGTACAAACTATTTAGTACAGTATATATACAAATACATCCCATGTGATTTCCAAACCACGCTTTTCTATTCTTGATTTTATAGAATGAGTTTCACGATGCTAAAAATTTGCAAACCTTCACTTGCCACTTTCTCATAGCAGTAATTTAGCAGTTAATGAGTCAAAAATCACAAGCAGGAAAATGTAGAAGTTTGACCATTGATAATGAGGCACAGAGGGGTGAATTTAAAAAAGAGAAAACTGCAGCTCAGAAATGTGATTTATCCTGAAGAAACATACCCCAGTGTGTATGGGAAAGAAACAAGGAAGGAGCTTTAAAGGCAAATTAGTGACTGATACTGACTACACTAAAAATAGGTGGTTGGTGTTTTGATGTCCTACAACTCATTATAACAGTAATGATCATAATGTCACTGTCTCTCTTGTCAATTGCCATGTACTGTGATGCCATGCATTGTGCCAAGGGCTTAGTGGGATGACCTCATCTGTTCAAAGTTCACATTCTGTGTATACAAGTGAACTCTATATACTGCAGAAACTATTTAACTTCCCTGAACATTAGTTTATACATCTTCAAAGTGTCATTAAAGTCACCAAGCTGGTTTAAATTGGTGGACATAGACTTTACAGTTAAGTTTAGCAGACTCCTGAGAGCAAACCTTTTGCTATATTCCAGAATTTGAATGGATAATAAGGACATCTGTGTCATTCATATGACCATGAGAGAACTGTGTGATGCAGAAACAAAACAAAAAGTAAGTTTGCCTTCCATGAAAATTTCTGTAAAATCAAGAGTCTGGCCTAGGTGATTTCTCTGCTCTTCTCCAGAGATAACATTTTACCATTCTACTCACTGAAAACTTCTATAGTCTTCTTGATTTCCTCCTGTTGCCAGCAGGCAAATTAAACCCTAAATAGGCTTTCTCTGGTTGTAGACCAGAATGAATACATGAAGGAAAAAATGACTAAGAATCATTGCTCACAGTGCTGTTGCAAACGCCAAAAGAATATAGAGAGGTGTGAGGTGTGGAGTCAAAAACAACATTTCTCTGATGTCCCTGGCCTCTTGGGTGTCAGTCCCACTATAGGACACTTATTCTGGGAGGAATCCACAGGTGTCAGGAAGAATCAGTCTCCAAATGCCCTTGCGGCATGAACTGCCTGGATTTTTTCTTTCATCTTAATTTTCTAGCATCCAATGACTCTGGAGTCCAAAAAACTCACCAGTTTGTGCTCAGGGATAACCAACCTACCATGGAAGAGGAGAGGCTATTAGCGGGCCCTCTTTACCCCTCTTCTGCTGCGTATGGTCTTGGCTGCTGAGGGAGGTGGGTCAGCTGGTCACAGCAGCAGAGAGTAATGGGCTCTGCAGTCTATTTTCAACTCACACCCCCTACCAACATGTGAACTCTGTTGTTTCCCAGGCAATCAGTTCCTGCAGGAATACTGAGTGACAGACTGGGTGGAAGAGTGGGAATCTGCTAGGACTGATTTATTCACAGTGGCCTGCAACTAGGACAGGAGAGCCCAAGGGATTTTTTTTTTTTAATTTATTATTGGAGTATAATTGCTTTACAGTGTTGTTAGTTTCTGCTGTACACAACATGAATCAGCTATGTGTATATAATCCTTTCCTCTTGAGCCTCTCTTCCACAACCTCTCCCACTCCTCTAGATCATCAAAGAACACCAAACTGAGATCCTTATTTTATATCGCAACTTCCCACTAACTATTTTATACATGGTAGTGTATTTATGTCAGTGGTAATCTCCCAATTCGTCCCACCCTCTCCTTCCTCTCTTCCCCTTGAGTACACATGTCTGTTCTCTTCATTTACATCTCTATTCCTGCCCTGCAAATATATTCATCTGTACCATTTTTCTAGATTCCATATATTCTTTGTTCTTTGTATCTGTTGATTTTTGGCTATGCTGGGGCTTTGTTGCTACATGGGCTTTTCTTTAGTTGCAGTGAGGGGGGCACCTCTCTAGTTGTGGCACCTGGTTTCTCTTTGTGGGGGTTCCTCTTGTTGCAGAGCATGGCTAGGGCACTCACGCTTCAGTAGTTGTGGCATGTGGGCTCAGTAGTTATGGCTCCTGGGCCACACAGCACAGGATCAATAGTTGTTGTGCATGGGCTTAATTGCTCTGCAGCATGTGGGATCTTCCTGGAGCAGGGACCAAACCCATGTCTCTTGCATTGGCAGGTGGATTCTTTACCACTCAGCCAAGAAAGAAGCCCTAGATTCCATATATTCTTAAACAGACATACTTCTTTATAGAAAATAGAAATATTATATTTATAGAAGATGTTGCACTTTCTACCCAACTCCTCTCTGAAGCCAAACTGTACCACCACACGCATGGTCCTCTCAGAGCTGTACATTTTCTTCAACAAATTAGGCCTGTCCATCCACCTCTTTATATCACTATACTATTAAAATATGAGAGTGGTTTGGGGTCCTAGGTGATCTCATTCTTTCTGACTATAACTCTAATGCTTCTTGGTTATATTTTAGGTGTATGCAAATCAGATTTACTTTTGAGATGCAGATGAACAAATTTACTTTTTTCCTTTGTGTTTTATTGAAATATAATTGACATATAGCCTGGAATAAGGTTGAGATATACAGCATCATGATTTGACTTACATTATGAAGTTATAATAATAATATAACTAAATATATAATTACATATTATGTAAATAATAATATAATTAAAATGTAATAATAATTATTACATAAGTTTAGTCAACATCCATCATCTCATATAGACCCAAAAAGAAAGAGAAAAATTTTTCTTATGCTGAGAACTCTTAGGATTTACCCTTTTAACAACTTTTATATATGACATCAGTTCAGTTCAGTTCAGTTGCTCAGTCCTGTCTGACTCTTTGCGACCCCATGAATCACAGCACACCAGGCCTCCCTGTCCATCACCAACCCCCACCGGAGTTCACTCAAACTCATGTCCACAGAGTCGGTGATGCCATCCAGCCATCTCATTCTCTGTCGTCCCCTACTCCTCCTGTCCCCATTCCCTCCCAGCAGTGTTAATTATATTTGCCACATTGTATGTTACATCCATAGTACTCATTTATCTTATAATTAGAACTTTGTACTTATTGACTGCCTTCATTCAATTTCCTCCCCTCAAATCTGCCTCTTATTACCACAAATCTGAGTTTGTTTAGTTTTGATGTTTGATTAACCTACAGTCCTCTCTAGGTCCTGTTACTCACAAGAGTGAGTCTATATTTCAATAAATCCCAAACAGTTCACCAAACAAAGTCTACTTATAGTATGTCAACATCTATTTGCTTTTCACAAAATATGTACATTTTTTTATGTGAAGAATTTATTGAGAGTTCCAGGTGCTCACAATTGCATTACTATGTGTTATACTGAAGAGACAATTTAGTTTTGATCTTAGAAACAATTTAATTAAGCCAAACATTGACAATTTAATATATTTTTGTGAATTTTATTAACATTAACATCAGCATTTAGGATTTTAAAATAATTCCTATGTTATCTCAATTAATATTTTTCTCGATAAGCACTTTTTCTGTTGAAGTTATTTGATTTGCAGTACTGTGTTAGTTTCAATTGCACAGCAAAGTGATTCAAGTATACATACATGTCTTTTCAGATTATTTACCTTTTAGGTTATTATGAAATATTAAATGTTATGCCAGGTCTTAAATAGTAAATCCTTTTTGCTTATTTATTTTACATATACTAGTATGTGTCAGTTAATCCCATACTCCTAATCTATCCCTCTCCTCATCCCTTTTACATTGCCCCTCAATGTTAACCCCAAATTCTCCTCACTGTCCTTCCACTTTGGGTATTTTATTTTGGCTGTTATTTTTTTTTCCCTTTTTCTTTTTATTCAAGCCTCTTTTCTATTGTTGATTGATTTTGATAAACTTTGAATTTTATTTCACTGTAAGTTAAAGGATGCTCAATTAAAATAAACAGGGAGCATGTTTACTGTTGGTCAAAGGAAGGAATTAGGAACACAGAATATTCAACTACTTTGCAGCCAAAACATCATGAATTTTTTCCTCCAGCTTTTAAATATATATATTAAATATTTTAAAATAAAATGAAAGGTATTTTTGTAAATAGCTTCCATATATTATAGTTAAGCTAAGCCTGTACAACTTGACCATTGCTGGAGAGGCTGGGATTTGGAAAAGAGTGAACCAAGTTCTCACTGACCATTTTGGCTTAGCTCTTCAATTCTGTAAAAATGTATAACATTGTCCTCCTTCCGTAGAACCACGGGCCTCATCCAGGCCGCAGAGAAGTTCACAGCTCTGTATGGCCCTTCTCATCAACTGCCTTTCGCTAGACAGTGCTGGTAATTTCTCACTCATGAGTGGCTGCTGTGTGGTTGTCCTGGGCAGAGTGGAAGTGGGAGACCTCTCACACTTGCAGGTGGCTTTATTTTCCTCACATTTCCTTCTTTTTCCTTTCCTTTGAAGATATTTGTTAGCTTGTTAAATTGAAAAGCTTGTTTTTATTAGGCTTTATCCTGACACACTTAGCACAGCAATTTAAACTTGCTCATTCTCACAGTACCTATTTACCTCTGCCTTCCCTCCCCTTCACCCACTCACCCCCTGTCCCATCCACCCAAACACCACTGCAGATACAGGTAAACACCTGGTGAACCTTTACCAGAAGGTGATGTTTAGCTGTCTGGAATCAGAAATTATTTTGAAATTAACATTTTATTTAGACATTGGGCTGGTGAATCTGTATTTTCTCTAGTTTCCTTCTGTAAGGAATCAGTGATTTCATAAGCAAGGTGCAAGATTTTGGGATTTCTGAAAAGTCAGCTGTGGATTGAGTAATTCTTCCTCATCTACTCCCTTTCAGAGATTAACAGATTCTGAAAGGATGGTGACAAACTCTTTAACCTCTCTGCCATTAGGTCTTACTAGATACTGATCTGTAAGATGAGGTTAAAGAATTTAAATCACCTAAGATTTGAGGCTCTGAGAATTTAAGTTAATTGACTACCTAAGATCACATGCTGATAGAAACCAAGATTTAAAAGCAGGCACTTTGACCCTGGAGACAAGAGGCTTACTGACTCTAACACACTATTTTCCTAGGGCTTATTTCTCCCCCCATAAGATTAGTTGAACAACCATTTAAAAATGGTAAAAAGAGCATTATGAAAACATAGATATCTGTATATGAGGATGTGCTCTGTACAGCTCTCAGGGACAGTGTCCAAAACCCACAATGTGACACTAAGGAGTGATGTCTTTTTGCCAGTCTGTGATGTTTGCTCACCTAATACCAATCTAAAAAGATTCATCAACAATACAGTGGTCTTTTTTAAATTCCTCTGTGCTTTTTCTTTCAAGTTTCATCTCTTACTCACTCACTATCTGAGTTCATCTTATTTGGAGATGGTTTTTCCCGTGGTCATGTATGGATGTGAGAGTTGGACTATGAAGAAAGCTGATCGCCGAAGAATTGATGCTTTTGAACTGTGGTGTTGGAGAAGACTCCTGAGAGTCCCTTGGACTGCAAGGAGATCCAACCAGTCCATTCTAGAGGAGATCAGTCCTGGATGTTCATTGGAAGGACTGATGCTAAAGCTGAAACTCCAGTAATTTGGTCACCTCCTGCGACGAGTTGACTCACTGGAAAAGACTCTGATGCTAGGAGGGATTGGGGGTGGGAGGAGAAGGAGACGACAGAGAATGAGATGGCTGGATGGTATCACTGACTCAATGGACATGAGTTTGAGTGAACTCCGGGAGTTGGTGATGGACAGGGAGGCCTGACGTGCTGTGATTCATGGGGTCGCAAAGAGTCGGACACGACTGAGTGACTGAACTGAAATGAACTGAACTGAAATACAAATAAAGCTGCTTCAAAACTCAGATGATGTAGGCAAGCTTTGTAGGAAAAATATAACTTATAATTGGAATTTTTTATAGAGAGGTTGACAGACTGTAAAATGAAGGAATACTGGGTCTGTATTCCCAAGAACTGCTGCAGTAAGATAATAAATACTTAATGGACTCTATAGTAAAAATAACTCAGCAAACAGAAACTATGTGTAAGAGACACCATGTTCAATTAGGGGATGGAGTTGGGATATAGTTATTGAGTAGGATAGACTCTCACTGACCCCGAGACAGGACTACCAGAGTTGGGCAGAGATAGGGAATTTAGATAGACAGGCAGTTAGCAATGGCCAATCTGACAACTGGTCCTGAATCAGGTCTTGTCAGAGGGTCAGGGAGCCTTGATTCCTTCTTCTTTCTTAAGGTACTTAGAATAATTTAAGGGCAGAGACTCAGACATAGAAAACAAGACAAGTAGCTGACTAATATAGCAAAATATTTCGCTAAGGAAACCAAGGAGGAGCCAGTTAGTAATTTTAAGCAAAGGAAGAGTGGTAGAGACTGTTCAGCAAACCAAGTTCTTCCTCCATTGGACACAAAGGTAAGTTAAATTTGCTGGCCTCCTCACAGTTCCCACAGAGGGAAATAGTATTAGCCACTTCCAGGCCTTTCCATAAAGCCATCATATGCATGATTTTCTACTATTTTCCCCTAGCAGATGAAATATTGGATAATTCTTTAATGATAAAATATTGTAGAGCCGCAAGATGAGAGGGGCTTGAACCCCCCCCACCACTTCCTGCTTGGAAGGGAGCCTTCCAGAAGAACTGTATCCCGAGACAATTCTATGGGGATTAATTATGCAACTTGATTTGGTTAAGATCCTGAATCTTATTTTGTTGCTGTGGTAGTAACCATGGAAACCACGGTCTCCACAGCTAGTTCAGGGTCAGAGTGTAGCTGACAACAAAGCTGACTGTGATGGATACGGGTTGATTGTGACTGCTTAGTACCACCTTTCACCTATTCTGAAAACCACAGTCCAGAATTCCTAAGAAATCACTCCTGATCTCAGTTCACGTGTCTTACATGGTATTGGCACAGTTCCTCTCCAGATTCAGAACATATGACCCAAACCTAGCTACTTAGCATATTTCACCTCACCTCTACCCAGCAACAATTGGATTTAACACAATTTAGTCTCATAAGAGTGAATACTGGTATTTTTATTGGAGTTTCCAGGGAGGAAATAATCACTCTTCATGACCTGTCCCTACAGGATTGCATCTATAGCTTCTAGGGTCTTGACAGGAGAACATACCTGGAAATAAAATGAAAATAAGCTGAAACACCAATACTTTGGCCACCTCATGCGATGAGTTGACTCACTGGAAAAGAGTCTAATGCTAGGAGGGATTGGGGGTAGGAGGAGATGGGGACGACAGAGAATGAGATGGCTGGATGGCATCACTGACTCAATGGACATGAGTTTGAGTGAAGTTCGGGAGTTGGTGATGGACAGGGAGGCCTGGCGTGCTGTGGTTCATGGGATCACAAAGAGTCGGACGCAACTAAGTGACTGAACTGAACTGAACTGAATGGAATGGAAATCGGAGTTGAAAACCACAGATAAAGAGGTTTGTGACAGCATTAAATGAACACTAGGATCCAGCAGTGTCTGAAGTGAGGCCATATTTATAGTTTTCAGTTTTGTGTAAAAATATTACTATGTCTATCAGAATTGAAATTCTATAACTTAGACCCAAAGCAGTTTCTGCGATCTCCTAAACCTTTGCTTTTCAAATCATTCAGTCCGTGCATCTAGTAAAATCTGAGTAATATAGTCCCCAGTGAGAAAAGAAAGTTGTGTAGGAGTAAAAAGAGAAGATTATTAGGCAGACAAAAATATGATTGTTGCTTCTATTTTATCCAGAGTATTACACAGTAAAATTCATAAAATATTTTTGATTAATAGGATTTATGACGTATAAATAATAACACAATAAATTTGGGATATCATTTGTAGTAAAGGATTTGCTTTATTTGGAAGTCTTAAACCTACTCCACTTTGATTCTTTCTACCACCTTAGAGGAAAAAATACCTTATAAGATAATGCCACTAATATGTAAGGCAGGGTAACTGACTTACCTGTAAAATGCCCTGGGTAAACTGAGAACCGTGGAGCAAGTGCCAGTTCTTGACACACAGTGGGGCCAAATCATCAGAGTTTGGAGCAGAGAAAGCCTTATCACAGAGCCATGCAAGAAGATGCAAGGCTCATGCCCAAGAATAAAACCCTGAAATTTCTGAAGGCTTTCAGCATTTTGCAGCAAAGTGAGGGAGAGGTGTGGTCCAGTTTAGTTCAGTTCTGTCACTCAGGCTCAGCTGTGTCTGATCTTTTGCGAACCCGTGGACTGCAGCATTCTAGTCTTCCCTGTCCATCATCAACTCCTGGAGCTTGCTCAAACTCATCCATCAAGGTGGTGATGCCCTCCAACCATCTCATCCTTTGTCGTCCCCGTCTCCTTCTGCCTTCAATATTTCCCAGCATCAGGGTCTTTTCCAATAAGTCAGTTCTTCCCGTCATTTGGCCAAAGGATTGGAGCTTCAGCTTCAGCATCAGTCCTTCCGGTTAATATTCAGGACTGATTTCCTTTAGGATTGACTGGTTGACTCTCCTTGCAGTCCAAGGGACTCTCAAGAGTCTTCAACACCACAGTTCAAAAACATCAATTCTTTGGCACTCAGCCTCCTTTATGATCCAACTCTCATATCCATACAAGACTACTGGAAAAACCATAGCTTTGATTACACAGACCTTTGTTGGCAAAGAAGTGTCTCTGCTTTTTAATATGCTGTCTAGGTTTCTCATAAGGACTTCCTTGTAGCTCAAATGGTAAAGAATTTGCCTGCAATGCAGGAAGCCAGGGTTTGATCCCTGGGTCGGAAAGATCCTCTGGAGAAGGGAATGGCAAGGCACTCCAGCACTTTTTCCTGGAGAATCCCATGGACCGAGGAGCCTGTTGGGCTACACTCTGTGGGGTTGCAGAGTTGGACACAACTGAGTGACTAACACACAGGTTTGTCATAGCTTTTCTTCCAAGGAGCAAGCATCTTTTAATTTCAAGGCTGAGGTGTGATTAGCTATTTTTTCTTTTTCTTATTTTTTATTATTTTTATCAGAGGCTAATTATTTTACAATATTATATTGGTTGGTTTTGCCATACATTGACATGAATCCACCCCGGGTGTACATGAGTTCCCCTTCCTGAACCCCCCTCCCACCTCCCTCCTCCCCTTATCCTCCCTCTGGGTCATCGCTGCACACCAGCCCCGAGAATCCTGTAACATGCATCGACCCTGAACTGGCAATTCAAGGCTGAGGTGTGGTTAGCTTTTGCAAAATTTCTTAGTGTCTGATTTTTATCCACCTCTGTTCAGGTTACAATGTTCTTGTAAACCTCCAACAACAAAATGTTATTCTCTGTTCTACAACTTTTTAATCTTCATTTGAATGGGCTCTTAGAGGTCAGAGCCCTGATAAAATGCAATTATGTATATTTCAGGCTATAGAAAACATTATTTTACAAAGGTGCAGACCCAGGCTGGGTAGGATCAGCCTGGGGTCACAGAAATGGGCAGAGTCAGCATGACTACACACAGGTGACAAAGGAAAATGTTGAAGTAAAAAGGAACATATCTAATATGGGAGCTTGATTTGTTCTTCCTTATTGCAGTTCTACTAATAACAAATTGTTTTATACAATCCAGTGTCTAAACTAACTTCTTTGAAAGGTAAGTTAGATTTCTATTGCTCTGTAACCAGTCACTACCAATGTAGGAGCTTAAAACAATTCCTATATATCATCTCACAGTTTCCATGGGTCAAGCGTCTGGCCACTTTGCTCATGCTCTCTATGCTGAAATCAGAGTGTTGGCTGAGGCTGTGAGCTCACCTGAGATTCAGACTCACTGGTTATTGGCAAGTTTAATCCTTTGTAGTATACTCACTTGGGGGTTAATATCAACTCTTAGAGATCACCCTCAGGCCTTAGCCAAGTAGTCCTCTCATACCTGAGGCTTGCTTCTTTAAAACCAGCCTAAAATTATCTTCACAGTCTTCTTCATTGAAGCCTTGTATAATTTAACATAATCAGAGAAGTGATCCTTCTGTCACCATTATCATATAATGTACCCAAATCAAAGGAAAGACTATCTCATCATATTCACAGTTTCATCCTAAACTCAAGGGAAAGAGATTATACAAGAACTGTACACAAAGGGTCAGGAATCTCAAAGGCCATTTTATACTCCTGTCTACCACAGAAGGGGTACACTTAGTCTAAATTATGCTTTGCAAAAAAAAAAAAAAACACGACAACAAAGCCACAAACAAAAACTAGGATGTTTGAGTGAGTAAAAGCAATTACACTTTAGTGTGTAGTGTGCTTTACTCCTGAGAGGAGAATAATTTGGGATTTCTGAAAGATATATTCTAGCTTTTCTTAAAAACCATGACTTTGGGAAAAAATAGTTTTTGATGATAAGTCCTTGCTCAGAAATAATTTTTTACTTCTTGTGTTAGTTGGTCAGTCATGCCCAACTCTTTGTGACCCATGGACTGTAGCTTGCCAGGTTCCTCTCTCCATGACATTCTCCAGGCAAGAATACTGGAGTGGGTTGCCATTTCCTTCTCCAGGGAATCTTCCTGACCCAGGGATAGTATCAAGCTCTCCTGCATTGCAGACAGACTCTTTACCATCTGAGCCACCAGAGAAGCCCTTTTTACTCTGCAGATCACTAACACTGACAAATGTGGTGTATTCATTCATTTAATCATTCACTGATTTATTTATGGAGCTTCCCTGGTATCATTTACTGAGCATCAACTGTGCTAATCACTAGCTTAGATAAAAGTTAGACACAAATATTATTCTAATTTATAAAAATAAGCTCAAAATATGTTTTTGTGATGTACTGAAATTGGAGTAATGGCTGAGGTATGTATTTGATTCTCAGGAGGAAGAGAAAGGACACACAACAGCAGGAATGGGTACAGATAGGCCTTGTGATAGGTAAGGAGAAGTAAGGGACATCTATTTTTCCCTTAAACGTTGGGTAAAGTTGAGGAGTACATTTACAGAGAAAGATTAAGTTGGGTAAAGATCCTGAAGGATCAAGACTGAGAGGGAGAGAGAGATATGGAGGGAGGGAGAGAGGGTGAGTGAGAGGAGTCATATATAGCAGTGAGTTATTATGGGAAAGATGGACAAAGAAGTTTGAAATGTGAATCTTTTCCCCACTTTGCGCTCAAGACAGATTCTACTCTGTGAATATCCAATATATCCTTTTTATTATTATTTTTAATCCTATATTAAAGTACCCCAAGACCATATGACTGGAGTAAGGTCATTGAATCTTCACATAAAGATGCTGGGGTGAGAATAAGGACACAGATAGAGAGTGAAGGAACTGCCTGTGATCACAGGTGAGGGGACCTGAAATAGGGCAAGGGCCACAAGTCACCTCATTCATCATTTCACTTCCCAGGCTCTCAACTGCAGGCATTGGTAGAGTCATGGAATATCCCTCTGAGATGGAATATCAAGTCTTCTACCTGTTTCCATATCGGTGTAGGAGTTCTCTATACTACATTCTAAGCTGGCAAGCTCATTTCCGTGGAAAGCCCATCCTTAAATATTGCTCTAATTTCTAAGACATAAATCCAAGTTTTAAGCTTTCAAATTAAAATGAAAAAGAAAATTATGACTACATTTTAATTTTCCATTGTCATTATAAGGATTCTGAGGAATGGGATGTAGCATATGCTGACTGTTTACTGCTGATACATTTTAGCACAAAATGAGACACTAACCTTGTACCTTCTGCTGCTGCTGCTGCTAAGTCACTTCAGTCGTGTCCGACTCTGTGCGACCCCATAGACGGCAGCCCACCAGGCTCCCCTATCCCTGGGATTCTCCAGGCAAGAACACTGGAGTGGGTTGCCATTTCCTTCTCCGTTGCATGAAAGTGAAAAGTGAAAGTGAAGTCGCTCAGTCATGTCTGACTCTTCGAGATCCCATGGACTGCAGCCTACCAGGCTTCTCTGTCCATGGGATTTTCCAGGCAAGAGTACTGGAGTAGGTTGCCATTGCCTTCTCTGTGTACCTTCTGAATCTCTTTCAATTTGTGATATTAAACAAAAATAGCCTTGAGGAGTTGTAATAAGTGCTGACAAAGTAGGTTGACATGAAATGACACAAGGTGCTGATCCAATACTAAGTTCGTCCTCTGACATTTTGATCAAGATTATTGTCAGCCTCTATATGATTTATGTGTGAATTTTTTGATGCTAAAAGGGGAGACTGCTCACCAACCCTGAAGCAGTCATAAAACTAACATTCCTTAACAGATAGTTGTTCTGTGCTTCAGTTGGTGGGAAAGCGCTTTTGGAAAGATATACTTTGGGTCTTCCCACTATTTCTAGATGATCATTGTTATCTATGTTACTACATCTGGCCAGTACAAGATGACTTTAACCCCTGTTCTCCCATTCCACTGGGATGCAAGCCAGCCTCTTAACTGGGCACATGAGTGACTTTATAAGTAATGCCATAGTTTTAACACCCTTCTGAAAGCAGCCCCTGCATATTCATTTTTCATAAAATGTCTGCCATGGTGCAGTTAAAGGAGGAATAAGTCTTACCATCTTGACGACAGCCTGTGAAACTGAAACCATGCAGTAGAGATTTCTCTAAGAAAATGGAAACTTGTGTTCTTTGACAGTGTAATTATTACACTCTGTCAAATTACTTGGCTTTTTTTAATAAAAATCATTTAATACTTCATGCAGATATTACTTTTGCTATCAAATATCACTTTGGGAAAAGTTAATAATTCAGGAACTTTTATATTTAAAAATGGCAAATCCAGTAGATGGATGAAATGCCACAGTCAGATAGCCCTTAAACCCTGATAGTTTTGTGTGATTGCTTCAGGCTTAAAGTACAATAGGATTCTGGAGAAAGCAAGGGCAGATGCACATTAAGGAGACTCTGAGTGCCAACAACAGTATTGGGAATAATTTGAGAGGGAGTCATGACTTGTTTAGAAGAGAGACATTTCTTCTCCAGTAGTGATCTCTTATTTTATGACATTTTAACTTAAGGCAAAGGTCTAATTTTTGCAAAGTGTATAGTCTTTGAGTTGGCATTCACTGGTAAGTGAGTGCATTTTTATTCTTATGACAGCAATTTTAGTAATAATGATCATTTTAACTGGCACTTACTAAATGATTAATACATGCCTGACACTTCTGGGTTCTTTACACATACTATCTTGTTTAATTTCCTTAACAGTGTGTGGTTATGGCATTACCCCATTTTCCAGAAATGGAAATGAAAGTTCAGCAATATTAAATAACTTTCCCCAATGTCACAAAACTAGTAAGTGTCCTCATGTGAATTTGTACTCTCACAATCTGAGTCTGAGGCAATCATTGTAATCATGGCTCTTTAATGCTTTCCTGTAACAACTGTTAGTGACTGAGTACTTGCTCCTGAACACAAGCTAAGTGCTTTTCATTTGAAGCTTATGGTCCGTTTAGGCAAGTCTTCTAGATTCTCCTTTATAGATGAGGAAACTAAGGTTTTTTGCTTTTCTAAGCCATGTTTCCTCAGTCTCTCTGCTAAAATAAGTTAATTTGAAACACACTTTTATATCTCAGCCTCAAAAGCTAGAGGAGGTCAAATTGTATTTTTTTTTTTTATCAACACTGTCTTCTTTCCTTGTTGATTTCTTTGTTTCCCATCCATCCCAAGGGGAACACAACTTTTACAGAATGACTGATTAGACACCAGTAGAGACTTTAACATTCCAAGATAATGAAGGAGATGTAAAATATATTCAGTAGGAAAGTAGACTTTATCTTTATCTAAACTTTTTCAACATTCATTTTTAAGGGTTGAAAAAATATGCACTCAGAACTAATTGCATGGATTTGACATGTAGAAGGAAATAGAATATACATTTTAACATCAAGTTGTCACTTATGATTGCATCTTTTTCCAAGGATAAAGATAAAATTTTGATAATGCTATATTGCTTATGTTAACGCTTTTTTGTGACTTCTACACAACTGGAAGCATCTACTATCTAGGAGAGACATATAAAGAGTGGACCAGTTTGTTTTCACTCTTGTGTCTTTGGTAAAATTCCTCAAAAAATTTTATGTAAGTTTTTCATTAACTCTCACTGTACTAGTACATAGATATTATATCAATTTTATTGAGGAAGAAAATGTGGGAAACAATTGTGAGGCATTAGTGTCAGATCCATGGCGTGATGCGGATGACTTATGATTCATTCTAGTGGAGGTAGGTCTGTGAGAAGAAAGCATCTGCCTCCAATGCGGGAGACCCAGGCTCTATCCCTGGGTCGGGAAGATCCCCTGGAGAAGGAAACGGTAACCCACTCCAGTATTCTTGCCTGGAAAATCCCATGGACGGAGAAGCCTGGTAGGCTACAGTCCACGGGGTTGCATAGAGTCGGACACGACTGAGCTAGGGAACGGAACGGAACAGAGTGGAGGTAGGTCTGTGAGAAGATGGAATAAAGAACAACACTTAAGAAATTCTAATGTCTGATGATCACCCAGAAATAACTAACTTTCCCAAGTCCCAGCTGTCCTTTATTTGGTCAATTTCTTAATGCATTTCCACATAAGAAAATATCATGATTCTTTTCTCTATCCTATTTCCTGGACTGGAATAT
The DNA here is from genome assembly GCF_049115385.1 of Moschus berezovskii. Taxonomy (NCBI): domain Eukaryota; kingdom Metazoa; phylum Chordata; class Mammalia; order Artiodactyla; family Moschidae; genus Moschus; species Moschus berezovskii. Next base: position 75,013,312 of record NC_142471.1, read on the forward strand.
GGTCTTCAACAGAACAACAGTATGATAAGGTATGAAGAAGTTTTCCCATTTCTTAAAGACCCTAAAATTTTCAGTATGGGCTCAAACCATTTCCAGGTAGACCCTTAGGTACCTTCACTTAGATTTAGCATATATTTGCCCATCATCGGAGAAGGCAATGGCACCCCACTCCAGTTCTCTTGCCTAGAAAATCCTATGGAGGAGGAGCCTGGTGGGCTGCCGTCTATGGGGTCGCACAGAGTCAGACACGACTGAGTGACTTCACTTTCACTTTTCACTTTCATGCATTGGAGAAGGAAATGGCAACCCACTCCAGTGTTCTTGCCTGAAGAGACCTAGGGACGGCGGAGACTGGTGGGCTGCCGTCTATGGGGTCGCACAGAGTTGGACACGACTGTGGCGACTTAGCAGCAGCAGCAGCATATGTGGCCATCATAGGGTTTTCACAATGGTGTCTTATTCTTGAATAGCTGTTCATTGGTCATCTTATTAGGAGGGATGAAGTCAGAAATGATCAAAGTCACCATCTTGGCTTTGTCACTCTTTGTTTTTCATTACAGAAATCAAGCCTTGATGAGATTTTTTTCAAAACCATGCTTCAGTTTGAAGCTGTTCTTTCCAACCCACTTTCTTCCTTTTTCTGCTTTTTCAAGTTTCAGATCTGCATTGTGAAAGTTACCTTTGCCAACCCCTGGCTTCTTCCTTTTCACCTCTCCAAATACTAGGGCAATTTTGAATCTTGTTAGTTATATGGAGCAGGGAGCATTAAAGTGGACATTGTAGACATGTCCAAGTTCCAATGAATCCTTTCTACTCTCAAAACTTCCCAAACTCTTTACTTTTTAACAGAATGTTACCACTGTAGACTGTTTCAGTAATGCACCTCTGTAGGGAGAACTAGATGGCAGAATCTATGGACATTTGAAGCTTAAGAGTAAAAACCAAGAAACCCCCAATTCCAAACCAAGTTCCAAAGCAACCTTTCAATTACTGAAGAGATGTGATCTTGAAGCATAATAACACAGCTCTCCCTTCAGTTTGCCTTTTCATTCTAAGAACAAAAGAGCTATGAATGACTGAAGTTACTGCCCCTTTCTTTTCTTAATCAAAGTTTCCAGAATGACACTAATGAAGGACTGGTATCTACAGAATGCTGTAAAGAGGCAGAGAAGATGCCTGATTCTCTGCTGGGGAATTTGAGATAGAGGCTAGCATGAATTATCAGGTATGTGCAGCTGGTAAACACGAGTCAACCTCATCTGCATCTCATCACGGGAAAAACTAACAACCCCACACTGTTGCACACTGACCACAGTAATGCCCTGTCTAAACTCTGCTATTGGAGCAGAAAATCAAACAACAATTTAAAAATGTTGTGCTGCCTTAATTTCCTGCTATGTCAGCTTGCTGCTGCTGCTAAGTCACTTCAGTCGTGTCGGACTCTGTGTGACCCCATAGACAGCAGCCCACCAGGCTCCCCCGTCCCTGGGATTCTCCAGGCAAGAACACTGGAGTGGGTTGCCATTTCCTTCTCCAATGCATGAAAGTGAAAAGTGAAAGTGAAGTCGCTCAGTCGTGTCCGACTCTTAGCAACCCCATGGACTGCAGCCTACCAGGCTCCTCTGTCCATGGGATTTTCCAGGCAAGAGTACTGGAGTGGGGTGCCATTGCCTTCTCCAAGCTATGTCAGCTTACAACCACAAAATATTGAGAAATAAGATTTCTACTTGATAGCAATTACCTTTGCATCAAACTGTGGTTAATTGCTACTATTCCTGGCTCAGCTGTCTGGTCTAGTCAAACTTGTTCCCCCTGCTTTGCCTCAACAGGACCATTTTTGTCCTTGCTCACTGTGAGCCATGTAATACCTTTCTCTTCATCATCATCCTTCAAACCCAATCTATTCTCTAAACTCAGTGCAGCCTCTACCACTTGCACAGAGAATTCTTTGCCTCCCTTTGGCCTACTCTCATTCTGCAAAATACAGTAGAACTTTACCTACTGATCCACATTAGTTACCTGATTAATGCAAAGAAATAAAGGAAAACAATAGAATGGGAAAGACAAGAAATCTCTTCAAGAGATACCAAGGGAGCATTTCATGGAAAGATGGGTACAATAAAGGACAGAATTGGTATGGACCTAACAGAAGCAGAAGATATTAAGAAGACATGGCAGGAATACACAGAAAACTGTACAAAACAGATTTTCATGACCCAGATAATCACAATGGTGTGATCACTCACCTAGAGCCAGACATCCTGGAATGTGAAGTCAGGTGGGCCTTGACTATTTCAAATCCTGAAAGATGATGCTGTGAAAGTGCTGCACTCAATATGCCAGCAAATTTGGAAAACTCAGCAGTGGCCACAACTGGAAAAGATCAGTTTTCATTCCAATCACAAAAAAAGGCAATGCCAAAGAATGTTCAATTTCACATGGTAGAAAAATAATGCTCAAAATTCTCCAAGTGAGGCTTCAACAGTACAAGAACTGTGAACTTCCTGATTTCAAGCTGGATTTAGAAAAGGTAGAGGAACCAGAGAGAAAATTGTCAACATCCACTGGATCATAGGACAAGCAAGAGGGTTCCAGACAAACATCTACTTCTCCTTTATTAACTATGCCAAAGCCTCTGACTGTGTGGATCACAATAAACTGTGGAAAATTCTGAAGAGATGGAAATACCAGACCACCTGACCCAAGAAATTGGTATGCAGGTCAAGGAGCAACAGTTAGAACCGGACATGGAACAATGGGCTAGTTCCAAATTGGGAAAGGAGTACTTCAAGGCTGTATATTGTCAGCCTTCTTATTTAACTTATATGCAGAATACATCATGAGAAATGCTGGGCTGGATGAAGCACAAGTTGGAATCAAGATTGTTGGAAGAAATATCAATAATCTCAGATATGCATATAACACCACCCTTATGGCAGGACGCGAAGAGGAACTGAAGAACTTCTTGATGAAAGTGAAAGAGGAGGGTGAAAAAGTTGGCTTAAAACTCGACATTCAAAAAACTAAGATCATGGCATCCGGTCCCACCACTTCATAGCAAATAGATGGTGAAACAGTGGCAGACTTTATTTTTGGGGCTCCCAAATCACTGCAGATGGTGACTGCAGCCATGAAATTCAAAGACGCTTGCTTCTTGAAAGAAAAGTTATGACCAACCTAGATAGTATATTAAAAAGCAGAGACATTACTTTGCCAACAAAGGTCCATCTACTCAAAGCTACGGTTTTTCCAGTAGTCAGGTGTGGATGTGAGAGTTGAACTATAAAGAAAGCTGAGCGCTGAAAAATTAGTGCTCTTGAACTGTAGTGTTGGAGACGACTCTTGAGAGTCCCTTGGACTGTAAGGTGATCCAGCCAGTCCATCCTAAAGGAAATGAGCCCTGAATATTCATTGGAAGGACTGATGCTGAAGCTTCAATACTTTGGCCACCTGATGAGAAGAACTGACTCACTGGAAAAGACCCTGATGCTGGGAAAGATTGAAGGCAGAAGGAGAAGGGGACGAGAGAGGATGAGATGGTTGTTTGGCATTACCTACTCAATGGACATGTGTTTTAGCAAGTTCTTTGAGTTGGTGATGCACAGGGAAGCCTGGCATGCTGCTGTCTATGGGGTTGTAAAGAGTTGGGCAGGACTGATCGATTGAACTGAACTGAACTTACTATTTTCTTTCTCTTTTTCTTTAATTGCTATCTCATCTACTTAACTAGACTATTACTTATTTGATATCTAAATATCTAACTAAAGCAGAATCTAGCATTGTGGGCTTGATTAATATTTGTTAGTTTATTCACATGACTTTTGCATAAATGTATTCAGCAACATTTTAGGAGATTATGACCTTGAGTGTAACACAATAAATTAGTGTTTCCTTGGATCTAAAGAAAAAAAAAAAAGAACTCAGGATTTCAAAGACAGATGAAAATTTAAATTAATGTTTTGGTAAAATGGAATTTTCATCTGAGGATCAGAATCTTCTGTCAACTGCATTCAGGTTGACAGAGTTCAGTTTCTTGTGAGTATGGGATTGAGGAGCTCATTTTGTTTTGTTTTATTTTTTTTTTCTAACCATTGGCCAGGGGTCATTCCCAGCTCTTAGAGGCCACTCTTGGGTCATAGTCATGTAGCCATCTCATAATATGGTAGCATCCTTCCTCAGAGCTGGCAGGAAATTCTCTCTAGTCTCCCACAAGATCTAATGTAACATGACAAAATTAGAGGAGACTGACTGTATAATTACAGGCAGAGGTCTTATCCACACTCAAAAGGAGGTGATTATAGGAAGTGTGCATGAGGAAACAGGAAGTTTGGGGTGCATCTCAAAATCCTGCCTACCACCAAGGGCTTCTATCCTGATGTGCCATAGATATATATGGTCATAAATTAAAGAAGACATACATCCTCAGTTAACTAGGAAAATCAATTATCAGATCTATCCATGCCCTTGTTCTTTCAGCCCCTTAGGTGAAGACATATGCTGAAAACTGATTTACCCAGTAATCAGAAGACCAGAAAGACTTTTAACTTCTGCTTCAGAAGTCTCCAGCTATCCGAGCAGGACACATTTATTCAACTCCCCTGGGTCTTAATTTTCTCATTAAATACCAATACGTAATACATCTTTTTCCTTCTCACACAAACACACAAAATGTTGAGAAAAAATGAAAAGTGAATTAATAAAAGTAATAGTAAACTTGGAAAATTTTAAGACAATGAAACACTATATAATTATAAAATATATAGAGAAACTAGCCAAAACTGTTATAAAGTCTTTCATTTGGGCCAGATACCCTTTTCATCACTTTACATAAAAAGTACATTACTGACTAGTTATAACAGGGAAGAGTAAATTTAATGAAAATTTATCTGTATGACATTTCACATTGTAAAGCCAAAATGTCAGCACTTTTCACCTCTTGCATGAACCTCTCCAACTCAGTAGCAGGACAGGATGTAGAAATATTGTTGCCTAACCTTATATGATGTGTAGGAAAAGCAGGGCAGATTATTTTACCTCTAAAGAGACTTGAATCAGTGGCTTCTGATCTCTGTAGTCCTCATCAGAAGGGATTGTGCAAAGTTTCTAACTTTAGATTCAATGTTCAAGGTGGGCTCTTCTGATTGGCAGAGCTCAGGTCAGAAATCTGTAACCTGTAAAAGAAGGTAAGAGCATGAGTATCTTGCATTCCCATCTTATAGGGACAGAGGCAAACTCTGCCTCAAACCAACACTCATGCAGTAAAAGAAGCTGCCCTATATAAGTTGTGGTTGTTCAGTTGCTAGTAGTGTCCAGTTCTTTGTGACTCCATGAACTGCAGCACTTCAGGCTACCCTGTTCTCCTTTATCTCCCAGAATTTGCTCAAATTCATGTCCATTGAGTCAAGAATTCAATAATCTCATCTTCTGTCACCCCCTTCTTCTGCAGTCCTCAATCTTTCCCAGTAACAGGGTCTTTTCCAATGAGTCAGCTCTTTGCATCAGGTGGCTAAAGTATAGGAGCTTCAGCTTCAGCATCAGTCCTCCCAGTAATATTCAGGGTTGATTTCCTTTAGGATTGACTGGTTTGATGCCCTTGTAGTCCAAAGGATGACCCAGAGGGAGGATAAAGGGAGGAGGGAGGTGGGAGGGGGGTTCAGGAGGGGGAACTTATGTAAACCTGGGGCAAATTCATATCAATGTATGGCAAAACCAACCAATATAATATTGTAAAATAAAAAAATAAATAAATAATTTAAAAAAAAGAGTCTTCTCCAGCACCACAATTCGAAAGCATCAGTTCTGCTCTCAGCCTTCTTTGGGCTTCCCTGGTGGCTCAGATGGTAAAAAAAGAAAAAAAAAAAAATCTGCCTGCAATGTGAGAGACCCAGGTTTAGTCTCTGTGTTGAGAAGATCCCCTGGAGAATGGAATGGCAACCCACTCCAGTATTCTTGCCTGAAGAATTCCATGAACAGAGGAGCCTGGCAGGCTATAGGCTGTTGGGTCGCAAAGAGTCAGATATGACTGAGTGAACCTCTTTCTCTCAGCCTTCTTTATGGTCCAACTCACATCTGTACATGACTACTGGAAAAACCATAGCTTTGACTATACACACCTTTGTCAGCAAAGTGATGTCTCTACTTTTTACTACGCTGTCTAGGTTTCTCAGAGATTTACTTCCAAGGAGTTAGTGTCTTAATTTCATGGCTGTAGTCACCATCTACAGTAAATTTAGAACTCAAGAAAATAAAATCCATCACTGTTGCCACTTTTTACCCATTTGTTTGCCATGAAGTGGTAGGACTGTATGCCATATTCTTAGCTTTTGTAATGTTGAGTTTAAGCCAGCTTTCTCACTCTCCTCTTTCACCCTCATCAAGAATCTCTTTAGTTCCTCTTCACTTTCTGCCATTAGAGTGGTATTATCTGCATATCCATTGCTGATATTTCTCCCAGCAATCTTGATTCCATCTTGTGATTCATCCAGGCCAGCACTGTGCATGATGTACTCTGCATAGAAGTTAAATACACAGGCTGACCATATACAGCTTTGTCATACTCTTTTCCCAATTTTGAGCAAGTCTGTTTTTCCATGTCCAGTTCTGTTGCTTCAAGACCTGCATACAGGTTTCTCAGGAGACAGGTCAGGTAGTCTGGTATTCCCATCTGTTTAAGAGAATTTTCCAGTTTGTTATGATTCACACAGTTAAAGGCTTTAGTATAGTCTTTAAAAAAAAAAAAGAGAGATGTTTTTCTGGAATTCTCTTGCTTTTTCTGTAATCCAGTGAGTGTTTGCAATTTGATCTCTGATTCCTCTGTCTTTTCTAAATGCAGCTTGTACATCTGAAAGTTCTCAGATGTACTGTTGAAGCCTAGCTTGAAGGATTTTGAGCATTACCTTCCTAGAAATTAAATGAGCACAATTGTTCCGTAGTTTTAACATTCTTTGCCACAGTCCTTCTTTGGGATTGAAATGAAAACTGACCTTTTCCAGTCCTTTGGCCACTGTTGAGTTTTCCAAATTTGCTGACATATTGAGTGCAGCACTTTAACAGCATCATATTTTAGGTTTTGAAATAGCTCTTCTGGAATTACATTACCTCCACTAACTATATTCATAGTAATGCATCATGAGGCCCACTTGACTTCACACTTTAGGATATCTGTCTCTAGGTGAGTGACCACACCACTGTGGTTATCCAGGTCATTACAACTTTTTTTGTATAGCTCTTCTGTTTATTTGTGGTCAAGCAGGAGACTGAAGGCTTCCCAGGTGGCTCAGATGGTAAAGAATCTGCTTACAATTCAGGAGACCTAGGTTCAGTTCCTGGGTTGGGAAGATCTCCTGGAGAAGGAAATGGCAACCCACTCTTTGTTCATTTCCAAGACCAAATAGGAAAGGGTTGCAGATGTTGGGCAGTGAAGAAGTGGTACATGTTTACATAGCCAAGAACTAAATCTTTAACACATTTTTATTCCCAGGACCTATCACAGTTTCTGGTACATAAATGACTCCCATAAAATACACAATGAGTGAATGGAAGACACAAATATCAATCCTTATTTTACTCCAATTTTAATAACATGTCCCAGAAAATGATGATCACCATATATATATATAACTGTTTGCAGAATAGGAGAATACATATCTAACCTTTAATGTTGATACCTAGGCTGATGATATCTCCCTAAAATACATACTTTGAGGGCTTCAGACCCCGTTATTACTAGTAGTATATTGACATCCCCATCTTAATTAAAAGCCACTGAGAGAGCCAACATAATACTAAATTAATCATTTATTTTGAAATTCCTTTTATTTATTCATATTATGACTTTTATGCATATTTTATATTTTTATCACAGTATTAATTAAAAAGGTGAGCAAAAACAGACTGAACCTGCCCAAATGCAGTGTACCGTGAAGTTCTGGACACAGTAATCCATGAAAAAGGAAAAAAGCAATTATTGTCATAAGCTATCAAAGAGAGCAGCTGGTGCAAAGAGATTATATAATGAAAGACATGACCTAAACACAGGGTTCAAAGCAAGGCTTCTTTTAAGAAGTAATGGTTGAACTCAGATTAAAAGAATAGAACATAGCCAACTAAAATGGGTAGAGGCAAAATATATGCAAATACCTCAGAAGGGCAGAAATATAGTATTCTTCGTATTAAGTATTTTATTTGTATCTGAAGGACAAGGGGACTCCTTAAAGGGTCTGAATCAGAAGTGAGCTTCCTCTGCCCTGGTCAGATTTGGCATTTGGGAAGGTAATCATTCTTGTACTACGAAGAATGATTACAGGGTATAAGACTGGAATATGAGACCAGCAAGCACACTAGATGAGAGATGAATGGGGGCTTTGGCCGACTGTGGTGGAATTGAGATGCAAATCCTTGATGACAAACTGAAGGCAAAGGGGCAGGTATGAAGAGAAGGGAAAGGGGAAAGAACAAACACCAACTTTGTCTTCGTCCCGTTACAACTCTCTACTGCACGAGAATGTTAGTGAAACTCCAACCACATTAGATTCCCCTGAAAATTCATCATGTGACCTTATTGAAAATTAGCACTTATATCCATAATCCAAATCCAATTAGTCATTTTTTTTTGCCATAAAGCTTGAAACTTTCATTTGACCCAGTTAAACTTTTTATTTTCCTTCTTTTAAAAGCCATTTTATATGTTCAAAGTAAAATAATGACTTCCTAGTGAAAAATGTATTCCTAATTCCACAATTACTTTATTAAAAATTGCCAGTTTAAATACTTAAAGTCTGAGATTGGTCTAGGAAATAAATTATTTAATGCATATTATAACTTTCTTTCAAATAATTACTTAGAGATTGTGGAGAAAGGGGTTGGGCTGAGAAGTTCCAATGTAAAATTTTAGATCTGATCTCCCCGGAACAAATCAGGCTACACTGTTTGTTATGAAATGAGGGTCGTACTCCTGGTTTCCTCCGGAGTGTGTAATGCATATATCTCAGGCTTCCTGGATGGCTCAGTGGTAGCCTGCCAATGCAAGAGACATAAGAAACGTGGGTTTGATCCCTGAGTCAGGAAGATCCCCTAGAATAGGAAATGGCAACCCACTTCAGTATTCTTGCCTGGGAAATCCCATGGACAGAAGAGCCTGGCGGGCTACAGTCCATGGCATCACAAAGAGTTGGACACGACTGAGAATACACACAGTGTGTGTATTCATGTGTGTGTGTGTGTGTGTGTGTGTTATCACAGTTTATCATGAACAAGGAGGTGTCTTTAACTAGCAGGAAGCTCCTTTCTAGTCTCGGTGGTCAAAAGATTATCTATGTAGCGAATTCCTTACCTCACCCACCACTGAAAGCTTCCTCTCCATATCTCTATCCCAGCACCTGACATGCATATTTGAGAGCTAAGACTTCCTACACAGGCAACATAGAATACTTTAGTCTGCTATTAATGACTGAAGAAAGTGAAAGTCACTCAGTCGTGTCTGACTCTTTGCAACCCCATGGACTGTAGCTTATCAGGTTGCTCTGTCCATGGGATTTTCCAGGCAAGAATACTGGAGTGGGTTGCTATCTCCTTCTCCAGAAGGGGAGTAAAATAACCAAATTATCTGTATTTTCCAACAAATGAGAATAAAGACAGGGTTAATGGACTTTGATAGAGGGTAGTCTAGAATCATATACTCTAACCACCTGATCAACAAATGCGGAACACTGGGAACTACTCAGGAGGGATTTGGGCAACAGGTAACCAGAAACCAACTTTGCTAAGTGATCAGTATTTCTGGGTACCTGTTCTGTCTCCTAAATGAATCACATTTGAATATAATATTTTTTGTTCATGCATTCCATGTTCCCCGAGGCTTAACTTTGCTTACCTCACTTCACAAAAATATGGCTTTCTTATACCTCAGGCATGAGGCCAAACCCTGGGTACTGTCTACAGAGGGGCATAATTAGGATGCTTTAGAAAGTTCCCACATTTCAGTCCAAATGTCCCCTTTTATTGGACTTTTCCAGAGAAAGCACACTACCCATTAGGGTAGTGAATTAGGCTATGCTGGAGTAAACTGGGGTGGACTTTGTTCTTTCAGTTCTCTTTTGCTCCATCTTCTCTCTCCTCCTTTTTCTGCTCTCTCTCTCTCTCGATTATTCTCTTGACTCTGATACATGAGAATGTAAACATGTCAAAAGTGTATCCATTTTTAGTCTGTTTACTCCTGTTCATCTTCTGGCCTCAGTATAGATGCTACTTCCTATGGAAAGTTCTGTCTCCTCTCAGCAACCCACTCCTCTAGCTTCCCATTCCTCAGAAGACACTTTATATTATCTGATAGAATACATGTGCACTCAGTTGCTAAGTTCTGTCCAACTCTTTGTGACCCAGTGGATGGTAGCCTGCCAGGCTTCTCTGTCCATGGGATTTCCCAGGCAAGGATACTGGAGTGGGTTGCCATTTACTTTTCGAGGGGATCTTCCCAGCCCAGGGATCAAACCTGTGTCTCCTACATTGGCAGACAGATTCTTTACCACTGAACCACCAGGGAAGCCCATTGAAATAATACATACTGGTATTTACTCTACACTAAATTGTTGATCTGCTTGTGTAATGATGTTAGCTAGGGTCAGTCTTGCCTCTTGGAATCTGGATAAGATTGGGTTGAACCTCTTGGTGCCATGCCCTGAGAAAACAAATCCCTCCACAGGTTGACTGCTAATTACAAAGGTGAAGCAAAGGGGTTGTGAGTGGGCATTTATTCTCCTGGCTTAAAGCTGGTCAGAAAGTGAGAGATAACTGTACTGTTACCTGGGCCTAGAGTTGAAACCCATACCAGAGCTCAGTTGCAACATCAACGAAACAGCAAGAAGCATTTATGTGTATATCATATTTTATTGAAGACTTTTTGAGGGAGATTTTCTGGGAATGGCTTACAGGCAAAGCATATTTCTGCTCATCTCTTGTCTCTCCATCTAGTCTTAGAAAGTCAAAAGTCAAATTTATCTCTCTTATTATTTAAAGCATCTTTCTCCCTGTGAAACTGGGCCATTGGACAGCACTTTTACAATTGGGATAGGACGGGGAGGTCCAATTTATGAAGCTCTTATCCAAATATCTAACAAATTTCTCTCTGCAAGAGAAATCCTAGAATTATTGCTAAATTAACAGTTTTCTCCAACCCATTCCACTAGCTTATCTTTCTCAGTAGATTATAGGTTACATAAGAAAAGTGACTATGTTCACCTTGCTTATATCCATGTTCCCAGAAGAATGTCTGGCATGTAGAAGTGGCTAAAATGAATTTGGTGAGGGAATAAATAAATGGGAGAGACACCATCCACCTATGGAAATGAACAAAATGAGTGAAGCCTCTGACATTCCAGTCTCTTAGTCAAGGACCTATAAAATTAAGATTTACTAAATGTTGGAGAAGACTCTTGAGAGTCCCTTGGACTGCAAGGAGATCCAACCAGTCCATTCTAAAGGAGATCAGTCCTGGGTGTTCATTGGAAGGACTGATGTTGAAGCTGAAACTCCAATACTTTGGCCACCTCATGTGAAGAGTTGACTCACTGGAAAAGACTCTGATGCTGGGAGGGATTGAGGGCAGGAGAAAAAGGGGACGACAGAGATGGCTGGATGGCATCACCAACTCGATGGACATGAGTTTGAGTGAACTCCAGGAGTTGGTGATGGACAGGGAGGCCTTGCGTGCTATGATTCATGGGGTCGCAAAGAGTGGGACATGACTGAGCAACTGAACTGAAATAATTTTTTACTATTAGAGTGAAATGAGAACATTTGCAGGGGCATATAAATTGAAGAGAACATAATTGGGTGCTGGCTGAACTATTTGAGTGGAAAAGTAGGAACTTTTTCAGAAGTGTATTTATTGAAGTGTAGCTGATTAACAAAGTTGTGTTATTTTCAGATATACAACAAAGTGATTCAGTTATACATACATATCTGTTTTTTCAGATTATTTCCCATTATAGATTATTACAATATTGAGTATAGTTCCCTGTGCTGTACAGTAGGTTCTTGTTATCTGTTTTGTGTCTGTTTATGTTTTATGTGGGTGTATATTAATCCCAATCTCCTAATTTATCCCTTCTTGTCTATTCCCCTTTGGTAACCATAAATTTGTTTTCTGTGTATCTGTTTCTGTCTTGTATGTAAGTTCATTTGTATCTTTTTTTTTTAGATTCCACATATAAGTGATGAAAGTGAAAGTGAAAATGTTAGTCACTCAGTCATGTCCCACTCTTTGTGACCCCATACACAACTGAAGCCCGCCAGGCTTTTCCATCCATAGGATTTTCAGGCAAGAATACTGGAGTGGGTTGCCATTTTCTTCTCCAGACATATAAGTGATATCATATGATATTTGTATTTCTCTGTCCAGCTTACTTCACTTAGTATGATAAAATCTATGTCCATCCATTTTGCGTAAATGACATTATTTAATTTTTTATGGCTGAGTAGTATTCTGTTGTATATCTTCTTTATCCATTCCTCTGTTGATAGACACTTAGGTTGCTTCCTTATCTTAGCTTTTGTAAATAGTGCTGCAATGGACTTTGAAGTGCATGTATCTTTTCAAATTATGCTTTTCTCCAGATTTATGACCAGGAGTGGGATTTGAGGATCATATAGTAGCTATATTGTTAGTTTAAGAATCTCCATAATTTTTCCATAGTGGCAGTTTGATCAGGGTCTTGAAAGATGGGCAGGATTCAGATCAGAGGTGAGGGTAGGGTGGGATGCTTCCCTGTGTGGAGGGGATCAGGAGTCAGAATAGTGCCACTGAAATGAGTTTGGAATGTATACTTGACAGAGAAATTTAGCCTGGGAGGAAGAGTGTATATGGTCAGTTCAGTCAGTTCAGTCGCTCAAAGAAGTGAATCTCAGATAATATAAATATTCTGGGCTTGGAGGCACCAGGAAAATCCCGGTGGAGACCTTTGAGCTCCAAACTTGTAAGTAGTAAAAGCCACTATAGGATTTTGAGCACAGAATTGACTCACTTGGTGTTTCCTTCAGGTACTTTTTATGTGACAGACTGTTACATATTAATCATTTACACCTTATAACTAGCCAGTGGGTTGAGACATGTCCATATTTCACAGATAGATAATCTGATACTCAAAGAGGTTGGTTAAATTCCCCAAGGACCCGCATCAAGCTACTGGCAGAGTTTAGATGCATTCCTGATCCTCAAACTCCACATTCAGGCTCTTTTCATTTTGTTTTCCTAACTGTAGAAGGGAGGTTACAGGCAGAAGATTATGAGGAAGTACAAGTTTCAGAGAGAATAGTGATGGTCTGAGGTGGCCCTCTCTTTCCAGAAAGGGAAAGAAATCTGGTCAGAGGAAAATGCTTAGTAGATGAAGAGTCCACACAGCAAATACTGAGAAATACCTCAGGCTCTCAGTATAGCCTGTACTAACTGATCCCCAGTGGCAGCTGAAGCAACCAGAAGACAATAGTCGGTGGGGCCTTTTTGAACTCTTGCAACATATCCCTTCTCTGGGCAGTGAATTGTGCCCAGAGACACAGCAGGGCTTGCCTAAGCTCAAATTAATATCCCATCTCAGACTCCGTGAGGAAAATGTTACTTTGTCATTCTAGTCAGTAACTAATGACTTTCTCAAGTATATGTCCATTTGGATGTTTCTTGACTTTCTTTGGCCACCTCATGCGACGAGTTGACTCACTGGAAAAGACTCTGATGCTGGGAAAGGTTGGGGGCGGGAGGAGAAGGGGACGACAGAGAATGAGATGGCTGGATGGCATCACCGACTCTGTGGACATGAGTTTGAGTGAACTCCGGGAGTTGGTAATGGACAGGGAGGCCTGGCGTGCTGTGATTCATGAGGTCGCGGAGAGTCGGACACGACTGAGAGACTGAACTGAACTGACTTTCTTTGACCTCTAGCCAGCTTGTGGGTTTGTAACCAACAGGCTTGTTTGTTACAAGCCATTCAGTTCAGTTCAGTTCAGTCGCTCAGTTGTGTCCAACTCTGCGCGACCCCATGAATCACAGCACGCCAGGCCTCCCTGTCCATCACCAACTCCCGGAGTTCACTCAAACTCATGTCCACAGAGTCGGTGATGCCATCCAGTCATATCATTCTCTGTCGTCCCCTTCTCCTCCCGCCCCCAACCTTTCCCAGCATCAGAGTCTTTTCCAGTGAGTCAACTCGTCGCATGAGGTGGCCAAAGTATTGCAGTTTCAGCTTTAGCATCAGTCCTTCCAATGAACACCCAGGATTGATCTCCTTTAGAATGGACTGGTTGGATCTCCTTGCAGTATAAGGGACTCTCAAGAGTCTTCTCCAACACCACAGTTCAAAAGCATCAATTCTTCGGCGATCAGCTTTCTTCACAGTCCAACTCTCAAATCCATACAAGCCATTCAGTTCAGTTCAGTTCAGTCGCTCAGTCGTGTCCGACTCTCCGCGACCCCATGAATCACAGCACGCCAGGCCTCCCTGTCCATCACCAACTCCCGGAGTTCACTCAAACTCATGTCCACAGAGTCTACTAGAGTTTAATTGTGAAGTCAGGGAGGCTGCAAGGTGAGCGAAGAACAAGAAAATTAAGAAGTGGTCTGTATACAAAGTATCTGTGACCAGTGACCTGATTTAGGTGTTTGTTTATATAGACAAACAACAGGGAACCATCTTTGAAAATTAGACATTGCTTTAAGGTCCTGAGGAGAGTGTTGAGGGCCCCAGCACATCAAATTTCTACTTGAGATTCAGAGAAGTGACCCTTAAACCTCCTAGAGCAGAAACTGGAAACTGCCTCTGGATGCTCACCAGCCAACCATAGCTTTTGTTGACAATCCTATGAAGGTGACTCCCTTCAGTGTCTCCAGAGGTATTGCCCATTCTTGCTTTGGCTCTATGTGAAATTCCCCTGCCATGCCATCAGTTGAACCCCCACGTGGAGATGAGAAACTGTCCTTGCTACATGCCTGTAGGGCAGTATCATTGTCTAATCCTAGATAATATTATCATAAAAGATCTTGATGCTAAAAATAGAGAATGTTAGCCTTATTGTAAGTTTAGCATGTGAGTTTGATATGATAAGGGAGATGAGTATTCCCGTTCTAGGTATCAAATAGAACTTTCAAGTGTTGAATGCTTTAAGGCATCAAGCCCTGAGATTACATTCTCAAGAATTCTATCAACAGTGCTCCAAGATCAGTAATATTCTCATCATTCCACAGATGAGATATGGAATGCAAAATTCTATAAAAGGAAAGCTTAATGAGCTAAGGAAACAAAAAATATATGTAGTAAAATTTGAATTAAACTGATATCCAATATTTCATGCTCATTGTGTTGCAAAACAAAATAAGTCACCATTCACTAGAATATTAGTAACTGACATATGATATTATGGAATAGTTTTTTGGCTTGAAGACAGAGATACTGGTTGAATCGAACACATCCAAATTTCATCACAGGTTCTAAAAGTTGTTAAGTCTTGGATTATATAACTGATGTGTGCTTGATTTCTGTTGCAATTTCTCCCCTGCTGTTTGAAGGTACATGTAGCAATGCAGTTCTGGTGCTGATTCTTGTACTAATGTGACCTTGAATAAATTATTTCTTCTGTCTGGGTTTTCCCAATATCATACAATCAGTTCAGTTCAGTTCAGTTCAGTCGCTCAGTCGTGTCCAACTCTCCGCGACCCCATGAATCACAGCATGCCAGGCCTCCCTGTCCATCACCAACTCCCGGAGTACACTCAAACTCATGTCCACAGAGTCGGTGATGCCATCCAGCCATCTCATTCTCCGTCGTCCCCTTCTCCTCCTGCCCCCAACCTTTCCCAGCATCAGAGTCTTTTCCAGTGAGTCAACTCGTCTCATGAGGTGGCCAAAGTATTGGAGTTTCAGCTTTAGCATCAGTCCCTCCAATGAACATCCAGGATTGATCTCCTTTAGAATGGACTGGTTGGATCTCCTTGCAGTATAAGGGACTCTCAAGAGTCTTCTCCAACACCACAGTTCAAAAGCATACAATATGAAAGGTTTATTTGATGTACAGTATGCATTTAAAACCCAGATCAATAGTTTATTTGGAAGTTAGAGAGTACCTGGAAAAGAGAACCAGGGAGTCTCTGAAGGTGTGCATACTGTTCTATTTATTGATCTTTGCTCTGATCACAAACTACATTGGGAAAAATTTACTGACCTCTATACTTATGAATTTTTCATTTCTTGTTAATCATGCTTTATTGAGTAAAAACATTTTCTTTAAAAGCAAATAGATAACAACAAAACCCCCATATTTTCACCTAAAATCCTCATTGGTTAAAAAGAAGAGGCAGGTATAAATGCATAGGAACTAAGCACATAGACAACAAAGATACATAAAATTTTAAATGAACTCTCGCTTCTTATGAGAGGATACTGAGGAGAAAAGTAAGTGTAGGACAAGAAAGTAATTCCAGAAGTGACCACAGCTCTAAATGGGTTGTCCTTCAGTTGTGTCTGACTATTGTGACCCCATGGACTGTAGCACGCCAGGCCTCCCTGTCCTTCACCAACTCCTAGAGCTCACTCAAATTCATGTCCATCGATTCAGTGATGCCATCCAACTATCTCATCCTCTGTCATTCCCTTCTCCTCCTGCCTTCAATCCTTCCCAGCATCAGGGTCTTTTCTAATGAGTTGGCTCTTCGCATCATGTGGCCAACATATAGAGCTTCAGCATCAGTCTTTCCAATGAATATTCAGGGTTGATATCCTTTAGGGTTTACTGGTTTGCTCTGCTTGCAGTCGAAGGGACTCTCAAGAGTCTTCTCCAACACCACAGTTCAAAAGCTTATGACCAACCTAGATAGCATATTAAAAAGCAGAGACATTACTTTGCCAACCAAGGTCCGTCTAATCAAGGCTATGGTTTTTCCAGTGGTCATGTATGGATGTGAAAGTTGGACTGTGAAGAAAGCTGATCACCGAAGAATTGATGGTTTTGAACTGTGGTGCTGGAGAAGACTCTTGAGAGTCCCTTGGACTGCAAGGAGACCCAATCAGTCGGAGATCAATCCTGGGTGTCCATTGGAAGGACTGATGCTAAAGCTGAAACTCCAATACTTTGGCCACCTCATGCGATGAGTTGACTCACTGGAAAAGACTCTGATGCTGGGAGGGATTGGGGGCGGGAGGAGAAGGGGATGACAGAGAATGAGATGGCTGCATGGCATCACCAACTCGATGGAGGTGGGTTTGAGTGAACTCCGGGAGTTGGTGATGGACAGGGAGGCCTGGTGTGCTGTGATTCATGGGGTCACAAAGAGTGGGACACGACTGAGCAACTGAACTGAACTGAACTGAATGCAAGCTTCCCTTTGAAATATGGCCTTTTTTCCCATATATGGAATGAAATATGGTAATCCTATGAAGGTGACTCTCTTCAGTGTCATAGGACACTGAAGACAAAAATATTCAAATGAATATTTTAATCTTATTTTGTAATTGGCCTTGAGTCAGAGACATTGTGATATCTAATAAGTTGAACATACAGATATTAAGAATAGTAAATTGAAACCTGCAGTGACCAAAACCTCAGCAGTCATGTTGTCGCCTTGTGGTGCTATTATCCCACAGCACAATGTAACAGGATACCAAAGCTCTTAGGATGCAGGAAGCTCAGAAATGCAATCAGCTCTGTTAACACAAATCAATTTAGATAAATCAAGGCTTTCTTTGTCATTAATGGTAAACTTCAATTATGCTGGAACCTGTGTTTACAATAAGAGGGCTGCAAACAGTTGATAGTAAGGAGGAAAGAAATTTTAGCCTCTGGACACTGAGCACCGCTGGGTCTTCAAGTCTGAATTGTCATTAGAACCCATTCAGGAGATGGCAGATCTGATTTCATTTTCTTAAACATGCAGGAATTTCTTAGGAACTTTGAGACACAACTACTTGAGAAAGCCTGGGAGCAAAAAATATCTTCTTGGAGAAGTTGGTGCCCCAAAAGCTATAGTGCTGGAAAACTGAAATTTTATAAAATGAGGATTCATAGTAGAGAAATTGAATGAACACTTTGAAGAGATATTTGGAAATCCCTTATAAAGCGGAGTATATGTATACCTTATGGCTCAGCAATTCTACTCCTAGGACTATTCCTAAGAGAAACCCACTTATTTGTGTAATCTAAAGTATGCGTAAGAGTGTACATAGCAACATATTGTCAAAAGTAAGTTGGGAGGCAAAACCCAAATTTCTATTAGAATGAAATATGCTATATTTTTACAATAAAATACTATCAAACAGTTAAATGTATTAGAATCTCTTGAGTAAAAGTAAGCTGCATTTTGTCCCACCCTTTCCTAGAATACATATATATGCATTAATATAGATATTTGTTTTTCTCTTTCTGACTTTATTCTGTGTGACAGATTCTAGGTTCACCCACTTTAGTATAACTGACTCAATATCATTTCTTTTTATGGCTGAGTAATATTCCTTTGTATATATGTCCCACAACTTCTTTATCCATTCATCTGTTAATGGACACCTAGGTTGCTTCCATGTCCTGGCTATTATAAATAGTGCTGCAATGAATATTGGGGTACATGTGTCTTTTTGAATTATGGCTTTCTCAGGGTGAGCGTAGACATATATATACTGCTGCTGCTATTAAGTCTCTTCAGTCGTGTCCAACTCTGTGCAACCCCATAGACGGCAGCCCACCAGGCTCCCCCATCCCTGGGATTCTCCAGGCAAGAATACTGGAGTGGGTCGCCATTTCCTTCTCGACATATATACACTACCATGTGTAAAATAGCTAGCTAGTGGAGAGCTGCTGTATAACAGAGCTTAGCTTGGTGCTCTATGATGACCTAGTGGAGTAGGATGGGGGGTGGATGGGAGGCTCAAAAGGGAGGGGACATATGTATATTTATAGCTGATTCATGTTGCTGAACAGCAGAAAGAAATACAACATTGTAAAGCAATTAGCTCCAGTAAAGATAATTTTTTTTTAAAAAGTAAGCTGCAGAGGAAAATATATTTTGCAAACATAAAAGCAACACTCATAGGTTTTAGAGATTGATTTATAAGCAGTAAATATGAAACACACGTGAATGATGAAATGAAGTTCAGTACGGGGTTACCTCTGAAAAAGTTTGTATATAATTTTAAAAATTGTTAACTAAAAAATTAGGATCTCTCTACTTATTCATATTCCCACATTTTCATATAGCCAATATATATTTACAGAGCTTCTTTCTTGTCCTACTGTCTTTTCTGAGGGCTGAGACCATCAAAACAATAATATGATATAGCTTTTGTCCTTGAAAAACATACGACTTAATTCAAGGTTCACAGGGGACTTTAGAACATAGGGTCAGCATTTAATAGCAGAGAAAAAATGTCCAAAATAAAAATACAGCTTGAAGCGAAAGTATATACAAAGCCTAACTCCCAGCATATGTCTAAGGATGGGAGAAATAATGTGTATGGGGAAAAACCAACTTTGCAAGCACAGAGTATAAATCCCTGCATTGGATTCTTTATTTTTCTTTCCAGGATATAGTGAAATCCATTGATTTGACAAATGATCCCAGTCAAGTCCAGTTTTTCAAAAACTTATTACAATAGTCTAAAGTTTTGCATAAGTGTGTTTTGGGTTCCATGGTGTGTGTACTTTTTTCTTTTTTTAAGTGTGATGACTTTCCTTATAAAGTGTGACTAGTTATACGGGTCATTTTGTATCAGTCATTTTGTATTTGGAGAACGCAGTACTTTCTGCAAAGTCCTTTATTAAGTAACACAGTGGAAGAGAATAGAGCAGATTCTCCCCCTCAAGAGAAAACAAGGGATGTATTATAGGGAGATACATTATCATTCTTGACAACATTTGTGTCAGATTGTTTAGGGGATATTAAGAGACAGGTTTAAGTTACATCACCTGGAAGGACTTTTTACAGATATGAGACTCTGTAGCTTCAGCCTTTCAAAACTGAGAAACTTCTTTAAGCATTAACATATATTTTTAAGAATCTGCTATGGTTGTGTCATCTTTCAGGATCTGCCATCCCTTGTTTAAGCTGTATTATCATCATTTAATTTAGTTGAGTTACTGCTTGGATGATCTGGAAAATAATAAGCTTGATGCAATTACGTCATTTATTTCTATCCTAAAATTATATCTTGAAATTCATAGGGGACTCCATAGATGTTGTATTTTAGAAGTTAATGTTTAAAAAAAGACTGAGTTCTTCTCATCAGAATGTTTTATAATTTTTAGTTTTAAACACAGCTCTTCATCCTGCCTTTATTTTTCTAGGATAAGAAGCTATATGCTGTTGAGTCCAGTTTTACACATTTTATTTTTAATATCCTTATAAGACATGGCAGCACTTATTGAATTCATTTTACAAATAAGAAAACTAACAAATGGAGAGGTTAATTTTTGTAGAATATCATGATGACAAGACAATCTGAAGAGATATTTTTAAACCTTATATAGGAAAGTTTTATGCAAACACTCACAAACACCTATGAGAGTGGGCAGAGAGAAAAAGACTATATAAATTATTATACTTGGTTTTTTTTCTCCCAGATTAAGGGAAGAGGGGGTAGAGAAGGGCAATCTCATAATTAAGATTTAAACATGCTTTTCCAAAATTGGGCAATCTCATATTATAACAACATCACACATATTTTTTTAATGTAAAACTTTTTTTAAGGGCAGTTTTGCGTTCACAGCAGAATTGAGGGGAAGGTACAGAGATTTCCCATATGCCTTCATGCCCCCACACATGCATAGCCTCCTGCATTATCAACACCCCTCACCAGAGAGGTGTTGTCACAGTTGATGAACCTGCATCAAAACATCTCATCACCCAAACTCCATCTTTTATATTAAAGTTCTGTCTTGGTACAGTCTGATAGCTCAGTTGGGAAAGAATCCACCTGTACTGTAGGAGACCCCAGTGTTCAATTCCTGGGTCAGGAAGATCCCCTTGGAGAAGGGATAGGCCACCCACTCCAGTTTTCTTGGGCTTCCCTTTTGGCTCAGCTGGTAAAGAATCTGCCTGCAATGGAGGAAACCAGGGTTCAATCCCTGGGTTTGGAAGATCCCCTGGAGAAGGGAAAGGCTACCCACTCCAGTATTCTGGCCTGTAGAAGTCCACAGACTGTATAGTCCATCGGGTTGCAAAGAGTCAGACATGACAAGCGACTTTCAATTTCACTTGGTATTGTGCATTCTCTTGGTTTAATTAAAAGTATAATAACATGTAACCATCATTAAAGCATTAGACAGAATATTTTCCCTGACCTAAAAAATCCTCTGTCAACACTATATTTTTTAGTTTGTTTTTCTTAAAGTATAGTTGTTTTATAATATTAATTCTGGTATACAACATGGTGGGCTTCCCAGGTAGCATTAATGGTAAAGAATCTACTTGCCAATGCAGGAGACTCAAGAAACTTGGGTTCGATCCCTGGGTTGGGAAGATCCCCTGGAGAAGGGCATGGCAAATCACTCCAGTTTGCTTGCCTGGAGAATCCCATGGACAGAGGAGCCTGGCAGGGTATAGTCCATAGGGGTGTACTTAAAATATATAGCATATACAACATGGTGATTCAAAAATTTTATGAGTTATATTACATTTATAGTTGTTATGAAATAATGGTTATATTCCCTGTGCTATGTGATATTTACTTTTACCATGGTATTTTATACATAGTAGTTTTTAACCTCATAATTCCCTACCCATATTTTGCCTCTCCCACCTTTCCTTTTCCCCACTGGTAACCAATAGCTTGTTCTCTACATCTGTGACTCTTCTTCTTTTGTTATATTCACTAGTTTATATTTTAGATTCCTCATATAAGTGGTAACATATAATAGCCATCTTTCTCTGACTTATTTCAATAAACATAATACCCTCCAGATCCATCCACGTTATTACAAATGGCAAAATTTCATTCTTTTTTATGGCTGAGTAACGTTCCATTGTGTATGTGTGAACATGTATACACACACAAATATATATATATTTAAAAAATATATATATATATATATATACCACATCATCCTTATCCATTCTTCTATTGATGGACTTTTAGTTTGCTTCCGTTCTTGGCTATTGTAAATAATGTTGCTATGAACCATGGAGTACATGCATCTTTTCAAATTAGTGTTTTTGGATACTTAGGTACAGGAGTGGAGTTGATGGATTATATAGTAATTCTGTTTGTAGTATTTTGAGGAACCTCCATACTGTTTCCATAGTGCCTGCACCATTTCACATTCCCACAACAGTAAGGTATTCCCCTTTGTCTATAGCCTCTCCAACATTTGTTACTTGTGGTCTTTTTGGTATTAGCCGTTCTGAAAAATGTGAGGTGATAGCTCACACTTGTGGTTTTGATTTGCATTTCTTTGATCAGTAATTTTCATGTGCCTTTTGACCATCTGTATGTCTTCTTTGGAAGACATCCATTCAGGAATTATGCCCCTTTATTAATCAGTTTTCTTTTCTATATTGAGCTGTATGAACTGTTTATATTCTTTAGATATTAACCTCTTGGTTATATAACTTGAAAATATTTTCTCCCATTGAATTAATTGGCTCATTTTGTTGATGGCTTTTTTCTTTTGTGCAAAAGCTTCAGTTCAGTTTAGTTCAGTCACTTAGTCGTGTCCAACTCTTTGCGACCCCATGAATCACAGCACGCCAGGCCTCCCTGTCCATCACCAACTCCCGGAGTTCACTCAAACTCATGTCCATCGAGTCGGTGATACCATCCAGCCATCTCATTCTCTATCGTCCCCGTCTCCTCCTTAGGTTTCCTTTAATTTTGCCTTTGTTTCCTTTATGTTAGGAAACAGTATAAAAAATATATAGATTTACGTTAAGTGTTCTATGATTTCTTCTAGACGTCTGATGATTTCTGGTCTTAAGCATAAATCAATAATCCATTTTTAATTTATTTTTGCATATGGTTTGAGAAAATGTTTTAAATGTATTCCTTTACATGTAACTGTCCAGTTTTCCTACTACCAATTATTGAAGAGATTATATTTTCTCAATTATATATTCTTGCCTCCTTTGTTGTAAATTAATTGACCATAGGTGTGTGGATTTATCTTGTGTGTTCCATTGATCTCTGTACCTGTTTTTGTACCAATACCATACTCTGTTGATTACTGTAGCTTTGTAGTACAGTTCAAAATCAGGGAACCAATACACTCCAGCTGTGCTGTTCTTTCTCAGGATTATTTTGGCTATTCAGTACATTTTGTATTTCCACATAAATTTTAAAATTATCTGTTCTAGTTCTGTGAAGAATGCTCTTTGTGTTTTAATAGGGATTGCAATGAATCTATAGATTGCCTTGAATAGTGTGGTCATTTTAACAATATTAATTCTTCTAACCCATGGACATAGCATATATTTCCATCTGCTTATGTTGTCTTTCTTCTATTACTACAAACAACCATATGCCCACCCAAAATGGACAACCTAGAATAAATGAACAAATTACTAGAAATATACAATCTTCCAAGATGGAACCAGAAGGAAGTAGAAAATACAAATAGACTAACAGTAACAAAATTGAGTCAGTAATTTACAAAAAGAAACTCCAACAAACAAAAGACTAGGACCAGATTGTTTCACAGGTGAATTCTCTCAAACATTTAGAGAAGAGTTAACACCTATCCTTCTCAAACTATTCCAAATAATTGCAGAGGAAGGAACACTTCCAAATTCATTCTATAAAGTCAGCATCACCATGATATCAAAACCAGACAAAGATATTACAAAAAAAACATGAAAATTACAGGACAATATCATTTATGAATATAGATGCAAAAACTCTCAACAAAATATTAGCAAACTGAATCCAACAGTATACTGAAAGAATCATATATCATAATCAAGTGACACTGATTCATCCCAGAAATTCAAGGGTAGTTCAATAACTGCAAGTCAACTAGTGGGATACAGCATAATAATCAATTGAAACACAAAAACATACAGTCATCACAATAGATGCAGAAAAAGCTTTTGACAAAATTCAAGTTCTATTTATCATAACAGTTCTCTCAAAAGTGGGTTTAGAGGTAGCATACCTGAACATAATAAAGGCCATATGTGATACACCCACAGCTAACATCATCAGTTCAGTTCAGTTCAGTCGCTCAGTCATGTCCGACTCTTTGAGACCCCATGAATCACAGCATGCCAGGCCTCCCTGTCCATCACCAACTCCTGGAGTTCACTCAAATTCATGTCCATCGAGTCGGTGATGCCATCCAGCCATCTCATTCTCTGTCGTCCCCGTCTCCTCCCACCCCCAATCCCTCCAAGCATCAGAGTCAACTCGTTGCATGAGGTGGCCAAAGTATTATACAGAGTGAAGTAAGACAGAGTGGAGTTTCAGCTTTAGCATCACTCCTTCCAATGAACACTCAGGATTGATCTCCTCTAGAATGGACTGGTTGGATCTCCTTGCAGTCCAAGAGACTCTCAAGAGTCTTCTCCAGCACCACAGTTCAAAACCATCAATTCTTCGGCGATCAGCTTTCTTCACAGTCCAACTCTCCCATCCATATATGACCACAGGAAAAACCATAGCCTTGACTAGATGGACCTTGGTTGGTAAAGTAATGTCTCTGCTTTTTAATATGCTATCTAGGTTGGTCATAACTTTCCTTCCAAGGAATAAGCGTCTTTTAATTTCATGGCTGCAATCAGCATCTGCAGTGATTTTGGAGCCCAAAAAAATAAAGTCTGACACTGTTTCCACTGTTTTCCCATCTATTTCCCATGAAGTGATGGGACCAGATGCCATGATCTTCGTTTTCTGAATGTTGAGCTTCAAGTCAAACTTCAAGCCAAAAAAATGCAAAGAAATAGAGGAAAACAACAGAATAGGAAAAACAAGAGATCTTTTCAAGAAAATTAAAGATATCAAGGAAATATTTCATGAAAAGATGAGCTCGATAAAGGACAGAATTGGTATGGACCTAACAGAAGCAGAAGATATTAAGAAGAGGTGGCAAGAATATACAGAAGAACTGTACAAAAAAGATCTTCACGATGAAGATAATCACGATAGCGTGATCACTCACCTGGAGCCAGACATCTTGGAATGTGAACTCAAGTGGGCCTTAGAGAGCATCACTACGAACAAAGCTAGTGGAGGTGATGGAATTCCAGTTGAGCTATTTCAAAACCTGAAAGATGATGCTGTGAAAGTGCTGCACTTAATATGCCAGCAAATTTGGAAAACTCAGCAGTGGCCACAGGACTGGAAAAGTTCAGTCTTCATTCCAATCCCAAAGAAAAGGAGTGCCAAAAAATGCTCAAACTACCGCACAATTGCACTCATCTCACACGCTAGTAAAGTCACGCTCAAAATTCTCCAAGCCAGGCTTCAGCAATATGTGAACCGTGAACTCCCAGATGTTCAAGCAGGTTTTAGAAAAGGCAGAGGCACCAGAGATCAAATTGCCAACATCCACTGGATCATGGAGAAAGCAAGAGAGTTCCAGAAAAACATCTATTTCTGCTTCATTGACTATGATAAAGCCTTTGACTGTGTGGATCACAATAAACTGTGGAACATTCTGAAAGAGATGGGAATACCAGACCACCTGACCTGCCTCTTGAGAAACCTGTATGCAGGTCAGGAAGCAACAGTTAGAACTGGACATGGAACAACAGACTGGTTCCAAATAGGAAAAGGAGTACGTCAAGGTTGTATATCGTCACTCTGCTTATTTAACTTATATGCAGAGTACATCATGAGGAATGCTGGGCTGGAAGAAGAACCAGCTGGAATCAAGATTGCTGGGAGAAATATCAATAACCTCAGATATGCAGATGACACCACCCTTATAGCAGAAAATGAAGAGGAACTAAAAAGCCTCTTGATGAAAGTGAAAGAGGAGAGTGAAAAGTTTGGCTAACATCATACTCCACAGCAAAAAACAAAAAGCATTTCCTCTAATATCAGGAACAAGGTAAGCACGCCCACTCTTGCCACTTTTATTCAACTTGGAAGTATAGGATCCTTAGCCACAATAATCAGACATTAAAAAAGAATGCAAATTGGAAAGGAAGAAGTAAAACTGTCAATGTTTGCAGGGGGAATTATATCACACATGATATAGAATCCTATGGAGAATCCTATGCATGCCACCGAAAATTCAGTGAAAGTGAAAGCTGCTCAGTCGTGTCCGACTCTTTGTGACCCCTTGGACTGTATAGTCCGTGGAATTCTCCAGGCCAGAATACTGGAGTGGGTAGCCTTTCCCTTTTCCAGGGAATCTTCCCAACCCAGGGATCAAACCCAGGTCTCCCACACTGCAGTTGGATTCTTTATTGTCTGAGCTACAAGGTTCAGTAGAATTCCTCAGTGAATTTGGTAAAGTTGTAAGATACAAAATAATATGTGAGGTCCCTTTATTAATTGCTGTGATTAAGAAATAATTTTATGGTTAAACCTTGGGTAAACTGAGAAAAATCAAACAAGTTTCTTCCCTGTCATACTTCTCAGACTCCCTACTACATTGTTGTGAAAGCCAGATTTCTAAAAAGAAACAGGGAATACAGGACTTTCCAAATATTTAACTGCATACTAATTTTCTATGATACATTTTTAAAAATTCATTTTTTGAACCATTGCTATAATCCAACACTATTCTTTTTAAAAGAGGAAACTAAAATGTAGAGAATAATCCAAGAATAAACAGCTTGGTGAGGGAAATTAAGCCTGAGAAATGGAAGCAAGATCATTGAATGTAAATTTTCCCCAATGTGGTGAATACAGGTAGATACTGCTTTAGAACCTGTATGTTAGTCACTCATGTGTGACTCTTTGGGACCCAATGGACTGTAGCCTGTCAGACTGCTCTGTCCCTGGAATGCTCTACGCAAGAATACTGGGGTTGATAGTCATTCCCTTCTTAAGGGATCTTCCTGACCCAGGGATCAAACCCAGGTCTCCTGCATCTTCAGGCAGATTATTTACCCTCTGAGCCACCAGAGAGGAGCCTGTATAATGCCAATAAAATACACGTTTTCTCCAGAAAACATTAATTAGGAAAATAATTAATATATATATATATACATATACATATATGTGTATCTATATACACACATATGTGTGTATATATAACTTTTATGTGTGTATATATAACTTCTAAAAGCATCTGTCATTAAACCATATACAGAAGTCACATGATTTTATTTCTGTAGAAATAATACCACTCATGCATTATATACCTGTTTGACATCTGGATTACTAATAAGAACTGAACATCACTAACATTATCCACAAATAGAAATGCTCTGATGATATTATGCAGGAAAGTGTCAATACTACTTCATGGATAGATCCTTGTGATTATGAGGACAGGATCTTCAGCATTATTTAGGCTGATCCTCTCATCTGGAGTAAACTAAGGCCCAGGTTGGACAAATAGCCATGTTAAACACTTGGCTTCTGGTGGCCATGGCCCAATAGGCTGTATTTTCATAACAGTGTTTTCAGTCTTATATAAGCATGTGTAACCATGCCAACTTTCTGAAGATGGCTCATGGAGTACCCCCATTCTATTCTCATTTAAATTTCTATTTGTGCTTATAAGATAGAGGGCAATTATGAAATAAACTGATTTACCATTCCTGAGTGAACTGTTCTCCTGTTCAGGTAGAACAAAGTAAGGACATACTTTCAGAGGTGCTTAATACATGCAGGATTCATTAGTCATACTTTCCCTTGTTTAGGATTGCCTGCCTTATTTATAGATGTGCACTCTTTTCAAGAAGAAAAGCCTTTCTTCCTTGTCTATAAATGTCATCTGTGCTGCAAAGCATTAATAAGAGCAGTAAAGGCAAGAAATGTGATCATCTTTCGGCGGGGAAAGAGCTTCCCAATGAAATACATAATGGAAAGAAGAAGGTACAACTTGCTATTCTTTTTCTGTTTGTCATTTGGTAGACTCTGTGCCATTACAAATGCTTTGGCATCTCATTACTTATGTCAGAAGCCGTCATTTATTATTTTTCTTTAAACACTGTACATCTAGGTTTCCAACTTTGGAGTCCGAGAGACTCCTACTCAGTCACGTATCCAATTCCAAGTTCTTTTCTGTGTGAGGTTCTTCTTGAAACTTAATATTTCTGCGTTGTCTAGTAACCTTGGGTTTGTATCACTCTCCTGTGAACACAGGCCTTGAGCACCCATTTTTCCTGATGTGCTGGCCCTCAGATTCAGATCATCCTGCCTAGAAGCCCTGCCTGTGCCTTCTTCCTTACTTTAATCTTCATTCTCTGTTCTCAATTACCTGTTATTCTGTTCCACGTGGTCCCTTTGGAGTCTCTGAATTGTAGACTATTATTTGGAAACTTTCAGTGTCTACTGGAAAACTCTAGACCACTTCAATTCTTTGTCTTAGCTTACATGGTTAGCTCTGTTCTATTACTGTCATAATTTTTGGTGAAACATCCCACCTGGAAGCTGTGGGAAGCTCCAGCTTATCCAAGATATTAATACAGATAAGTACCTAAATGTTAAAGGCTATATTTTTACTGAGGTCATTTGATCTTGGCAAAACCAATGTTCCTAATCACCAGTTTTGCAAATGAACATCATAGAGATAAGATTGTTTTTACTTTCTAATAAATAAAGGCAATATTTAATGAACTTCTGAATTAAAATCAGAGTCTTTGACATCAGCAATAGGTAGGTTACCTTCAAACTCATATCCAGTAGTCATGGCATTGCTGCTATTATTGATGTTTTAATATCCATAGAGAAGTAAATTAGAATCATTTCTCAGAATCCAAATCCACCTGGATTATTTCTTATTTCTCACTCCCAGTCAGATAATTTTGGTTCTTAAATATCAAAATGTACCCGAGAATCTGAGGCACAAAAGTAGAACAAAAAAATGATGTGACTTCATGGTTTAGAGTCTCCAATACATATTAGTGTAGGTTTAGTGATTTTTTTAATTGATTAGATGACTAAAAACCAAGATTTGTGACTCAGCTTTACTTTCATTTAAAACCCCAATCGAAACCTGAATATCATGGCTTCACTGGCTGGACCACAGAGTGAGGACTTTTGAAGTCCTCCAAAATTCCTGTAAACATGACTGGTCATCCCTACCACACTGATGTACAAGGAGCATCCTTATCTCAGGAGAATATGAGGAGCTGCCTTGTTGTCTAAAATACAATCAAAAATTTTAACACAAAGAATCATAACTCATGCTCCTGAATGTTGGCCCTTTGGGATCAC
Organism: Moschus berezovskii; assembly: GCF_049115385.1. Lineage (NCBI taxonomy): Eukaryota > Metazoa > Chordata > Mammalia > Artiodactyla > Moschidae > Moschus > Moschus berezovskii. The sequence goes on from NC_142471.1 coordinate 75,042,606, forward strand.
CTCAGTCTTAATAAGTGAATAATGACTTGCTGGTGAAAGAAGAAAGGGGCAAGTCTCAAAAAATCAGATCCCTTTTCTAGCTAGCTACCCTACATAAACTAAGTCCCTGATGATGCTAAGGCTGAGGCTGCAATACTTTGGCCACCTCATGCGACGAGTTGACTCACTGGAAAAGACTCTGATGCTGGGAAAGGTTGGGGGCGGGAGGAGAAGGGGACGACCGAGAGTGAGATGGCTGGATGGCATCACCGACTCTGTGGACATGAGTTTGAGTGAACTCCGGGATTTGGTGATGGACAGGGAGGCCTGGCGTGCTGTGATTCATGGGGTCGCGCAGAGTTGGACACGACTGAGCGACTGAACTGAACTGAACTGAACTGATGAAATTTGAGACACAAGAAATGCAACACCTGCTAAAGTAACTCTCTCCTACCATTTCCTAGTAAATCTGAAGTTTGGCTATTAACATACATAGATTTTTATTAATAGACATTTTTATTTAAAATTCAGATTGATTACAGTGGAAATGGGGTGAGTTACAGAATATAATGGTTTGACTCAACTAACGTTATTCCACAACAAGTCTTTCTAGCTGTTCATCTTGGGACAAATTCCCCAACTTTGTGAAGTTTTATGCCTTACATTTGAACAAAAGACAGTCCCATCTATCTATCACCCAGGATGATTTAAAGATTAGCTACAATAACACATTTAGAATAGGCCCTGGTTCTGGAATCTCCTCTTGTACCACACTCATAAAGCAAGCAAAAGAAACACTGAAGTCTGGATTCTCAGCCTTTGTAGCATTTGTACCTTTATGAATTCTTCTATCCAAAGCACAGAGATGAGTAGTGAGGCAACTTAGCAGAGAGTCTGAATCAAGACTATTGAAATGAAAACAGAAAGGACACAGATAAAGACTTTAGGGCAGTGTCAGAAGATGTAAGAACATACTGTGGGCTCTCTACTGTCTTTGTAATCCAAAGCTATCTTCAGTCTAATACTCAAGAGGGAAAGGACCTGGCCATCCCTCAGCCTCGTAATGGCCAGCTGCACCTGCCTTGTAATACTCTTCTAAGCCTTTATGGAGGGCAGGTTTGTGGAGTAAAGCACCAAGTGGATTCAATCCTGACACAGGGGATGGTGGCTTTTTGAAAAGGTGGTTACATTTCTTGTATCTCTTTCAGTTCAGTTCAGTCGCTCAGTCGTGTCCGACTCTTTGCAACCCCATGAATCACAGCACTCCAGGCTTCCCTGTCCATCACTAACTCCCAGAGTTCACCCAAACTCACCTCTATCGAGTTGGTGATGCCATGCAGCCATCTCATTCTCTGTTGTCCCCTTCTCTTCCTGCCCCCAATCCCTCCCATACAGAAATGTAAACAACTGTGCACACATATGTGTCTGTATTATTTACAGGTGCATATTATGTGCTTGTCTCTTTAAAATTTTTATTCTATTATCTAATTTAATTCTCATGCTCACTCTGTGATACATGCACTTAGTATTACCCATTATGCATGGGCTTAAGAAATGTATTATAAAAGGGAAAAGAATGCTTACTCAAGACAAGTTGGACTGAAATGACAGTTTTGTTGGGGGCTAGCATTATTGCAGGCCACATAACTTCGAGAGAACTACCTAGAGAGTCTAACCCTGCCCTGACACACCACCAACATCACCAACAGAAACTCTGAACTGGTACCCACAGAACCACAGGTTGTAAAGACTCAAACAGTTAAATGTGGATATGATTCCTGATCACACAGAACATAAGTCCTCTGTGCAGGAGGGCAGCCGGGATACAAAAGAGGTAGGTGCTTAACACAGGTACCAGGTCTTAATGGCCTTTGCTCTTTCCTCATCAGCTATGTGACCTAGGAGAGTTTCATAACGTCCATGAACTTCAGATTCATCCTTTGTAAAATGAAATAATGAAGTCTCTTGTAGATCAGTGAACATTACTTAAGATAATACATACATTTCTTGGGTAATGAAGTAAACTTTAAATTAGATGTTTAATTCATTATTATTATTACTATTACCATTATAGTTGTAGTAGGGTTGGTATTACTTCTACCAAACTATGATGAATTACTGCCACATATTAAGTGTTAAAAGTATTTGTGGATGCTGGATTTTTAAAAGCTTATATTTCTAAATTCTTACCAAAACAGACACCATAATACATACCAACTTTTTACATATATCAGTTTATTCTCTTGCCCCCTCTGTTTTACAGCATGTAAAAACCAGCATAATTATTTTAGGCTCTGATTATTGGGCATTTCAGAGACACTAAACACATTGACATTGCTTATCTTTGACATCTTTCCAACTTCTCAATGGAGGAGTCAAAACTAGTATCACTTCTCCTTGGTTAATGAAGTTATCTAACCAGTGACGTATTGATTCCTTGCCACACAAACTCCAGTTACACTATTACCAACAGAGTCTATTCTATTATCCTCTGCCCCAAAACTTATGCAAATGTAGTAAGATCATCTGTAACTACTTTCACCAATCATAATTCATTCTTGAACAAAAGCATGGGCTCAGTATAGTGCTCAGCAAACCTAGTTCAGTCAAAGCATACCCATACTATTAACATGAGTAAAATAAGCTCACATATGATGTTCTGATAGATGTGGAAGGGGTAGATAAACACATGATAAATGGGCTTTGCTTAATTCAAGGAAACAATTTTACAATAAACAAAGTAACAGTGCCTAGAATGTTTGGTAATATTTTTAAGTATTTACATGAATTGTTCTTTTAGTATCCATAGAACATTTTGGGTTTTGTAGCATGATTGACCCCATTTTATAGATAAGTACTTTTAAGAGAAATGATGTGGTCATGAACTATGCAGGTAATTTAGGATTTAGATTTATGGATGAATAGATAAAAATACAGTATACACAAACAACAGAATATCATTTTAGCCATATAACAGAAGAAAACATCGCCACTTGCAACAACATGGGTAAACCTGGAAGATACTACACTAAGTGAAGCAAGCAAGACACAGAATTGAGTGATTTCATTTATGTGTGGAGTCTAAAAGTCTAACTCACAGAGGCAGAGAATATGATGGTGGGGAGGAGAATGCGGAGTTGTTAGTGAAATGTTGAACACATTCAGGTATTAGTTCTAGAGGTCTAATGTGTAGCTTGTTGACTACAGTTAATAATACTGTATTATATACTTGGAATTTGTGAAGAGAGTACATCTTAAGTGTTCTCCCCAGACAAAGAAGAAATGGAACTGTGTATGGTAATGGATGTGTTAATTAGAAAGATTGCAGTAAACATTTTACAATGAATACATATATCAAAATACCATATTGTACATCTTAAATAAGTACAATTTTGTGTCAATTATACTTCAATAAAACTAGACAAAAAAGAAACTCAAGGCATCTGATTCAAAGTTCTGGGAACTAATCATTGTGCTATTTGGACTCCTCATCTATAGCACATAATACGTAAGGGACTGAGATAGCAGCTGTAGAAAGATGATACAGAGGATGAAATGACAATGGTGAATTGCAAAAGTCATTTAACATCTTGCTTTTCCTGCCAGAATATGAAAGATTATCTGCCAAGGTCTTTATCAGATATGTAAGTGAGGGTAGAACCCTTTGACCCCGAATTTTTATGATTCTCTAGCAGTTTACCAGTTCCTCTCCTCTAAAACAATGTTGCCCTCTTAGGGGAAAAAAATAAAACAAGAAAATGTATTTGTAACTTGCATTTTGAATGAAGGGAAATTGGCAGGTGATATCTTAAAATTCCATTTATTTCAATTTGTCTTCTCTGAGAGCAGAGACAGTGTTTCTTAACATTGTGGTAATTAATACGTGATGTGCAATGTCTCATTTTATTCAATGTATAGTTATTAAGCTCCTGCCAAGAGGCAATACAAGAAAATTAAAATGGCCAAGGAGGCATAATATATGGCATTTTTTCCTCTGAAGCATGCTTTTAAATAGCATTCAGTCAGTACAGTGTCATCCAGGCCATTTGAGGATTACACATTGTGTTATTGATAAATTGTTTGACTGAGATGAATTGAACTAGCAGAGCTAATGCAAGTTAGATGTATCTTTCAAGGACTGAAGAAACTGTTGCGTATGGAAGGGAGTGGCGCTCACATCACCTGATGACAAATTAACCCAAGTCAACATGGTGGGTGATAAGAATTGGGAAAAGGTCTATCCTTGTTGTTCACTTTCTTTCTTCCCAAACTTTGTAAATGCAAGCAGCCTGTTGTAAGGTGCATTTCCTGAAGGCTCAACCCAAAGAGAGTGGGTGTAGTGTCTAGATTATACAGGAGAGCCAGTGGTCATAGGCTTCTGCCTCCACCAGTAGCTTAGCAGGGTCATGATCTCAAAGAATCTATTGTCTTTAAATATGTCTTTGTCCCTATCAACAACCCCTGCTCCTAAATATTTCCTTATAAATACCTGGGTAGGGTACAGAATTATCCTTCTTGTAAACCCATGTCTTCCTGTGGGGAAATATAGAATAAGTGAAAATAGGAAAATATGTAAAGAGAGTTACAAGAATGTTAGATTTTCTCTCAATATTTGCTAGGAAGAGGAGAAGGGAAGCAGTATGAATGATTTAAGAAAGAAGCTTCATAAAGCTGATGCTAGAAAGAAAGGGGCAGAAAGGAAGTATGGTCTCATAGAGAGGTCAGATAATGTGAAAGGCAGTAGGAAAGCTGATGAGCTAGAAGCAGAGGCTTGTAGAGCAGGGGTGTAGTGGGACTACTGCACAAATGTGAAAGTGACCTGAGCAAACATGGGCAGGTTTTCCAAAGCTTTGTGAAGCTATAGTATAAATACAGAAGAGGACATAAAATACACATTTAGAACACAAAGGGTTTTAGAAACTGAACAATCCTATACTATCAGCACTCAGCTCAAGAAACTAAAAGTTATCCATTCCCTCAGAAACCCCTATGTTGTTCCACAACAGTCTTCCCTGCAAAGAAAACTTGTTATCCTGAGGTTTAAGGACACTGGTTGGTTTAGTCTGTTTTTTGCTTTGTGTCTAAAGTTACATTTGTGAATTTCAATCATATTGTTGTATATTGTTATAAACCAGTTTGTTTTGTTGCATAGTATTTCATCCTGGAGTAGGGCATGCAACTCACTCCAGTATTCTTGCCTAGAGAATTCCCATGGACAGGGAGCCTGGTGGGTTACAGTCCATGGGGCTGCAGTGTTGGACATAACTGAGTGACTAAGCACAACACGTAGTATTTTATGAGGCAAAGGCACCACAGTATATTTATCTACCCCACTGCTGCTGAGTGTTTGGGTAATTTCTTACCCATGGATATTACAAATTGTGCTTTTATGAATATTTAATACAAATATTTTGGTGGATACATACATGCAGTACTCTGGGTAAAACCAAGAGTAAAAAGTCTGCCTCAGTTGGTATGGATAAGTTAGGTGTGACATCAGTATTAATACTTCCAAATAGCAACAGGGCTGTACTAACTTGCACTCATAATAGTGATGTATGATTTTATTAGTGTTGTATGCACTGGCTTCCCTGGTGGCTCAGAGGTTAAAGCGTCTGCCTCCAATGCAGGAGACCCGGGTTCAATCCCTGGGTCGGGAAGATCCCCTGGAGAAGGAAACGGTAACCCACTCCAGTATTCTTGCCTGGAGAATCCCATGGATGGAGAAGCCTGGTAGGCTAAAGTCCACGGGGTCGCATAGAGTCGGACACAACTGAGCGACGGAACGGAAACCATATATATATGGTTTGCCTCCAATTAGAATACAAGTCTTCATCATATTATATTAACATGTATTTCTGGTGTTTTACTATGAGTGACTTGCTTTTGCCTTCCTTTTTTTTTTCCTTTTTCTTTTCCATTGTAGTTTAGTACAAGATATTAAATACAGTAGGACCTTATTCTTTATCTATTGTATATATAGTTGTTTGTATCTGCTAATCCCAAACTTAATTTATTCCTCTCCTCCATTTTTCCCTTGATAGCCATAAATTTGTTTTATATATCTGTGAATCTGTTTCTGTTTTGTAAAAAGTTCATTTGTATCAAACTTTAGATTGCACATAGAAGTGATATATAATATTTGTCTTTTTTCATCTGACTTACATCACTTAGTATGATAAACTCTAGGTTGCTGCAAATCAAATTATTTCATTCCCTTTTAAGGCTGAGTGACTGATGCTAAAGCTGAAACTGCAATAATTTGGCCACCTCATGCGACGAGTTGACTCACTGGAAAAGACTCTGATGCTGGGAAAGGTTGGGGGCGGGAGGAGAAGGGGACGACGGAGAATGAGATGGCTGGATGGCATCACCGACTCTGTGGACATGAGTTTGAGTGTACTCCGGGAGTTGGTGATGGACAGGGAGGCCTGGCGTGCTGTGATTCATGGGGTCGCGGAGAGTCGGACACGATTGAGCGACTGAACTGAACTGAACTGAATCTCTCTCTCTCTCTCTCCATATACAGATCACATTTTCTTCATCCATTCATATGGTAATGAGCATTAGGTTTCTTCCATGTCTTAGCTGTTGTAAATAGTGCTGCCATGAACACTGGTGTGCATGTATATTTTCAAATTAGAGTTTTCTCTAGATATACACTCATGAGTGTAATTGCTGGATCATGTAACTCTATTTTTTCAAAAAAAAATACTGTTTTCTATAGTGACTGCACTAATTTACACTTCCACCAATAGTGTAGGATGATTCCCTCTTCTCTGAACCCTCTCCAGCATTATTATTCATAGAATTTTTGATGAGGGCATTCTGACTATTGGGGGAGACACATTATTGTCACTTTGATTTGCATTTCCTAATAATTAATGATGTTGAGCATCTTTTCCCGTGTCTATTGGTCATATATGTGTCTTCTTTGGAGAAATTTTATGTTACGTCTTCTGGCAATTTCTTGAATGGCTTATTGTTGTTGTTATTATTGAGCTGCATGATCTGTTTTTATACATTGAAAATTAAGTCCTTATTGGTGTCTCTGAGCCTGAGTTTGTCTTTAAGCTATATAAGCATAAGTAAACATATCTTTGATGCCTTGTGAGTGCATTCTATATTTTAAGTTTAATATTAAGAGTATATAGCTCTGTATACAGTGGAATATTACTCAACCATACAAAGGAACAAAATTTGTTCATTTGTAGAGAAATGGATGGACCTAGAGATGGTCCTAAAGAGTTAAATAAGTCAGAGAAAAATAAATACCATATATTAATACATATATGTGGAATTTTAAAAATCAGCATAGAAAATCTTATTTATAAAGCAAAAATAGAGATACAGCCATAGAGAATGAACATATTGATAGCAAGGGGGAAAGAGGGGTGGAATAAGCTGGGAGCTTGGGATTGACATATATACACTGATAGTATGTCTAAAATACTTTTTTTTTTTTTGGTTCCAAAATCACTGCAGATGGTGATTGCATACATGAAATTAAAAGACACTTACTCCTTGGAAGAAAAGTTATGACCAACCTAGATAGCATATGAAAAAGCAGAGACATTAATTTGCCAACAAAGGTCCATCTAGTCAAGGCTATGGTTTTTCCCGTGGTCATGTATGGATGTGAGAGTTGGACTGTGAAGAAAGCTGAGTGCTGAAGAATTGATGCTTTTGAGCTGTGGTGTTGGAGAAGACTCTTGAGAGTCCCTTGGACGGCAAGGAGATCCAACCAGTCCATCCTAAAGGAGACCAGTCCTGGGTGTTCATTGGAAGGCCTGATGCTAAAGCTGAAACTCCAATACTTTGGCCACCTCATGCGATGAGTTGACTCATAGAAACAGACCCTGGTGCTGGGGGGGGGTTGGGGGCGGGAGGAGAAGGGGATGACAGAGGATGAGATGGCTGGATGGCATCACTGACTCGACAGACATGAGTTTGAGTAAACTCTGGGAGTTGGTGATGGACAGGGAGGCCTGGCGTGCTGTGATTCATGGGGTCGCAAAGAGTTGGACATGATTGAGCGACTGAACTGAACTGAACTGATGTCTAAAATAGATAACTATTGAGAAAATACTTTATAGTGCAGAGAACTCTACTCAGTGCTCTGTGGTGATATAAATGGGAAGGGAATCCAAACAAAGAGGGGATATATGTACATGCATACCTGATACACTTTGAGGAACAGTAGAACTAACAACTTTATAAAGCTCTTGTACTCTGATAAAAATTAAACAATAAATTAAAATAATACACAGCTCTGAACACTCCACTCTCTGATGCAAACACCCTTCATGACTCTTCATTGTTCTCGGAATAAAGCACAAATGTCTTAGCTTTTGAAGTTCCCTATCATTCTTCCCTAAACCTCATATCTAATATCTTTTTCCTACCAAATCCTAGGTGGATTCTACATTATAATTTTAATCCCATGCCATCTCCCATTCACTCTTTTTCTGACCTTGCTTTTAAATTTATGCCTTGACCTAACGTGAAATGCTCTATCAGTTCAGTTCAGTTCAGTCGCTCTATCGTGTCAGATTATTAGTGACACCATGGATTGCAGCACGCCAGGCCTCCCTGTTCATCACCAACTCCCAGAGTTTACTTAAACTCATGTCCATTGAGTTGGTGATGCCATACAACCATCTCATCCTCTGTCGTCCCCTTCTCCTGACTTCAATCTTTCCTAGAGTCTTTTCCATCAGAGTCTTTTCAAATTAGTGGGTTCTTTATATCAAGTGGCCAAAGTATTGGAGTTTCAGCTTCAATATCAGTCCTTCCAATGAATATTCAGGACTGATTTCCTTTAGGACTGACTGTTTGGATCTCCTTACAGTCCAAGGGACTCTCAAGAGTCTTCACCACCACAATTCAAAAGCATCAAATCTTCAGCACTCATCTTTCTTTATAGTCCAACTCTCACACCCATACATGACCACTGGAAAAACAATAGCTTTGACTAGACAGACCTTTGTTGGCAAAGTAATGACTCTGCTTTTTAATATGCTGTCTAGATTGGTCATAACTTTTCTTCCAAGGAGCAAGCATCTTTTAATTTCATGGCTGTAGTCACCATCTGCAGTGATTTTGGAGCCCAAGAAAATAAAGTCTGTCAGTGTTTCCACTGTTTTGCCATCTATTTGCCATAAAGTTATGGGACCAGATGCCATGATCTTAGTTTTCTGAATGTTGAATTTTAAGCCAAATTTTTCACTCTCCTCTTTCACTTTAATCAAGAGGTTCTTTAGTTCTTCTTCACTTTCTGCCATAAGGGTGGTGTTATCTGTATATCTGAGGTTATTGATATTTCTCCAGGCAATCTTGATTCTAGCCTGTGCTTCATCCAGTCCAGCGTTTCTCATGATGTACTCTGCATAGAAGTTAAATAAGCAGGGTGACGATATACAGCCATGACGTACTCCTTTTCCTATTTGGAAACAGCCTGTTGTTCCATGTCCAGTTCTAGCTGTTGCTTCTTCACCTGCATACAGATTTCTGAAGAGGCAGGTCAAGTGGTCTGGTATTCCCATCTCTTTCAGAATTTTCCACAGTTTATTGTGATACACACAGTCAAAGGCTTTGGCATAGTCAATAAAGCAGAAGTAGATTTTTCTGGAACTCTCTTGCTTTTTTGATGATCCAACAGATGTTGGCAATTTGATCTCTGATTCCTCTGCCTCTTCTAAATCCCGCTTGAACACCCGGAAGTTCACGGTTCACATACTGCCGAAGCCTGGCTTGGAGAATTTTGAGCATTAGTTTGCTAGCATGTGAGATGAGTGCAATTGTGCAGTAGTTTGAGCATTCTTTGGCATTGTCTTTCTTTGGGATTGGAATGAAAACTGACCTTTTCCAGTCCTGTGGCTCTATAGCCGGACCTAACCTATGGAATGCTCTATAGCCAGAAACCCAGGTTCTAAAATCAGGATTTCACACCCTAGTTCTATTTGTACACTCATGTTCACTTTGGCATTATTCACAGTAGTCAAGAGGTGGAAGTACCCTAAATGTCTGTGGATGGATAAATGAATAAATAAAATGTGTCATGTTTATAGTTCAGTGTGATCCCATGGATTGTAGCCCACTAGGCTCCTCAGTTCATGGGATTTTTCCAGGCAAGAATACGGGAATGGGTCGCTGTTTCCTTTTCCATGTATTTTGTTGTTGTCTGGTCACTCAGTTGTGTCTGACTATTTGCAACCCCATGGACTGCAGCACACCAGGCTTCTCCATGTATATACAGTGGCATATTTTTCATCCTTTAAAGAAGGAAATCTTGTAGCATGCTACAACATGGATTCACCTTGAGGACATTATGTTAAGTGAAATAAACCAAATGCAAACAAAAAGGCAAATACTATGAGTTTGATCATATGATGTATCTAAAGTCATCATATTCATAGAAAGACAAAGTAGGAAGGTGAATGCTGGGGGCACGGGAGGGCATATGGGGAGTTGTTCAATGGGTAGAGAATTTCAGCTTTACAAGATGAAAAGTTTTGGATATCTGTTGTGTGTGTGTGTGCTCAGTCATGTCTGACTCCTTGTGACTCCCTGGACTGGGGCTCACCAGGCTCCTCTGTCCATGGAAATCTGTTCCACAACATGCATATACTTAACATCACCAAACTATACATTTAAAACGGTTAAGGAGTCAGATTCTATTTTTTTTTTAATTTAAAAAACTTGAAAAAATTGTTCAAGGTACACAAAAATAATCACCAAGTTAAGATGTTGATTTGGAAGTAATTACACAACACACCTACTTTTTTATCTAAGATTTTGCTGTTTCTCGTTTATTTACTCAAAAAAATCAGATCTCTAAGTACAAGTCAATTCCAGTTCCTGAGAACAAGCCTACTAGTAGTTCAAAGCAAAATAAGTTTTTTATAACATAAAGGGAGTGTGGTCATACTTTTTAAATTTTTATTACATTTCTCTTGTCCCTATTCGGAGTTACAGCTCCTGGGTTCACATTGGCCAGATCACCTGAGCAATCAGTGAATCTTTATGTTGTGGTGTTTGCCAACCACATGCATGGTAGTGCTAAGTTACGTCTTAGCAGGTTACTCTGTTTCTTTTTAGGATGGGCAGGCCAGTCCTGAAGTCTCTGTGGTGACTGAAAGCTCACTAACAGCAGGGTGAGATATGTTTTCAGTCTTCTGTATTTCTTCAAGAGTACGTAAAGGGACCAGGATTTGAATCCACAGAATGCCTGACCAGGTGAAAATGTTGTCTATCAGCTTTGGCCAGACGAAAGCCGCCACTATGTTCCAGAATAAAGGTTGTCTTTTTCTGTAAGTGAATCAGTCTCTTGGGAAAAGCACTGATTCTTATGGGTACCCATGAGAATCCTTTTGGTTGTAAGGCACAGGAAGGCTATCACAGCTGGCTTAAATAATGGATACATTCATTGTTTTGTATAATAAGAACAACTGCAGGAGAGGCAAATCCCTGGGTCATTAAATACACAGTATAATGATGGCCCAGTCTCCCCTAACCTTTAGCTCTGCCAGCCTCAGGGTGTTGGCCCCTTCCCTGGCTGTATAATGTGTACTGAAGTTCCATCTGGCACCTGCTGATAATAAACACTGTGCCAAAGAATGAGGCTGTCTCTTCTCATGGGTCTCTCTAAAAGCTGAAAAGAAAAACTCTCTTTCTCCAGAGCATACCCCTAGTAGCTCTCTCCTCACATTTTATGAGCAATCACACTGCTGGACATTCACTGCTAGTGGAAACTGGGTTACTTTGTCTTGTAGGCAAATAACATTTTCTACACTCTGCTACTAACCAGCTATAGAATTTAAGATACAAGTATTTTCTCTTTGGGACCTGTTTTGTTGTTGTTGTTGTTGTTTCCTATCTAGATACTTATACATCTGCTTGGGGGATTGAATTTTATGTGCTTGCTAAGTGTAAGACTCTATACTAGACTTCAGGGTATTCAAAGATGAGAAGTGGTACTTGTTACCTTTGAGGATCTTAAATGACTAGAATATAAATCCCATGCCATTGGATTCAACCTGAAAACACATAAATCAAGAACTTCTGTCAAGGAACATGATACGTGGTGAATTTTGAGACTAAAACTCATGTGAACTTTGGCTCAGGAGTTAGATGGAGAGAGACTAGGTTCTTAGGGCATAAAGTAAACCTTGGATTACACTCATCCTCAAAACTAGAAAGTTCTGGAACTGTCTGTAATTTGGAACAGTAAAATTTTGTTCTCTTATTTTTAACAGGTCAAACTGATAAAATTAACAAAAAATCATGGCATTGGAGAAGCCCTGAATGTTTCAGGAATAACCAAAGAAAATAAAGATTTTATTAAAGAAAAGAAAAATTAACAAAGAAAAATATTCTGTAACATAAGGTATTAGTGTCTGTCAACAACCGATGCATTTGGGTGTTAACATTGGAGGAAAATGTCAACCCTTATGATATATTTCCATGAAAAACAATCTAAAAGGAAAAATGGCAACCTTATCATATATTTCCATGAAAACTAAGTGAGGCCAACTTGAAGTGTCATTTTCCATGAATGCTTGAATTCCTTTAACCCCCTTATTGTTGCTTCCTCCTCTGTGTCACACTTGGGTTAATTGACACAGATGGTTCTTGTTAAACGTGTCGTTAAATGGTTCTCATTAAATGTGGCACTTCCTGCACACACAGCTTAAGTTACATCATAGAGGTAGCATTATGCCAGGCTGAAATGAGATGTGACGATGATGATGGTAAGAATATGTCAAAAACGTTAACAGCTACAATTTATTGAGCATTTCCTACAGTGCAAACACTGTGCTAAAGATATTAGGTACATAATTTCTTTATCCTGTCACATCTACCCTGCTGAGGTCTGCTGAAATTCTAAAAGATACTTGCTTGTGAAACTACAGTTTGTAAGTAATAGTACCAAAACCAAGTAAAAATTGTGTGACTCCAAGACACGGCTTCTAATTTAACATGCTATCATTATTCTATACCTTGTCTTAGTAAAAGGACAAATTTATAGTGTGCTGAGCTTATAGCTTGTGCTAAATAAGTATGATGAAATTCCATTCTCATCAACTTACAAGAAAAAAATTGAGCAATAATACATCACTGCATTGAGTTTTTTTCTACCTATCATCCTGCCCTAAAGAAACATGTAATCTGTAAGAGGATAAATAGCATAGAAATCAATGGAATAAAACAGTAAAGATTAAAAACATGCCATCTGTGAGAAAACAACAGTGAAACACGTGACAATAAATGATCAGAACATTAACAATTTTATATTTATTCATTTTGATTTTAAGGTATAAAAAATACCTTTTTAGTGTAGGAAAACAAGTCAGAAGTAAATGGAAGAATCTAGAAGTAATCAGCTATGACTGAGACAATTAAAATTTTAAGGTAGTTTCATCCTTCCTCCTTATATTTAATTATTATATTTTCTCCAGCAGGCACAGGCTTAGGTTAGGAAAGAGAAGACTTAGAAAATAACTACTGAATGTTTCATGGGAGAAAAAAATTAAAAGAAGCCTTTTAAATATGTCCTTGCTGGCATGGTGCTAATATAGACATCATGCCAGTAAAATTCAATGCATTATCTACTGCTTGTAGCAGAAAATAGATGGATATATGTTCAATGAGCTAACTCGTTGTAAAATCTGCCCCAAAATGTGGGAAAGACTGAAGACAACAGAAGGGGGTGGCAGGGGATGAGATGGTTAGATAGCATCACCGACTCAGTGGACATGAATGAGAGCAAACACCAGGAGATTGTGGAGGACAGAGGTGCCTGGCATGCTGCACTCTGTGGGGCTGCAAAGAGTTGGACATGATTTAGTGACTGAACAACAACATATTCATAGAGGCAAAGACATAAAGTTGGGGGAAATTTGGGAATCATCTCTTCTAGCCCCACTCTTTAATAATACAAATTTAAAAAAAATATTAACTAAGGGCCAATGATTTTCACACAGCCCAGACCTGAGCTCCTACATGAGTTAGTACTGGAGCTCAGAACTCCTGACTCTTCTGAGGGTGATGTCCTGTAGTGTCTCAGGGAATGGGTCAGTTCTTGTCAATGTTTCTTGAAATGAGCGCTCCAAATATTATTCTTTGGGAAATATTGGTATAGACCATTTCAGGGGAGTTCTCATTCAGAGCCTATAGCCTTATCAGCAAGATTCAGCCCACCCAACCCAACAACAACTCCTAACCTCCAAAACTCCACTGGGAGACCGGGTATCTCCCGGGCACTACGGGAAGACAATCTGTCATTGCATGGTGCAGGAAACGGGGTGATGGTGGTGGGGAACGGCTTGTTCATGGTGTTTGAAAGCCCTGACCATTTTCACCACCAGCACACTCAGGGTTTAACTCTAATTCCACAGGTAATTACAGAGAAAATCAAGTCCTTATGAAGACTAACGTTGGTAAGAAATCACAAATATTTTAAATATTAAATTACACAAAGAAAAGGGAGAGTGATACATATTCAAAGAGCTGTCCACATTACCAAAGAATTAGTAGACAATATGACATGGGGATACTCCTTCTGTCTTTTGATTCAGTCTAACATTTAATGAATACCTACCATGTGATGGGCAAGGCACTAGAGACATCCCAATGGCATTGCAGTTAGTCCATTTGACAGCCCTCTGGAGCAGGTCAGCTTATACACCTTATATAAGCAGCTAAATCTTAGAGGCTTCCCTGGTGACTCAGTCAATAAAGAATCTGCCTGCAATCCAGGAGATAGGGGTTCAATTCCTGGGTTTGGATGATCCCCTGGAGGAGGAAATTGCCACCCACTCCAGTATGCTTGCCTGGGAAATCCCATGGACAGAGGAGTCTGATGAGATATAGTCCATGGGGTTATAAGAGTTGGACACAACTTAGTGATTAAACCACCACCACCACCAAAGTTTAAAGACGTTAACTGACACTCAAGAAACAGAGCTAATAAACTGTGGAGCTGGGATTGTAAACTAGGCCTTCTAGTTCCAAACCAACTTCCTCAAGTGTCCCCAACCAAGCTCTAACCAAACTCAGTCAGCCCTTCTTCGTAACTAGAAAACAGGATGACCAGAGCGATACACAAAATAAGAGCCATTTTTTAAAAGGATAAGTAAAGTGCTTCAAGTGCTGGAAATCACATATGCTGGAAAAATATTAGGTAAGTACATTAAAATAATTATTTTTGAGTCTTTATTGCTTTTTAAACTAAGTCCCTTAAAACTGAGTTCTTCTGCAGAGTGTATGATTAAAATCTCTACCCAAAACTTTAGTCTCTGTCCCTTACTCTTTTCACCTGAATCTGTTCTCCTCAAAATTAGGGAGTATCAAAGATCAGGGGAGATCGAAACAATACACAAGCCCCTGTATCTCTGTCCTTTGAAGTAAAAGACTTTTGGTTTAGTCTTCCAGGACTTCGTTGAGTCTCAAAAGGCTGATGCAAGAGTTAATGGTTAGGAAAGGTGAAGATACAGAACCAAAGACTAGCTGGGCAGGAAAACTGTTAATTTAGACTGTAAATCCGCCACATAGCAGAGGCACCACACTCTCAATTCCCTGAGAGAAACCAGGTAAAGGCCCGGCACACACCCTTAAGTTGTTTTTACAGGAAGCAGACTCCCACTAGATGAAAACTGCTGATCACAAGGACATAGACAATCGACTGATTGAAATCAGAAGGTTGATGATGCTTGAAACTTCACCTTGAGGACAACCAATCCCAGAATTCTGCAGGAGCTGATGCTGCACCATATGGCCCTCTCCTACACTGTCCTTTAAACCCCTCCCCTGAAAGCCATTGGGGGAGTTCAGGTCTTTTGAGTATGAGATGCACATTCTCCTTGCTTGACACCCTGCAATAATAAACACTGTACTTTCCTGCACTACAACCCAGTGTCAGTAGATTGGCCTTACTGAATGTGAGCAAGTGGAACCCAAGTTTGGTTCAGTAACATGATCCAGGAACAGGATAAGATCTTTCCTCCCCAAATCATAGTGCTACAAAATCCATGCAGTGACTGTAACAGGTACCGCTATTCTCATTTTACAGGTAAGAAAGTTAAGAATCATAGAACCTAAATAACACATCTCAGGTTATACAATTTGGGGTTTAAAGCAAGTAATGTGACAAAATGAAACTGTCCTTGATTACGGTAAATGTTTACATTTACATCCAGTGGTAGGGGGTTACACTGGATAAATCATGGAAAACACTCATAATATAGAACATCCTTAAATTGACTTTACAAGAAGCTAAAGTGCTATCCTGATTTCATTGGTGAAAGCTTTGTCAAAGGCCAGAGCTGACTCATTGCCCTACATTCAGGAACACTGGATCCCAAGACATCAGTAAAATGGAAGTTTAAATTCCCACCCTACACTTAACTTTCTAAAACCTCCAAAACAAGAGCATAAGCATGCTAGGTGTTTTTAGGATGCTATTTATATTTCATTCTGCAAATGACCTTCAAACACATATCAAAACTATCTGGATCACATCCCCTCTGTTTCCATTCTTTTATTTTTTTTTTTCCTGCACTATACTTTTGCTGTTGCATTGGTTGAGCCAATAAACTACCACCATCAAAACTTTGAACTTCAAAATGACCCTCAGGTAAGCAAAGGGTGTTTGCAAGGAATCCAAGGATAAGCATTTTAAGGATCTGAAAATTCCAAGAGACTAATAACAATGTTGTTTTTTTTTTTTTTACCAGAATGAGCATATCTGCTGTGGGTATGTTGAATTGTAAGAAACCCAAAAAAGCCTAAAGATCACTGCTTTACTAAAAATGTACTGATTGACCTGGGAGAGTTACTTGTCAGTTTTATCAAATAGAAATAATGTAATGCTTGAAGGATGCACTTTTAAAGTGATGACTATTACCTGAAATAAATGGCTATATAAAATTGAACAGTTATGAGCATTCTTTATCTCATTTCCCTGAAGAGAGAGCTTACATAGTTGTGTATACAGTTTCATGAGGGGCCTTCTGGACAAGTTCCATCGTACCAATGTTATGCAGAGCCTTTACTTTGATGCTTTAATTATTTGTCTTCCATGCCAATCTTTTAGTATTCTGTACTCAATGCATTCCATAAATTTCTATTTTTATTATGTTTCAAAAATCCAGTAAAAATGTAAGTTAGGAATAAATGGAAACATTTAATATTGCATTTTTGCCTATTGATGTCTGGATGGGAGTTCCAATGAGAAGTCAGCTACCTGCAGTTTTCTATGTGACACAAAATCACCCCCAGATAGACTAAGGAACTTCAGTATGGATTGTTCTTAAATCAGAAAATCTTACCTGAGTAAAAAGGGAAAGCTATGTACTTGCTCTAGGGATGTCTTCCAACAGTATTAATGTTATTATATATCAATTAATAAAATTCATTGTTACGTGTTCCTTAAGTATTGCTTCTAAGTGTCATCTGAAAGATAAGCATGGATTTGATGTCTGTATTGTGTGTATATATGCTGTCATTGTAGAAAAATCAACAAAGCTGACAGTGATTGTGTCCTTAGCTTCTGTCATCCTTTCAGAAGAGCTTTTTATCTGTGGGACAAAGTTACAGTAATTGGATTTTTTTTTCCTGCGTGAAATATTTTGAAATTGGAAGACATGCCCAGAAATGAACATGGATCCCCCATTTCTAGTCAAAAGAGATCTGATTTAAGAACAATCTTGAGTTTCCTTAATCTACCTAGGAGTGATTATGTGTCGCCTGGACAATTCTATAGCAATTTTTCTGCAGAAGCCTCATGTTCTAGCATCATTTAGGAAGAAGTTTTCATGAAATTATGCTCTCAAGTGAGGCTTCTACTACTGGCCTGAGCAACCTGAATCTTCTGAAATCTAAGTAAGAATTTTGCAGTCAAGACAAAAATGATCTAGAAAGAATAAAGAAGACCTTTAGATTCAGTTCCAATATATTTTAAAAACAATCCCTCCCCTACTTGACTGCAGCAGTACTGTCTTTCCTCACCTTTGATCAAGAAATTATGACTTCTTCTCAGAGAAATAATCTGAATGTAGGAAAGGTAAAACAACTGGGTAAAGAGGTACTTCACAGGCAGGCAAAGCACATGTTCTAATTTAATGGCATCTTAGAAGATCAAGGTTGGACTAGACAGAAAGATACACTATGTTAACTAGTTCAACCTCTGTGCATACTCATATGGTACAGTCATTTAAGCAATGATTGAATGCCTACAGAGATAGGGAGAAGTCACGTCAGTCGTGTCCAATTCTGGGCGACCCCATAGACGACAGCCTACCTGGCTCCCCCATCCCTGGGATTCTCCAGGCAAGAACACTGGAGTGGGTTGCCATTTCCTTCTCCAATGCATGAAAGTGAAAAGTGAAAGCGAAGTCACTCAGTCGTTTCCGACTCTTAGCGACCCCATGGACTGCAGCCTACCAGGCTCCTCCGTCCATGGGAGTTTCCAGGCAAGAGTACTGGAGTGGGTTGCCATTGCCTTCTCCGATACAGCTAGGCAGCTCTAATTAAGTATTTATGCATTTGTATAAACAAGTATTTGAAGGCTACTTTTTGACAGACATTCTGCTTATGCAGTGAACCTGTTATACATGGATACACTCAGAGGGCCTATGTGTGCAAGAAATGTCACTAAACCAAAAATCACAACAGCACATTCTTCCTTATATTGGACTGAATTTTCTGCCTAAAACTCACTATTCCTGGATCAATTTCTTAAAGGCAAACATATGTCTAACAATACCCCACAGCCCAAGCCCTTCGGCTTTCATAGTTTCATCAGGCTTCTTTTTTAGTGTGTGGATTAAAATGCCCATTTCGATTCATTTATTCATTGATTTATTCATTCATTCAACAAGTATGTTTTAAATAATTATTTATCATGAAGAAACTGTGGGAAAACTGTAGACAAGATACCTGTCTTCATGAAGTAGATGATCTAATGTTTGTTTCATCTTTCACTATTCTTGGGTAAAAGAATTCCCCTATAAATATCTCTCTGTTTACCACTTGAAATAAAATCTCGTCTAAAAAGAAGTAAGACTGAAAGTCCCTGCCTTCCCAGACTGTATGATCTCAAAAAGCCAAGTATAACTTCTGTATCCTTATTTGTATCATGGATCTCCAAGCAATTAGTTATTGTCAATATTTTCTTTACAGCATCACTTTTGCAGATATCTAAAATATACAATTACCATTGCAATCTGTGTAATTAATATAATTTAATAGAAAACATATCAAACATTTTATATTAACTGCAGAGACTATAAACATAGGATTTCTCATATGTTGGGAAAGTCAGTAAAGCCCATTTACCAAACCCAGAGTAGCTGATATCCTCTTTCTTTCCTTGGGATTATTTTTGAGAACTTACGATCTCCCAATATTCCATAGACACTAATATAGGTGTTAATATTAAAGGGCACAGGGCAACAGAATAAATCCTGACCACGATTCAAATTACTCTCCTCTTCCCTCTGGTTCTGGCTGCATCTCAAGGTACTGTGACTTATTTTTCCATCTGAAAACCAAATGATACGATACAGGGGTCAACTGCCTCCTCTTAATCAAAAGCACAGGGTTCTCAGGAACCTCTCCAGAATGCTCAGCTTTGCTGGAGATTGTCATTTTTCTCCCTTTAATTTTTCCTTGGTTACGTGTTTGTTTTTTTTTTCTCTCTTTCATGGACAGAGTCCCTTTCTCCTTTCGATCTTCTAAAGCACTAAAGTTTACTAAACTTTTCTCTCTCTGTAATATAATTACATGATTTTTTACAACTCTTCTCCCATGAGGATATTTTGATATGACATATGAAGCACTGAATTTTTAATCATTTCTTTAGCAAGCTATAAGCAAAAAGGGCATTGCTAATATTTCTCCGAATCTAACCCCATTGTTACCCCTCACCCCTGGGAAGGGGTTGGGCGGTGTTAGAGAGATCAGCCATCATTTCAAGATAGGACACAAGTTTTTACCCTCCTCAGGGAAAATTTCCCTGATGATGCAATCCACAACTGCATCCATGGCAAGCCTCTCTCACATGGTCATAGTTTTATTTTCTACAGAGCATATTCCATGACCTGAATTTGCCCTAGTTATCTATGTCTTTCCTTGTTTATATATTTATTACCCCATAACAGCACCACTCCTATCCCTAACTAAAAAGTCATTTATATAAGGACAGGAAGCTGAGGGGGTATAATTGATCACTCTATTTCCATCTGGTGTAAAATTAATAATAAAAAATTTAAAAATACACACCCACACACGTGTTAAGGAATGAACCAGGGGAGATGTATTTTTTACATTGGCTTATCTCATAAAGAATTTTCAATTGTGCTAAGCAAAGTGTTCATTCTTAGAACTTTACACTAACTGGATATATCTAGTGTCTGATATCTGTCTATTCAACAATAAAAATTAGCATACTCTTTCATTTAATAACTTTGTCAAGTGTCTTTGAGACTCTAGGTGAAGACAGTGACACAGGATTTCCTGAATTTCCCTCCTCCCAAAGGTACATCAAATACACAGCTACACACAGAGCAATGCCTTCTGATAGAAAGCAAGAGGCTGAGAGCATGCCTACATAGAAGTAAGTCAGCGAGCCTGAGACACTCTCACCATCAGTCCTATCCCTAACACAGTATCATACATTTAGCAGCGAACACCCAAACTCTTAGCATTCCCCAGTGGAGTGAAGGCTATGGACCACACATCTAACACTCCAGCTTTTAAGACTGCTGCCCAAGGGATGAGACCCCAAAGTATCTAGTTCTAAAAGCCAATGGGGCTTGCATTCCTGAGTCTAAAATTACTAGTATAACAAAGGGAGAAGCAGTTGTTAACAGAATTGTATTTACTGTTCCTATCCACACCCAGGGACTAATGTAGAGAAAATTATTCGCCACCCAGGAACTAATGTGGAAATAGTCCATCTTCTAGTCTTTCCCTGGAAGGGGATTGACCACACATTTTGCAAACTGCTGCCTCAGGTCCAGCATCTAATTTGCATACATCTAAACTCTGACTGTGATCCTCCCTCCACTCTAAAGAGCCAGTGGGCAATTCCAATACTCTCTCAGGATTACTTCAACATTAAATCAGGTCATCAGCAGCTCTGAAATGAGATTATTCACTCATCTAGCATCCCCAAAGTTTATGGTTGCCACCAGAGTGATGGCCTCCCTAGTCAGCCAGCTCTGATGAGCAATGGGGCTTGCAATCTCAAGTCCCACAGGATAAGGGTGAACAAAAAATAGTTTTTAAACGGGTGCAGAAAGCAACCCCATCCTTCACCATGGTTATACATCCAAGCTCAATTGCATAACTTCAATACAATAAAAGCCAAGTATTAGCCATCCAGAGCTAATAGTATACTCTGTGGTGAAAAGGTATAAAATTTTTCCTCTGAGAACAGAGACAAGGATACTCACTCTTGCCATTTTTATTCAACACAGTACTGGAAGTCTTACCCAGGGAAAATAGGCAAGCAAAAAAAAAAAAAAACTAAATCAGAAAGAAAGAAGTAAAACTATATGTTCATAGATGATGCAATCTTATTTACAGAAAACACTAAAAACTTGACCATAGCACTGTCTGAACTAATAAAAAGAATTCAGAAAAGTTTTAGCATACAAAATCAAAGTACAAAAATCTGTTGTGTTTCTATATACAAATGCTGAACTATCTGAAAAAGAAATTCAGAAAACAATCTCATTTATTGAGGAACCAAAAAAAAAAAAAAAATACAATACTTAGGGATAAATTTAGCCAAGGAGGTAAAATAACTGTATAACGAAAACTATGAAACATTTGTTTGTGTCTCAAGAAGACACAAATAAATGAAAAGATATTCTGAGTTCATCGATTAGAAGAATTAACATTATTAAAATGTCCATATTACCCAAAGCAATATACAGATTCAATGCAATCATTATTAAAATTCTCACTACGTGTTCATAGAGATAGAACAACCAATCTAAAATTCATATAGAAGCACAAAAACCCTAAATAGCCAAAGCAACCTTGAGGAAAAAGAAGAAAGCTATACCGATCACAATTCCTGATTTCAAACTATGTTATAAAGCTATAGATCCAAAATAGTATGGTATTATTGAAAACAGACACAAAAACCAATGGAAAAGAAGAATCAAGAGCCCAAAGATAGACCCACGTGTACATGGTCAATTAAGTTTGACCAAAATAATCCAAGAATACACAATAGAAAAGAGGATAGTCTTTTAAATAAATAATCCTGGAAAAACTGCATATCTACATGCAAGAAAATGAAACTAGACTCTTGTCTTACACCATATCCCCAAATCAACTCAAAATATGTTTAAATACTAGACTGCAATACCTGAAACCATAAAGCTACTAGGAGAAAATATAAGAAGTTGGCTACTTGCTGTTGCTGTTGACAAGGACTTTTTGGCAAGACAACAACAAAAAGGGCACATCAGGGTAATGCAAATTAAAATCACAATGAGATATTGTCTCACACCTGTTAGCATATCTATCATAAAACAGACAAAAGATAATCAATGCTGGAGAGAATGTGGGGAAAAGAGCACCCTTGTACATTATTGGTAGGAATGTAAACTGGCAGGTACAGTGTCTATTGAAAACAGTATGGAGATTCTTTGAAAAATTAGAAATAGAAACACCATGTGATACAAATCCAACAACCACACTACTACCTGTATATCCAAAAAATTATAATTGCTATTTTGAAGAGATGTCTGTACTCCTGCATTTATTATAGTTATATTCACAATATTCAAGGTATAAGGACAATCTTAGTATCTATCAATGAATAAAAGGATAAAGAAAATTTGTTTATATACAAATATATACACACATGCAGTGAAATATACATATATGTGATATTTATATATACACACATACATACAATGAAATACATATATATATACACAAACAATGGAATACATACACACACATTTACAATGAAATATTATTCAGCCTTATAAAAGAAGGAAATGTTGCTATTTGCAACAATATAGATGAACCTGGATTGCACTATGCTAAATGAAATAACCTAGACAGGGGAAGAAAATACTGTAT
The DNA here is from genome assembly GCF_049115385.1 of Moschus berezovskii. Classification (NCBI taxonomy): domain Eukaryota; kingdom Metazoa; phylum Chordata; class Mammalia; order Artiodactyla; family Moschidae; genus Moschus; species Moschus berezovskii. The sequence goes on from NC_142471.1 coordinate 75,065,694, forward strand.
GATGTCACTGATATGTACGGAGTCTTAGAAAGTTGAACTTGCAGAAGTAGAGAATAGTGTGGTGGTTTTCAGGAATGGGGTGGGTAAAAGAAAATGGGGTGAAAGGGCACAGACATTCAGCTGTAAGATAAATAAGGTCTATTCAAATCTAATAGGCAACATAGTGACCCTAGTTGAACACTGTATTGTGTAATATAAATTTGCTGAGAGAGTAGCACTTACATATTTCATACACAAAAAATGTAAATAAATAAGGTATTGGATATGTTAATTAGGTCAATGATGAGGCAATGGGAATTCTTTCATAATATATTAATATATCAAATCATCATTTTGAACCCATTAGATATGAATTTCATTGGCTGTGACATCCACAAAATGCTTGAATTCCTAAAAACTGAATTTGAAATTAAGGTAGATGAAGAAAGGGAGAACATTTTTGAGATCAAAATAACAAACCTGGATGTGTCAAATGACCAGAAAACTGTCAGTCTGAAAGTTCAGTTCAGTTCAGTTCAGTCGCTCAGTCGTGTCCCACTCTTTGTAACCCCATGAATCACAGCACTCCAGGCCTCCCTGTCCATCACCAACTCCCGGAGTTCACTCAAACTCATGTCCATCGAGTCGGGGATGCCATCCAGCCATCTCATTCTCTGTCGTCCCCTTCTCCTCCCGCCCCCAATCTTTCCCAGCATAAGAGTCTTTTCCAGTGAGTCAACTCTTCGCATGAGGTGGCCAAAGTATTGGAGTTTCAGCTTCAGCATCAGTCCCTCCAATGAACACCCAGGACTGATATCCTTTAGAATGGACTGGTTGGATCTCCTTGCAGTCCAAGGGACTCTCAAGAGTCTCCTCCAACACCACAGTTCAAAAGTATCAATTCTTCGGCGATCAGCTTTCTTCACAGTCCAACTCTCACATCCATACATGACCACGGGAAAAACCATAGCCTTGACTAGATGGACCTTTGTTGTCAAAGTAATGTCTCTGCTTTTTAATATACTATCTAGGTTGGTCATAACTTTCCTTCGAAGGAGTAAGCGTCTTTAAATTTCATGGCTACAATCAGCATCCGCAGTGATTTTGGAGCCCAAAAAAATAAAGTCTGACACTGTTTCCACTGTTTCCCCATCTATTTCCCATGAAGTGATGGGCAAGTAGTTATCAATTAATATGTAGGCACAGATTGCTGAGTTGGCGATCTTTTATGGTATGGAAAATTCTTCATAGAAATTCAACAACTAAAGGTTTGTTACTAAAGACTGAGTCATTGTTGTCCATCACTAGATGAATAGATAAAGGAAATGAGATATTTTCCATAATAGAATGTTATTTAGCCATAAAAAATAAATGGAATCTTGCCATTTGGTACAACCTGGATGGACCTTGAGGGCATTGGTGGTGGTTTAGTCACTAAGTCATGTCCAGCTCTTGCAACCCCATGAACTGTAGCCCATCAGGCTCCTTACTCAGTCCATGGGATTTTCCAGGCAAGAATACTGGATTGGGTTGCCATCTCCTGTTCCAGTGGATCTTCCTGACCTAGGGATCAAACCTGGACCTTTGCCAACTAAGCTACCAGGGAAGCTCTTGAGGGCTAAGTCAAATAAGTCAGACAAAGAAAGACAGACACCATATGATCTTATTTATATATGAAATATTAAAAAAAGACAAAAGGAAACTCATAGATACAGAGAACAGATTGATGCTTGCCAGAGGTGAAGTGTGTGTGTGTGGCAGGTATGCAAAGTGGGTGAAAGAAATCAAAAGTTACAAACTTCCAATTATAATATCACTAAGTCATGAGGGTGTAAATTACAGTATGGAAACTACAATTAATAATACCATATTTTATACCTATAAGCTGCTAAGTATAAATTTTAAAAGTTATCATCACAAGAAAAAAATTATATGTATGGTAATAGATGCTAACAAGATTCATCATGATGATCATTTTGCAATACATACAAATATCTAATCATTATCTTGTACACCTGAAAAATATTGATGGGTGTCAACTATACCTGAATTAAAGAAAAAAAGAAATGATGAGTTATTGTTGCCAAAGGTAGAAACCAAAGAAGTTAATGAAGAAACTGCTTAAAAGTGCACATTGTGAAATTGTTTTCACTAGATTAAGAAGCAATACTATACCCTACCACGTGTAACATAGATAGCTAGCAGGAAGCTGCTGTATAGCAGAGATTGCACAGCTTGGTGCTCGGTGATGACTTAGATGGAGGGGGGCTGGGAGATGGGGGGAAATAAGAGAGAGGGGATATGTGTATATATACAACTGATTCACTTCGTTGTACAGCAAAAACTAATACAACATTGTAAAGCAATTACACTCCAATAATAAACTTTTAGAAAGAAGCAATAGAGGAAATATTAAAACTGATAATTTTGTCACTTAAATCTCAATAAAGCAGAAAAAAAATCAATTTAAAAATTACCTATTAAATTACTAAATTTAAGTTATTTTCTTCTTTAAATGTATATTCTATATGCTTTCTTACTATGGTGAATTATACATTGGCCGTACAGGGATAGACAAGGGTAGGAAGAGGATATTTGTGCCACCTGTGATCTCTTTTTCAACATCCTAGACTTCAAAAGAAATTCTAAATTATATTTTTAACAGTACTTCCAGTACTTTTTTTAATATTAAAACATCATTAAACATTTAGTTAATAAAACATTTAAAAATGCCTTTGGTAACTAATCCTGATACAGACACTAGCTTTTTCCTAATAGACTTTAAAAATCTTAAATTTAAATATAATCCAATTAAAATAATCTTATCAAAACTAAAAAAAAATTGACTTTATAGTTTGGTAGTATTCATAATGGTACAAGGGTAAAAGCTATTTAGTAATATTTTACAAACATATTAAGAGATTTGCATTTTGTCTAGGAGGCTTTGACACGATCAAGTCAAAACATTTCTTTCTTGTGGAATAATGTTCTATTGCCATATTAATACAGAGAAACAACCAATGACTTGAGATAATGCTGACATTTACAGTTCCTTTCACTGAGAAGTTTTTGGTTTTTTGTGTTTTTTTTTTAGTAAATATATAATTAAACCTTAGTTGAGGCATTTTACTATTTGAGGGGCATCAGCCAGTGTTCAGAGAAGACACTGGCCGACAGATTGGGCTATCACACTAACGCATACTTCCCCTTTAGTGTGTTACTATTTACTGGTAGTGTTGGCAATGTTCTGCTGCTACTGAAGGTAGTTTATTTTTACTACACATTTCTACTCAGTAGATGTGCATTACTGCCTGGAAACCTTGCAACACTGAAAAGTAGGTATTTGCACACTCTCTTAAAAATGAAAAACTTCATCTAGGAACTAATAGAAAATCTACCCAAAATAACACAGTAAGAGGTAGATTCAAAATTGAACCTTCAGCTGTACTGGGAACATGCATGCATGCTAAGTCACTTTCGTCGTATCTGATTCTTTGCAACCCTATGGACTCCTCTGTCCATGGGATTCTCCAGGCAAGAATACTGGAGTGGGTTGCCAGACCCTCCGCCAGGGGATCTTCCTGAACCAGGAATCGAACCCACATGTTAAGTCTCCTGCATTGCAGGCGGGTTCTTTACAACTAGCACCTGGGAAGCCCTACTGGGGACATAGCACTAAAAAAATTCAGTGGTGGAGGCCCATGAGAGAAGCAGATTGTTAGGAGAAATCATGGAACTGGAAGATTAAGAATGATTCCACCTAACTTCGCCTCAAAACAAAGGATACCCAAGTTCCCCTTTTAAATTGATTCATTTATGAGTCAACTCAAATTCTGTAAATGAGGTATGGTCCTTAACTTAGAGTTTGGTATCTGTGAGTTTCCAACTGCATAAATCTCTACCGACGCCCTCACAGTGGACAAATCAGCATAGTTGCTCCCAAGAAACCAGGGTTAGTCATCATTTCATTCCATCCAGTGCTATGTGCACTTACACATACATCCTTGCAAATATTTGAGTTCTGGGTAAATGTCAGGCACTTGGGCACATTCTGCCCTGCCCTGGAGGAACATCTCTCACTTTAGCAGGCCAACACTCAAGAGACGAGACCCAGATAAACACAGAGCTCATATCCCACATGCCTCCAAACTGTATTTAAACACCTTCTGTGCATGAAAGGTCAGTTCCACAAAACCCGAATCTTGGAAAATATTTGTCTATAAAGTGCGAACTCTTGAAAAACTTAGTTCTCTCTTTCACACATTGTTACAACCAACTGAATTATTTAGCCAAGGGTCCACATGATGCATTTCTGATACATTAAAATATTTTTTAAGCACGAATTAGACTGCCTCAAAGTCTTTTTCAACCAAAAAAGATTTATGGCATTAATTAAATGAGAAAAATCTATAGGAAACATTTTTGTCCTTTTATATTGATTTACCAGTCATTAAAACTACTTTTCATCTTACTAAGTGAGAAATAAAAGACCAATTATAAAGCAGAAAGAATTGATTTTTTTAAAACTGTAATAAATATTTTGTTTTTTTTAATATACCTTAAAACTTTTTAGGTTAACCATAGTTTACAATATGTCTCCTCAATTCTGAATCTGAACCTATGAAACCCAATTTTACTATAAATCACAACCCCAGCTTTTCTTTCCTAAAGAGAAGAAAGAATGAACGCAATTGGTAAATAAGCCATAAAGGGTTAAAATTTGGGATATTGTTGTCAGGTGTTTCTCCTGCGGAAAGGTTAAAAATGTGACAATTGTGTAAGACTCCTCAGGACGAGAAACAGGATAAGCCCTTAAATTTATTCACAATCAGGAGAATATACATTATATAAACATAGGTTGCCCAACACTTCAGTTTCCTTTTTGCCTCTGGAGATAAAGCAAAACCACATTAGAGATGCCAAGGGGAGAAGAAGTATTTCTCCCATCCATATTTCTCTCTTTTCAAAGTCTAGTTAGAAAATCAGCCATCAGTTTTCATCTGGATTCATACCTCCTCTCAACCATTTAGACAGTTAATATAATCTTTGTAACCTGAAATTATTCCATAAAAAACAGAAAAGCTAACAAAGAAACCTAAACAAATTAAATAGAACCTATTCTTTGACATGCAAATGTACTTTAGCTTTGCACCACTGAGGTCTTAGGTTTCATTATTGTTAAAAATGTCAAGCAGTATTTTGCCTTCCGGGAGTGTAGGTTTTGTTCCTATGCTTCAATCTTACTCAAAACCCTCTATTGCATAATGTATGAGGTGCAGCAGCCTTTGGTTGTTGCTTTTTTCTTTTTAAATTACAAGCTATGAACACCACAGCAGCATTTTGCTAAATAGTTTTGCACATATTGATTTTGGACATTTATAAACAAAAATATAAAATGAGAAATCGTTTTTGGATGATTATTGTCTAGTGCGCAACTTACAGGAGTGAAGATAATCTGTCCTCATTAATGGAGCAAGGTGGCCCTTTACCTGCTCAGTTCATGAGATTTCCTTCCAACTTAGATGGTGCAGTCCTCAAATTACTTCATCAAATCCTCTCTCTAAATTTCTCATCAATACCTGACACGCTACCTTTTATTGAGAAACCCACTGATTAGAAGTTATATGGACAGAATTTGCTGAAAGCTTGAGTGTTGTATTGGAAAAGGAAATAGCAACCCACTCCAGTATTCTTGCCTGGATAATTCCATAGACAGAGGAGCCTTGCAGGCTACAGTCCATGGGGTTGTAAAGAGTCAGACATGACTGAGTGACTAACAACACTGAGGGGTATATAAAAACCTCCTGCTTTCTCCCTTGCATTGCCCTCTGGGGTTCTGTGAGCTTATCGAACTTTCATGTGTGTATGCAATATGGTAAGGCTTTTAGGAAGATAATTCCCTTTGTAATAGGAAATATTTGAAAGGCATTCATGGGAGAAATGCAACAACTCTGGAAAAAACAAGAGTTGGAAACATGAGATTTACAAATAGATTTTAAAATCATTGTGTTTCATTCAACAGTTTTTCAGAAACACAGATGATCACAGTCAATTTTTTCCTGTCAGGGTGGACAGGGTAGTTGTGAAGATCTAAGGAGATAATACAGGTTTTAGGGCAGGGCCTGGCCCAGGGAGAGTGTTCAGTAAAAGTTTGGTGCAATTACTGATATCAATCTTTTCTTTATATGAATCACTGTAAACTTGTCAAGAAAAACTGAAATATAACTTTTTAAAGAAGAGTCCTGATTGAGTTAGAAAACATAGGAAAAACAATGATTTATTATCTAGGACCATAACTGTGACTAACAGCCAATATGGAAGATAATACTTCATATTCACTAAGACAGCTATAATCAAGAAGACAAAAAAAGTATCAATGTGTATATGAGGTTGAAATCATATTCATTCCTTCAGTTCAGTTCAGTCCCTCAGTCATGTCCGACTCTGCGACCCTTTGGACTGCAGCCCACCAGGCTTCCCTGACCATCACCAACTCCCAGAGCTTACTCAAACTCATGTCCATTGAGTCAAGGATGCCATCCAACCATCTCATCCTCTGTCGTCCCCTTCTCCTTCCACCGTCAATCTTTCCCAGCACCAGGATTTTTACAAATGAGTCAGTTCTTCAAATCAGATAGCCAAAGTATAGAGTTTCAGCTTTAGCATCAGTCCCTCCAATGAATATTCAGGACTGATTTCTTTAAGATGGACTGACTGGATCTCCTTACTGTCCAAGGGACTCTCAAGTGTCTTCTCCAACACCACAGTTCAAAAGCATCAATTTTTCAATGCTCATCTTTCTTTATAGTCCAACTGTCACATCCATACATGACTACTGGAAAAACCATAGCTTTGACTAGATGGGCAAAGTAATGTCTCTGCTTTTTAACATGCTGTCTATATTGGTCATAACTTTTCTTCCAAGGAGTAAGCATCTTTTAAAGTCATGGCTGCAGTCACCAATTGCAGTGATTTTGGAGCCCAGAAAAATAAAGTCTCTTACTGTTTCCATTGTTTCTGCATCTATTTGCCATGAACTGATGGGACCAGATGACATGACCTTAGTTTTTTGAATGCTGAGTTTTAAGCCAACTTTTTCACTCTCCTCTTTATCTTTCATCAAGAGACTCTTTAGTTCTTCTTTGCTTTTTGCCATAAGTGTGGTGTCATCTGCATATCTGAGGTTACTGATATTTTTCCTGGCAATCTTGATTCCAGCTTGTGCTTTATCCAATCCAGCATTTCTCATGATGTACTCTGCATATAAGTTAAATAAGCAGGGTGACAATATACAGTCATGACGTACTCCTTTTCCTATTTGGAACTAGTCTGTTGTTCCATGTCCAGTTCTAGCTGTTGTTTCTTCACCTGCATACAGATTTCTTAGGAGGCAGGTCAGGTGATCTGGTATTCCCATCTCTTTCAGAGTTTTCCACAGTTTGTTGTGGTCCACACAGTCAAAGGCTTTGGCATAGTCAGTAAAGCAGAAGATGTTTTTCTAGAACTCTCTTGCTTTTTCAATAATCCAGTGGATTTTGGCAATTTGATATCTGGTTCCTCTGCCTTTTCTAAGTCAAGTTCAAACATATGGAATTTCACGATTCACGAACTGTTGAAGCCTGGCTTGGAAATTTTGAGCATTAGTTTGCTAGTGTGTAAGATGAGTGCAATTGTGTGGTAGTTTGAGCATTCTTTGGCATTCCTTTCTTTGGGATTGGAAAAAAATCTGACCTTTTCCAGTCCTGTGGCCACTGCTGAGTTTTCCAAGTTTGCTGGCATATTGAGTGCAGCATTTTCACAGCATCATCTTTTAGGATGTGAAATAGCTCAGCTGGAATTCTGTCACCTCCACTAGCTTTGTTCGTAGTGATGCTTCCTAAGGCCCACTTGACTTTGCATTCCAGGCTGTCTGCTCTAGGTGAGTGATCATACCATCATGATTATCTGGGTCATGAAGATCTTTTTTGTATAGTTCTTTTGTGTATTCTTGCCACCTCTTCTTATTATCTTCTGCTTCTGTTAGGTCCATACCATTTCTGTCCTTTATCGAGCACATCTTGGCATGAAAAGTTCCCTTGGTATCTCTACTTTTCTTGAAGAGACCTCTAGTCTTTCCCATTCTGTTGTTTTCCTCTATTTCTTTGCATTGATCGCTGAGAAAGGCTTTCTTATCTCTCCTTGCTATTCTTTGGAACTCTTCAGTCAAATGGGTGTATTTTCCTTTCTCTTTGCCTTTTGCTTTTTTTCTTCCTCAGCTATTTGTAAGGTCTCCTCAGACAACCATTTTGCCTCTTTTCAGTTCTTTTTCTTGGGTATGGTCTTGATCACTGCCTCCTGTACAATGTCAATAACCTCCATCCATAGTTCTTCAAGCACTCTGTATTCCTAGCAGGGTTGTAAAATGGTATAGCTTGTTAGAAAACAATTTGGCAGTTCCTCAAAATGCTAAATAGAGTTACCCCTATGACTCAGCAACTCCACTTCTAGATATAAAGAAATGAAGTGAAAGAGAAGTGAAAATATATGTCTGCTGTTCGCACAAAAACTTTAATACTCATAACCGTATTAGTTATAATAGCTCCAAATTCAAAACAACCCAGATGCTAAACAATTGATAAGAAGATAAACAAAACAGACTATCTCTATTATGTTGGCATATGAAAAGAGTACAGTATCTATGTGTTTTACAACATGGATGAAACTTGGAAATGTTATAAGTGAAAAGAAGGAAAGATGGAAGTAAGGGAGACAGGGAGAAAAAAGGGGGAGTAATGATATATTGATATATATATATATATTGATAATATATTAAAAAGCAGAGACATTACTTTGCCAACAAAGGTCTGTCTAGTCAAGGCTATGGTTTTTCCCGTGGTCATGTATGGATGTGAGAGTTGGACTGTGAAGAAGGCTGATCGCCAAAGAATTGATGCTTTTGAACTGTGGTGTTGGAGAAGACTCTTGAGAGTCCCTTGTACTGCAAGGAAATCCAACCAGTCCATTATAAGGGAGATCGATCCTGGGTGTTCATTGGAAGGACTGATGTTAAAGCTGAAACTGCAATACTTTGGCCACCTCATGCGACGAGTTGACTCACTGGAAAAGACTCTGATGCTGGGAAAGGTTGGGGGCAGAAGGAGAAGGGGACGACAGAGAATGAGATGGCTGGATGGTATCACCGACTCTGTGGACATGAGTTTGAGTGAACTCCGGGAGTTGTGATGGACAGGGAGGCCTGGCGTGCTGTGATTCATGGGGTCGCGGAGAGTCGGACACGACTGAGCGACTGAACTGAACTGAACTGAACTGAATGATATATAGTTGCACATACGCTGATGTGAACTGGACATATACAAATATGTAATTACATATATATGGAAAATTGTTTTTGCAGAAAGCAGTACATTGGGCTACAGAAAAAAAGAAAAAAACTTTATCAGGTATTTCAAGAAACAAGGACAAGTAGGTGATCGGTTCAGTTCAGTTCAGTTCAGTCGCTTAGTCGTGTCAGACTCTTTGCAACCCCATGAATCACAGCACGCCAGGCCTCCCTGTCCATCACCAGCTCCCAGAGCTCACTCAGACTCATGTCCATCGAGTCGGTGATGCCATCCAGCCATCTCATTCTCTGTCATCCCCTTCTCCTCCCGCCCCCAATCTTTCCCAGGATCAGAGTCCTTTCCAGTGAGTCAACTCGTTGCATGAGGTGGCCAAAGTATTGGAGTTTCAGCTTTAGCATCAGTCCTTCCAATGAACACCCAGGATTGATCTCCTAAAAATTATTTAAAAAGAATCTCCTAATAGCCCTCAAATGGCCTCAGCGTAATCACTTTTTCAGGTATTACCTATCCCCTGCTTGTCCTTGCTCTAAGTACGCGTTCTGTTTCTGATTTCATTCTTACTCAGCATTAAAGTGTCACTGACTTCTGCCATGATCCTGACAATATAGACTTGCGTTTCTCTTTCAGAAGCTGAGAAATACTCTACTGTAGCTGAAATCTTGGTTCCTTAGGGCAAGGAAATATGTCGACTCCCAGGCTGAAGGCCTCAGAAAACCTGCAGCTCAGATCCAACACTCTCAACTCCCCATTTCTCCCACCTCCACCCCAGAAAAACAGACAGAGCATGCCTGGGGGCCTGTGCTATCTCCTTCCCAGTCCCTAGTGGACACATTACAGCAGGAGAGGTTGTTGATGGACTTTCTATGTCTCAAGTACAAAAATGGCTCCCACAGGCTGAGAGCAAAGAAAGAAGGCTGAAGGCTGTTGTAGTAATCCAGGCAGGACATATAGGAGGTGAGAAATCCTTTACTGTGAGTGTGGGTGGGGCAGGGGTGGGGGGTGGGGTGTGGGGGGAAATGACACAAAAACAGAGCAATGTGTGACCAGTAGGTATCAGTGACTAATTTAGAAGCAGGGAGGAGGCAAGAAATCCTCCAGCTTGAATGGCTAATGAGATGGTGAGATATGAGGAGGAAGTGCTTTCTGGAATCCCATGGAAGGCATATGAGTCAGAGGAGCCTGCAGGACCTTAGTCTGAGAGTTAGCAGCAGCAGCTAGAATTCCGAGGGGAGACAACCTTTTAAAACTACTCCTTTTCTTTGAAACAGCAAAAATATATCATTCAAAGCAGGAATGTGGAAGGAATGCATGACCTGATATATGAAAAGATGAAATCTTACATAGCAGAGTCAATTAGAAGAGGGTGAGGGAAATTGAAAGGAGGAGAGAGATAACCTCTTAAACAAATGCTTTAGGCCAACTAGAATTTCAAATGTCAAGTAAGCTGCCACGACAGGCTCTAAAACAGCAACACTGACCAGAGATTGGTAGACAGTCAATGAGATTAGTACTAAAGATAGAGTTGAACGTCCACACAGTGTAGCTACATTTGCACACACAAAGAAAAGCCACCATCAGCACTGACATTTTGGAAAACAAGAGCTTAATGAATCACAAATGTTTGACACAGTCAGACATCTATGATTAAAATCTGGAACAGAGAAAAATAATGAGCAAATACAAGGTTTGTCATTTATTATCAGTTGGAGAGTATGCTTATAGTCATAAATGGCCATTACTAAATTTAAAAAAAGCTTTATTTTCCTTGTATATGAATTTTATACATTTCACTACAGAAACACAATTAGTTTGTATTTCTACAGTTAATCAAAAATATGAGACAATTAAAGTAACTTTTGAAAAACAGTCTAACCATGTTCTTAATACATTAACTTACTGAATCTTCTTCCCTCATTCAGTTTGTTAATTTACTGTATGCTGTTTTCAGCTATAGACATTAACTGAAGTTTCATATTTATTTGAAACACTTTTAAAGCACTATCTAATGATGCTAAGTATTTTTTCCTTAGATCAAGATTTGTTGGATGATACTCAAATTGCTCAACCCTAAGATGAAAGAGCAAAGTATATCTATGGAGACCAGTTTGTAGCTTTTCTAGATCTTTATTAAAATAATGTTTCAGATACCATTTTTAGATCTCCAAACAACATACATACTCAAGCCCAATTTGTTCCCTCTTATCATCATATAAATAATGCATTTAAGACTATTTTTGGATGATTTTCCTTTGACTTTACTAGTAAATTAATTATCTCCTATAATGTCACTGCCATGCCAGTTCTCTTTCTAAAAATACACTTATTTTAAGGATAAAGAAATGACCAGATTTCTCTGGCTTAATGTTAATAGAAGGCAGAGAGGGTCAGTGCAATCTTGGTAAGAAAAGAAACTCAATTTTCAATGCTCAGTAAGAGAAAGTGGGAGATTATTTCACATTGTAAGTATGATTATCATATATTTACTATACAAATCATATCCATTGTGTAATACACAAATACTGTTAGGAATCACCAGTTTTCCTTTCACTGAAAAACCACAGCTAATCTTTGGTGCTTTATTTGCTCCCAATCAGACATAATATCAGGATCCGTATTTGTAAGTTGTGTCAGAAAAGCCAACTTTGAAACCAATTCATTCAGAAGGTAAATAAGCTTACCTTTCCAAGGACTTTGTTTTCAAGATTTTTACAAGTGTACAAATTATTATGAATGGTGCAACATTATTTACTCAAGTTGGTCCATATCAATCTGCTGTTTGCCAAAAGATAAATGAATGACAAGATGTCCATATGTGGTGAGATAGAAGAAATAGACATAAAATAAGGATAAGAGACCAAGAGAGAGTGATAGACAAGAAACTAGAAGCTTGACGAAGACTTTGACATTTAAGTATATAAGCAGATATCTTGATTGTCTTTTACCTGGTGGCTCAGATGGTGAAGAATCTGCCTGCAATGCAGGAGACCTGGATTTGATCCCTGGGTCGGGAAGATTCCCTGGAGAAGGAAATGGCAACCCACTCCAGTATTCTTGCCTGGAGAAACTCAGGGAGAAATGACCCTGGTGGGCTACAGTCTATGGGGTCACAAAGTGTCAGACATGAGTGAAGCAACTTAGCAGACATGCACCTGGAAAGTGTTAAGAATTAGAGAGAAAAAAGTTTGATACTGATCTTCACATATTAATTATATGTCTTTAGGCAAGTTATTTAAGTTCTTTGACTTTCCTTCCCCCTTTCTAGAAAGGGCATACAAAAAGATTTATCATAAGATTATTGTAAAAATATATGTAAAATCTATAAATTGTAGCCCAGAATATGAAATAAATAGGCCTTGCTCTACTTTATTTCCACAAATATATATTGACACCTTTTCCAATGTAGTCCTTCATGATTACTGTTGGTCACAACGGTGGTGATCTTTGTTTCTTAGACAGTAGGTACAAGATTATTTTCAAAACAATTCATTTCCATGTCTAGACCCTGTCTGCTTCTAAACTATGCTTGGCCCATCTTCTGTCTGCTTCTCAACAATAGCTGGTTTATTTTCTGCATATTAATATCATGATTCGTCAGGATTTGTGGAGGATAAAGTATTTCTTCTAAGTGGGTAGATGTCTTATTTGAATCAAACAATGAATAAAGAAGTGGACTGCCTGGTGTGGTTTATCATTCTTAATATCTGAACATCTCACAGCAATCCCTCCATGGTTTGATATCATCCCCATTGCTTCCCATCTCTTGAAAGTAATAATATTCCACACATGTACAATGACATACATTTGGGGGTCTTAAAGTAACCTTTTTGAGGCTTTTTTAATGAACCATTTTACTCTCTCCAGTGTTCTTAAAAATATCCATACCATGCAAAATCACACAACAAATGCCACAGGGCTTATGGGGGAAGTGGGGCTAGAGGCTCAAGATTCAAAAATTTCATGAGTGCAAAATGATATATACAAAAACATAAGCCAGTGGCAGTTTCACATATATTAAATGGTTAAGAAATTTATAATATTCCCATAAATGTAGCATTTCACCTACAAAGTGTGTGTATATGCTTAGTCGCTCTGTTGTGTCCAACTCTTTATTTGAAAGGGCAGACATTTAAAGATTACAGCTTGTGAGTTATTGTAAAGTGATATAAGTAGATTTTTTGCCTGAAATCAGACAAAAGTTATATTACCAGGCATGCCTAGTTGCAGGGAAAAGTAAATACAGTGAACTGAGGTACCTGTATGAATTTGGGCTGTGTGTGTGTGTGTGTGTGTGTGTGTATTCCTACACAGCTCTGTTCAGCTGGGTGCAGTTTTCCAAGTTTATTTAGTAAACAAAAATGTTTATAAGCAAACACATAGCATGTGTGATGCTCAAGTTGATCTATAATGTATCAATCATGTTAGAAAAAAAATCTTGTTTTCAACCATAAATTATAACAGAAGTAAATGTATGTAATTTGTGTTCAGAATACATGTACACACTATTTTGAATGAAGGGTAGAGTTGAAAAAACATTCTCAAGTGAGCCTGGTGGTTTTATATAATTGATCAATACTTATTTTAAGAAAACCAGCATTATATTCTTTCCAAGAAGTAGATAGGATTAATGATCCATTGACTCCATGTTTGATTAAGTTTCCTTGGTGGAAAGGACAGATACCAGATAAATCATAATGCTGTCCATGTTTAGTTTCAAATCTCTTTATTTAAAGCAAATCTATTATCCCAATTTGAGCTTATTTCAGATTATATAAAATTTACTTCTGTTTCCATTTGACATTTGTGTGACTGAAACAGGGTAAAGGTTGATGAAAAATGATTGGGTGGCCAGGGAGGACTAATTTTAGTATTATATATCCCTTCAAAGAAGAGACAAGGTGAATTCAGCAGCCATATGTCAAGGGAGAAAAATAAAAGAATCATGAGACATCACTAGATAAGCTCATTAAAGGTCTCCAGACTCATCTCTGGAATGGAAGGCTCTTTATTGAGCAAATGCTTTATATCTTCTTCTGACTAGCTTCCTTATTTACCTCCTAATTTATTGGGATTTTTATTTTTCTCTTATAGTAATACTCAAAATTCTCCAAGCCAGGCTTCAATAGTATGTGAACCATGAACTTCCAGATGCTTAAGTTGGATTTAGAAAAGGAAGAAGAATTGGAGATCAACATCCACCGGATCATCAAAAAAGCAAGAGAGTTGCAGAAAAACAACTACTTCTGCTTTATTGACTACGCCAAAGTCTTTGAGTGTTTGGTTCACAACAAACTGTATGGTATCAAGAGATGGGAACTATATCAAGAGATAGGAATACCAGTTAACCTGACCTGCATCCTGAGAAATTTGTATGCAGGTCAAGAAGTAACAGCTAGAACTGGACATGGAACAACAGACTGGTTCCAAATCAGGAAAAGAGTATATTGTCACCCTGCTTATTTAACTCATATGCAGAATACATCATGCGAAATGCCAGGTTGGATGAAGCACAAACTAGAATCAAGATTGCCGGGAGAAATGTCAATAACCTCAGATGACACTACCCTTACAGTGAAAAGCATAGAGGAACTAAAGAGGAGAGTGAAAATGTTGGCTTAACACTCAACATTCAGAAAACTAAGACCATGGCATCTGGTCCCATCAGTTCATGGCAAATAGATGCAGAAACAATGGAAACATTGAGAGACTTTATTTTTCTGGGTTCCAAAATCACTGCAGATGGTGACTGCAGCCATGATATTAAAAGATGCTTGCTCCTTGGAAGAAAAGTTATGACCAAACTAGACAGCATATTAAAAAGCAGACATTACTTTACCAATGAAGGTCCATCTACTCAAAGTTATGGTTTTTCCAGTAGTCGTGTATGGATGTGAGAGTTGGACGATAAAGAAAGCTGAGCTTCGAAGAATTGATGCTTTTAAACTATGGTATTGGGAAAGAATCTTGAGTCCCTTGGACTGCAAGGAGATCCAACTAGTCCATCCTAAAGGAAATCAGTCCTGAATAATCATTGGAAGGACTGATGCTGAAGCTGAAACGCCAATAATTTGGCCACCTGATGCAAAGAACCGACTCATTGGAAAAGACTCTGATGCTGGGAAAGATTGAAGGTGGGATGAGAAGGGGACGACAGAGGATGAGATGCTTGGATGGCATCACTGACTCGATGGACACGAGTTTGAGTAAGCTCTCGGAGTTGGTGATGAACAGGGAAGCCTGGCATGCTACAGTCCATGGGGTTGCAAGGAGTCAGACACGACTGAGTGACTGAACTGAAATGAACTTTAAATACACAGCTAGAAATAGCAAATTGTCCTGAAGGATTTATCAGCAGCAGCAATGGCAATGACAACAATAGAAACATAAAGACATCAGAAGAGTAACTCTACCGCCGTCCTACCACACGAAACTTGAGTAACATTCCCTTCTCTCCAATTCTTCAGTCAAGAGCAGAGGCATTCTGAGAGATACCCACAACTAGTTAAAGATGGACCTTACTTCAGCTGTTAAATGGAGAAGCAGAAGCCATAGTCTACATCTGGGACAAGCAGCGCTGCATCACGCCACTCTTTATTTTCCTCTTGGTTTCATTTCTAGGGTCAACCTGAGGCAAGTAATAAAGCGGCTCTTGCATGGCCTTTGTCCCCCACTCTCACTCTCTTCTCCCTCTTACCCCCCACACTCCGGCTGTCTTCCCCTGGACCTCTCACAGTGCCCCTCTTTCTGAGCCCCATTTCTTCCCTCCTGCAAAATTTTCACTGCTCCTGGCTGCACAAACTTCCCTTTATTTCTCTGTATCTTGACCTCATCTCAGGTTTCATGCCAAGGGTCATGACTGATGACAACTGTGTCATAAATATGATCAGTTAGAGGTTTACCCAGTAAAACTGGGTTTCTATCTAGTAATTGCTGTTTTAGTATGTCCCTGGGGAGGCCACTTTACCTCTACAAGCTCCAGTCACACCATCTCCAAAATAAATATAACCACCTTTCAGGGTTGCTTTGAGGATAAAAGAATCTACGTAAAAGACTGGTACATCACAAGTGCTAAAATAGATGCTTTCATTTCCCTTGTACTTAGAAGTTTTTGCAGAAACAAAAAGGACTTGGGCATTAAAAGGTTAGTTCTACCCTCTGTAGGTTTATACAAGTATCAAAAGAAAGACAAAGAAAGAAGTTAATTGATGTCTGGGACAGGTTCTGAGACCTCAGCTTTAAAGATTTCAGGTTTGCTTTCAGATTAGAGGTGATGTGGCATGTGATTAAGGTCTCAGACTTATTAAAACAAACAACAACAACAAAACACCAGACAATCCTGACTTTGGCACTATTAGCTGAGTTGCCTTCAGCAAGTTACTTAAACTCTCTGTTTCATCTGTGTGTGTTGTTCAAAAGAATTAAATGAGATAACATTTAAGTGCTTAGGTCAGTGTCTGGTTTATATGAAATATGTATTTTTATGTTTTGCTATTTTTATGGTGATAAGGAAGATGGCAGTGATCGAGTTGGTGATAAGAATGTCATGAAGTATTAGAAAAATGAGTACTAAGATTCCAAGAAGACTTAAAGGTGTTTACAAATATTTTAGTGAAGAAAATTATTTCTGCCATTGCTATGGACATGTACTCAGACCATTGATACAAAATGCTCTGTGTGAATTTACTTCTCTACCACAGGATAACTAGATCTATCATTAGCTAACACAAAATGAGTTAAATATTATTAAAGTTATCAGAGTAATTCACTGTGAAGAATACTAAGTTTAATATTTGTTACAGTGTTGCGCATAGTAAATTTAATCATAGGTAACTTCCAAATATTTACTGTGATCCCCAGAAACTTCACCTGAAATGCAATCCCCAAAAAATGATGGTACAGAGGACAAAGCAGTTGAACCTTTATAGTAGTTATTTCTTTTTTAAAATTTTTTTTATTGGAGGCTAATTATTTAGAAAGCATCACTACTAACAAAGCTAGTGGAGGTGATGGAATTCCAGTTCAGCTATTTCAAGTCTTGAAAGATGATGCTGTGAAAGTGCTACACTCAATATGCCAGCAGATTTGGAAAACTCAGCACTGGCCACAGGACTGGAAGAGGTCAGTCTTCATTCCAATCCCAAAGAAAGGCAATGCCAAAGAATGCTCAAACTACCACACTATTGCACTCATCTCACACGCTAGTAAAGTCATGCTCAAAATTCTCCAAGCCAGGCTTCAGCACTATGTAAACCGTGAACTCCCAGATGTTCAAGCAGGTTTTAGAAAAGGCAGAGGCACCAGAGATCAAATTGCCAACATCCACTGGATCATGGAGAAAGCAAGAGAGTTTCAGAAAAACATCTATTTCTGCTTCATTGACTATGCCAAAGCCTTTGACTGTGTGGATCACAATAAACTGTGGAACATTCTGAAAGAGATGGGAATCCCAGACCACCTGACCTGCCTCTTGAGAAACCTGTATGCAGGTCAGGAAGCAACAGTTAGAACTGGACATGGAACAACAGACTGGTTCCAAATAGGAAAAGGTGTATGTCAAGGTTGTATATTGTCACCTTGCTTATTTAACTTATATGCAGAGTACATCATGAGGAACGCTGGGCTGGAAGAAGCACAAGCTGGAATCAAGATTGCTGGGAGAAATATCAATAACCTCAGATATGCAGTTGACACCACCCTTATGGCAGAAAGTGAAGAGGAACTCAAAAGCCTCTTGAGGAAAGTGAAAGAGGAAAGTGAAAAGGTTGGCTTGAAGCTCAACATTCAGAAAACAAAGATCATGGCATCTGGTCCCATCACTTCATGGGAAATAGATGGAAAAACAGTGGAAACAGTGTCAGACTTTATTTTTGGGGGCTCCAAAATCACTGCAGATGCTGATTGCAGCCATGAAATTAAAAGACGCTTGCTCCTTGGAAGGAAAGTTATGACCAACCTTGATAGTATATTAAAAAGCAGAGACATTACTTTGCCAACCAAGGTCCGTCTAGTCAAGGCAATGGTTTTTCCCGTGGTCATGTATGGATGTGAGAGTTGGTCTGTGAAGAAAGCTGATCGCCGAAGAATTGATGCTTTTGAACTGTGGTGTTGGAGAAGACTCTTGAGAGTCCCTTATACTGCAAGGAGATCCAACCAGTCCATTCTAAAGGAGATCAATCCTGGATGTTCATTGGAGGGACTGATGCTAAAGCTGAAACTGCAATACTTTGGCTACCTCATGCGAAGAGTTGACTCACTGGAAAAGACTCTGATGCTGGGAAAGGTTGGGGGCGGGAGGAGAAGGAGACGACGGAGAATGAGATGGCTGGATGGCATCACCGACTCTGTGGACATGAGTTTGAGTGAACTCCGGGAGTTGGTGATGGACAGGGAGGCCTGGCGTGCTGTAATTCATGGGGTCGCGGAGAGTCGGACACGACTGAGCGACTGAACTGAACTGAATTATTTTACAATATTATATTGGTTGGTTTTGCCATACATTGACATGAAACCGCTCCGGGTGCACATGAGAAACAGTTCATCTTCAGGGAGGGCACAGGGAAGATTTCCAAAGCAAACTGATTACTAGAGTAGATGTATGTTAACTTCAGGAACATAGTACAGGTCATCTCCAGTCCATCTTCAGGATCTTGAACATTCCTGTTTCATCCATAAAATATGATGCTGCATCATCTGCTTTTAGAGCTCATAAAAAGTGTACACAAGAGCACATCTAAGTAAGTCACAGCCCAAAATTCCCTACCTCGTGAATTTTTAAATCTGAGTAATATAACTGGAAAAATATGAATTTGTAGAAATATTACATTTCATGTAATTTTATTCCCTCCACATTAACTAGATATATCTTACCTACTAAATACTTCTCTCTTAAGTTGCATTTCCTAAAGCTGACTTTCTAAATTAGATTTTTCTACTCATGAAAATGTTTACAAATTGAGGAATTATTTATGCTTAAGATTCTCTTCATGTACCTGGCATCTTCCCAAACCTCTAGGAAAATCATCTATTTGAAGTAATGTTCTAGCTTCTGTGGCTCAGAATTACAATCAGCTTGCCTGTTACCACCTAGCCCTCTTATCTGGCAGAGGGTTGAGTATACCTCAGTATGGCACAGTTGACTTTCATCCCTCAAACTGCAGCAGTCAAGTGATGTAAGTCAGCTCTCTGTTTTCCTTTTCCCTTTTGGCAACTGGGCATGGCAGAGAGCTTAAATAGGAACCCCACTTTTGCCAGAAAGATGCTAGTGGATAGATTTAGGAGCTAAATTTCCACCTGATCCATTTAAAATGAAGCAGCACCACACTTTTGCCAGTGGGTTGGGGGAGGATGCAGCAGAAAGTTGTATGCATATGTTCTCCTACCGTCACACCACACCTCAACAGGGTTAATGTAAAATTCAGAATCTTCTAATATCCAAACTGTACATGATACGATAAAAAAAATCATTCATCAAAGTCCAGGAAAATCACAACTTAGGTGAAAAAAGGTCATCAACAGATGCCAACATTGAAATGAATCAGATGTTAAAACTATCTGACAATGTTTTTAAAGCAGCCATCATAAAAATGCTTCAATGAACAACAGCCAATTAACTTGAAATTAATGAATAAGTAGAACACTTCAGTCAAACATTATGTTATAAAAGAGAACCAAATAGAAGTCCCAGGATTTAAAAATGCAAAAAAAAAAAAAAGAGGAAAAGAAAGCAAAATACAACTTGCTGGATTGGCTCAAAAGTAAAGTAGAAATGACAAAGGACAGAAACAGTGAACTTGAGGATAGAGCAATAGAATTTACCAAGTCAGAGTAAAAAAAACAGAAAGTAGATGATAAAAAATTAATAGAGTAAAAGGACCTATATAGGATAAAGAACGAGCTAATATTCAAATCATCAGTCTCAGTAGTACAGGAGAGAGAGAGAGAATTAGACTGAAAATGTGTTAGAAAAAATAATGGCTGAAAACTCAAAATGTAGTGAAATACATAAACCTACAGATTCAAGAATCTAAGTGAGCTACAAATAGAATAAACTCAAAGGTAATAAACAAACTCTGAAAGCAAAAGACAAAAAAATTCTTGAAAGAAGTCAGAGAAAACTGGCACATCATGTATGTGTGTGTTGCTCAGTCATGTACAATTCTTTGTGACCCTATGGACTGTAGCCCACCAGGCTCCTCTGTCCATGGGGATTTTCCATGCAAGAATACTGGAGTGGGTTGGCGTGCCCTTTCCAGAATGTCTTCCCAACCCAAGGAACGAACGCAGGTCTCCCGCACTGTAGGCAGATTCTTTATCATATGAGCCACCAGGAAAGCCCAAGAATACTGGTGTGGGTGGCCTATTCCTTCTCGAGGGGATCTTCCTGACCCAGGAATTGAACCCGGGTCTCCTGCATTGCAGGCAGATTCTTTACCAGCGGGGTTACCAGGGAAGCCCTCACATCATGTATCAGTTCAGTTCAGTTCAGTTCAGTCGCTCAGTCGTGTCTAACTCTCCGCAACCCCATGAATCACAGCACGGCAGGCCTCCCTGTCCATCACCAACTCCTGGAGTTCACTCAAACTCATGTCCACAGAATCGGTGATGCCATCCAGCCATCTCATTCTCCATCGTCCCCTTCTCCTTCTGCCTCCAACCTTTCCCAGCATCAGAGTCTTTTCCAGTGAGTCAACTCATTGCATGAGGTGGCCAAAGTATTGCAGTTTCAGCTTTAGCATCAGTCCTTCCAATGAACACCCAGGATTGATCTCCTTTAGAATGGACTGGTTGGATCTCCTTGCAGTCCAAGGGACTCTCAAGAGTCTTTTCCAACACCACAGTTCAAAAGCATCAATTTTTCGGCGATCAGCTTTCTTTACAGTCCAACTCTCACATCCATACATGACCACGGGAAAAACCATAGCCTTGACTAGATGGACCTTTGTTGGCAAAGTAATGTCTCTGCTTTTTAATATACTATCAAGGTTGGTCATAACTTTCCGGGAAACCCTAATTAGAAAAACAGAGGATTTCAGATCTGAAATCACATATGCCAGAATGATATAGAATATGTTTTAAGTACTGAAAGAATAAAATTATCAGCCATGATTTCTATATCTGGTAAAAAATACCCCTCAGAAATGCAGGGAATATTAAAACATTCTCAGACAAAAGAAGACAAAGAATTTGCTGCTAGCGTAACTACCCTCAGTGAAAGGCTAAAGAAATTCTCCAAGTAGAGAGGAAGGGACAGAAGAAGGCACAGAATTTCAGAAGGAGAGAACATTAGGAAGGGCAAAATTTAGGGTAAATATAATATCCTAATCTACTTCTCATATGTTTATTGAATAACATTTGATTATTGAAACAAGAATGTAATGTCATCTGTCAGCATATAACATATTGCTCAATCTATGTAGAGGATATATGATTATAGAATAAATAATATAAAATACTTATTAGAGTGAGGAGAATACAGAGATCCAAAGAACAGTAAGATTTTTACACTTCACTCAAAATGATGTAAGCACATTTAAACTTTATGAGTAAACTAAAGCAGATTTGGGTATTGGTTTTGCTTTTGCTCCATCCCGTCATTCCTTCTAGAGTTACTTCTCCACTGATCTCCAGTAGCATACTGGGCACCTACCAACCTGGGGAATTCCTCATTCAGTATCCTATCATTTTGCACTTCAATACTGTTCATGGGGTTCTCAAGGCAAGTATACTGAAGTGGTTTGCCATTCCCTTCTCCAGTGGACCACATTCGGCTGTGGTCCATGTAATCAGATCAACTAGTTTCCTGTGATTATGATTTCAGGGTGTCTGCCTTCTGATGCCCCCTCGCAATACCTACCGTCTTATTTGGGTTTCTCTTACCTTGGGCGTGGGATATCTCTTCACAGCTGCTCCAAGAAAGCGCAGCCGCTGCACCTTACCTTGGATGAGGGGTATCTCCTCAAGGCCGCCCCTCTTGACCTTGAATGTGGAATAGCTCCTCTCGGCCCACCTGCGCCCGTGCTGCCACCGCCTATTGGACGTGGGGTAGCTCCTCCAGGCCGCGTCTCTTTATGTGGTCTGTTGTGCCGGGTCGGCGTCTCTGGCGTCTGCGCCAGTTGTGGATGTGACCGGTGATAGAAGCAAGGTCCGGTGCTGTAAAGAGCAATATTGCATAGGAACCTGGAAGGTTAGGTCCATGAATCAAGGCAAATTGGAAGTGGTCAAACAGGAGATGCCAAGAGTGAACGTTGACATTCTAGGAATCAGTGAATTAAAATGGACTGGAATGGTTGAATTTAACTCAGATGACCATTATGTCTACTACTGTGGGCAGGAATCCCTTAGAAGAAATGGAGTAGGATCACGGTAAACAAAAGAGTCCGAAATGCAGTACTTGGATGCAATCTTAAAAACAACAGAATGATTTCTGTTCGTTTCCAAAGCAAACCATTCAATATTACAGTAATCCAGGCCTATGCCCCAACCAGTAATGCTGAAGAAGCCGAAGTTGAACGGTTCTATGAAGACCTACAAGACCTTTTAGAAATAACACCCAAAAAAGATGTCCTTTTCATTATAGGGGACTGGAATGCAAAAGTAGAAAGTCAAGAAACACCTGGAGTAACAGGCAAATTTGGTCTTGGAGCATGGAATGAAGAAGGGCAAAGGCTAATAGAGTTTTGTCAAGAGAACGCACTGGTCATAGCAAACACCCTCTTCCAACAACACAAGAGAAGACTCTACACATGGACATCACCAGATGGTCAACACCGAAATCAGACTGATTATATTCTTTGCAGCCAAAGATGGAGAAGCTGTATACAGTTAGCAAAAACAAGACCAGGAGCTGACTGTGGCTCAGATCATGAACTCCTTATTGCCAAATTCAGACTTAAATTGAAGAAAGTAGGGAAAACCACTAGACCATTCAGATATGACCTAAATCAAATCCCTTATGATTATACAGTGGAAGTGAGAAAAAGATTTAAGGGACTAGATCTGATAGGTAGAGTGCCTGATGAACTCTGGACGGAGGTTCATGACATTGTACAGGAGACAGGGACAAAGACCATCCCCATGGAAAAGAAATGCAAAAAAGCAAAATGGCTGTCTGAGGAGGCCTTATAAATAGCTGTGAAAAGAAGAGACGTGAAAAGCAAAGGAGAAAGGCAAAGATATAAGCATCTGAATGCACAATTCCAAAGAATAGCAAGGAGAGATAAGAAAGCCTTGAGCAGCTATCAATGCAAAGAAATAGAGGAAAACAACAGAATAGGAAAAACAAGAGATCTCTTCAAGAAGATTAGAGATTCCAAGGGAACATTTCATGCAAAGATGGGCTCGATAAAGGACAGAAATGGTATAGACCTAACAGAAGCAGAAGATATTAAGAAGAGGTGGCAAGAATACACAGAAGAACTGTACAAAAAAGATCTTCACAACCAAGATAGTCATGATAACCTGATCACTGACCTAGAGCCAGACATCTTGGAATGTGAAGTCAAGTGGACCTTAGAAAGCATCACTACGAACAAAGCTAGTGGTGGTGATGGAATTCCAGTTGAGCTATTTCAAATCTTGAAAGATGATGCTGTGAAAGTGCTGCACTCAATATGCCAGCAAATATGGAAAACTCAGCAGTGGCCACAGGACTGGAAAAGGTCAGTCTTCATTCCAATCCCAAAGAAAGGCAATGCCAAAGAATGCTCAAACTACCTCACAATTGCACTCATCTCACATGCCAGTAAAGTCATGCTCAAAGTTCTCCAAGCCAGGCTTCAGCAATATGTGAACCGTGAACTCCCAGATGTTCAAGCAGGTTTTAGAAAAGGCAGAGGAACCAGAGACCAAATTGCCAACATCTGCTGGATCATGGGGAAAGCAAGAGAGTTCCAGAAAAACATCTATTTCTGCTTCATTGACTATGCCAAAGCCTTTGACTGTGTGGATCACAATAAACTGTGGAACATTCTGAAAGAGATGGGAATCCCAGACCACCTGACCTGCCTCTTGAGAAACCTGTATGCAGGTCAGGAAACAATAGTCAGAACTGTACATGGAACAATAGACTGGTTCCAAATAGGAAAAGGAGTACGTCAAGGCTGTATATTGTCACCCTGCTTATTTAACTTATATGCAGAGTACATCATGAGGAACGCTGGGCTGGAAGAAGCACAAGCTGGAATCAAGATTGCCGGGAGAAATATCAATAACCTCAGATATGCAGATGACACTACCCTTATGGCAGAAAGTGAAGAGGAACTCAAAAGCCTCTTGAGGAAAGTGAAAGAGGAGAGTGAAAAGGTTGGCTTGAAGCTCAACATTCAGAAAACAAAGATCATGGCATCTGGTCCCATCCCTTTTGGGAAATAGATGGAAAAACAGTGGAGACAGTGTCAGACTTTATTTTTTTGGGCTCCAAAATCACTGCGGATGCTGATTGCAGCCATGAAATTAAAAGACGCTTACTCCTTGGAAGGAAAGTTATGACCAACCTAGATAGTATATTAAAAAACAGAGACGTTACTTTGCCAACAAAGCTCCGTCTAGTCAAGGCTATGGTTTTTCCCATGGTCATGTATGGATGTGAGAGTTGGACTGTGAAGAAAGCTGATCACCGAAGAATTGATGCTTTTGAACTGTGGTGTTGGAGAAGACTCTTGAGAGTCCCTTGGACTGCAAGGAGATCCAACCAGTCCATTCTAAAGGAGATCAATCCTGGGTGTTCTTTGGAAGGACTGATGCTAAAGCTGAAACTCCAATACTTTGGCCACCTCATGCGAAGAGTTGACTCACTGGAAAAGACTCTTATGCTGGGAAAGATTGGGGGCGGTAGGAGAAGGGGACAACAGAGAATGAGATGGCTGGATGGCATGACCAACTCTGTGGACATGAGTTTGACTGAAGTCCGGGAGTTGGTGTTGGACAGGGAAGCCTGGCGTGCTGTGGTTCATGGGGTCGCAGACAGTCAGACACGACTGAGTGACTGAATTGAACTGAACTGAACTGAACTGAAAGCAGATTTAAACACTTTCACAGATAAAGTGAGGTTTAAAGTGTTTTATACTTGCCAAAGTCAACTTTCATATATATATAAGGTTCCTGTTTTTCTGAGTTGTCAGTAATAAGTCAGTGGGATCTGAATAGTTGTGCTTTTTCCCCCAAGACAAAAAGACAGCCCTCAGAATGGGAGAAAATATTTGCAAACAAAGCAACTGACAAAGGATTAAAATTCAAAATATACAAACAACACATATAGCTCAATATCAAGAAAACAAATAACCCAATCAAAATTAGGTGGAAGATCTAAACAGACATTTCTCCAAACAGGCATACACAGTTAACAAACACGTGAAAAGATTCTCATCATCACTAATTATTAGAGAAATGCAAATCAAAACTACAGTGTGTTAGCAAACCCCTCAGAATGACCATCATTAAAAAAATCTACAAGCAATAAATGCTGGAGGGGGTTTGGAGAAAAAGGACCCCTCTTGTACTCTTGATGGGAATGTAATTTTGATGCAGCCAGTATGGAGAACATATGGAGGTTCCTTAAAAAGAAAACAAACAAAAAACTTAAAATAGAGCTATCATATGACCCAATAATCCCATTACAAGGCATTTACCCAGAAAAAATTTTAAAAAGACACATCGACTTCAGTGCATGCACATGCAGCACTATTTACAACAGCCAGGACATGGAAGCAACCCCAATGTCCATCAGTGTAGGAATGGACCACTAAGCATATACAATGGAATATTATTTCAGTCATAAAAAGGAACAAAATTAGGTCATTTGCAGAGTCATGGATGGACCTAGAGACTGTCATATACAGAGAAGTAAGTCAGAAAGAGAAAAACATATCATATATTAATACATACATGTTGTATGTAGAAAAATAGTGTAGAAGACCTTATTTGCAAGACAGAAATAGAGACACAGATGTAGAGAACAAAATCATGGATACCAAGGGAGGTAAGGGGTGGTGGGATAAATTGGGAGACTGGGATTGACATATATAGACTATTAATACTATGTATATAATAGACACAGGGAACCCTACTTGGCACTCTGTGTTGACCTAAATGGAAAGGAAATTCCAAAAAGAGGGGATATATGTATACATATAGCTGATTCTCTTTGCTGTAAAGTAGAAAGTAACACAACATTGTAAAGTAACTATACTCCAATAAAAATTAATTAGAAAACAAAAAGAGGATTAGAACTTTCCAGAGTGACAGAAACTAAAACAGCATTTTTTAATAGTTGCACAGCTATTTAAATTTACTAAAACTCATAGAACTTTACACTTGAAATGGACATGTTCTGTGGTTATGTAGATTATACCTCAATACTACTATTGAAAAAAATGATTAGTGTTACATGCTAAAAAAGTAAAAGTTAAAGGGCAAAAGTAAAGTTCTTCTGAATTCATTCCTATAGCTCATAGAGACATCTTCTGTGTTGTAGAGATTCACTGTGAGAAGTCTAGTAAGAATTCACAGTAAGATTCTAGTAAGAATAGAGAGGCCCATTTCTGTAGGATTTTGCCTGGGCTTGATTACAGTGTCAGATTTGTCTTGTTAAAAATTCTGTTTGCCTCTTTCAATTGGAAAGGAAATATATATACACATATTTTCATTTTAAAATGTGATAGTTTTTCTTCTCCATCTATGTAGAAAAAACAGATAATTAGAATGAAATCATCTTTGAAGTTTCACTCTAGAGTCTATCTTCTTACTCCTTATTTGCATCATTACTGCAAAGGATTATATATGAAGGAAATTATATTCACCATTTACATAAAACACAATTTTTAGCTGATGGCTGTGCAGGTTCAATTAACTCCTCTAATATTAAGGGTAAAATGTGGCTATTGTATTATGCTTATATTCCATTAGAATTGTTATGGTTGAACACTTCCTTCTGTAACTTTATTTAATGTCAATAATACAGTCCTGAAAAATATTCCATGTGGTAAGGGGAGTTGTCTGAGTAAAAATTTAATCAGAAATCTAGGTCATGAAATCAAAGACATGGACTTTATTTTTAGGGGTAAAAGGAAGGTGTCTTTTGCATAAATCAGGACAAAAAAGTCAGCATAACACCCTTTAAGGCATATCATTATTATATTTTTATTACTATTACATAATTTTAAAAACATATTTTTAGTTGGACACAAAATAACAAAATGGAAGATACATGTAGTTTAGAAACAGTTGAATGCTGTTGGATCACAAACTTTCTAAATTGGCACTTTTGAGTGTCTTATCTGGATAAAGTGGAATTAGTAACACGGTTCCTTTAAAGATTCAAGATGGATTTTAAGGTATGTATTACAACACAAAGTTGGAACAACAATTATTTCTTTTGAAATTATTTTAAACTCTAATACTATGGATATTAGTTTTGTGTAATAAGAGTCTTCCCTGAGTAGTGAGTGATGATAAAAGCTATTTTAACCTAGGTACTTGAATATTCTTATGATGGGTAATTAGCCTTCTCATTCCCCTAAAATACCTGTTTTTGGCTGTGAATGAGATTTTCTAGAAGGCAATAGGAAAGTTAAGGTCTTGTGATAGAAATGCAAATCCTTTTAACGATTGAGTGAATATCAGAAGTAGTACAGAGGTTCTTTTTTTTTAAAGAATTTTTTGATGTGGGGATTTGAAAAGTATTTATTGAATTTGTTACAACATTGCTTCTGTTTTATGTTTTGTTTTGTTTTTGGCCCCAAGTCATGTGGAATCTTAGCTCCATGATCAGGGGTTGAACCCACACCCCCTGCATTGGAAGGTGAAGTCTTAACCACCAGAATGCTGGTGAAGTCCCAGTATGGAAGTTCTTTAAAGAAACTAAAGCTAAGTGCTAAAGGCCAAAGTCTTATAATCACTGATGCTTTCCAGCTGTGGCTGAGATTCAGTCCTGCTTCCACAAAAGTATCAATAGTCAATCTCAAAAATACTTCATCTCTATTTACAAATGAATAAACTAAGACTTTATTAACTAAGGTTTAATTAATAAGCCCAAGTCCGCACGTGGGCTTCCCAGGTGGTGCTTATGGTAAAGGACCTGCCTGCCAATGCAGGAGACTTAAGAGATATGAATTTGATCCCTGGCAGCTGGCGGGTGGGGGCGGGGGGCATGGAAAGAGCCCCTGGAGGAGGGCACGGCAACCTACAGTAGTAGCCTTCCTTGGAGAATCCCATGGACAGAGGAGCCTGGCAGGCTACAGTTGATAAGGTCACAAAGAGTCGGACACAACTGCAGCAACTTAGCGTGCACACACACACAAGTCCATACAATTAGTAATTGAAAGAGACATATTTGGTTTAGATTCTGCCATGGAAGCACTAAATCTGTTTTCTTTTCACTCCCTGTGCCAGACCCAAAAACCAGACATTATTTCTATACAGCTGAGCCTTCAATGCTGTTATTTACCTTTAAGTAATGATCAAGCCTTAACCCAAGAGTTAATCCCTCTCCTTTGATCTCACCAAAGCCTTTGACTGTGTAGATGACAACAAACTGTGAAAAATGCTTAAAGAGATGGGAATACCAGAACACCTGACCTGCTTCCTGAGAAATCTGTATGCAGGTCAAGAAGCAACAGCTAGAACTAGATGTAGAACAGACCAGTTCCAAATTGGGAAAGGAGAACATTAAGGCTTTATTTTGTCACCCTGCTTATTTAACTTATATGCAGAATACATCATGAGAAATGCTGGACTGGATGAAGCACAAGCTGGAATCAAGATTGTCGGGAGAAATATCAGTAACCTCAGATATGCAGATGACAGCAACCTTATGGTAGAAAGTAAAGAAGAACTAAAGAGCCTCTGATGAAAGTGAAAGAGGAGAGTGAAAAGTTGGCTTAAAACTCAACATTCAGAAAACTAAGATCATGGCAACTGGTCCCATCATTTCATGGCAAATAGTTGGGGAAACAATGGAAACAGTGAGAAACTTTATTTTGGGGGGCTCCAAAATCATTGCAGATGGTGACTGCAGCCATGACATTAAAAGATGTTTGCTCCTTGGAAGAAAAGTTATGACCAACGTAGACAGCATGTTAAAAAGCAGAGACATTACTTTATCAATGAGGGTCTGTATTGTTAAAGCTATGGTTTTTCCAGTAGCCATGTATGGATGTGAGAGTTGGACTATAAAGAAAGCTGAGTGCTGAAGAATTGATACTTTAGAACTAAGGTGCTGGAGAAGACTCTTCTCCAGCACCACAGTTCAAAGGCATCAATTCCTTGGCATTCTGCACTCACAACTGTGCGTGACCAGTGGGAAGACCATAGCCTTGACTATACAGACCTTTGTTGACATAGTAATGTCTCTTAATCTTAGCTTGTCCCCAACTCTAGAAAAGACATCCTCGGCCTTATGGGAACAGAACTACAAGAGATATGAGATTGTTGCCAGTTGGTATAGGCATCTGATGTAAGAGGTTCAATATTCTATAGAAATCAAATTTTGAGAGGGGAAAAAAGCAGAGAGAATAAGGTTGACAGAGAAGAGAAAGGAGAGCAAGAACAGAAGCAAAAAAATGTCTAAAGGGCATCAGAGACTCATAGAGGTGGGTGTGTGTGTGTGTGTGTTAAGTTGCTTCAGGCATGTCCAACTCTTCGTGACCCCATGGATTTTAGCCCGCTAGGCTCCTCTGTCCATGGGATTCTCTAGGCGAAAATACTGTAGTGGGTTTCCATTTCCTACTCCAGGGGATCTTTCCAGCCCAGGGACCAAACCCATGTTTCTGAAGTCTTTTGCACTGGCCATCAGGTTCTTTACCACTGACACCACCAGAGACGCAGAGACTGGGGAACGGAGATGGAAATGACACTTCAGGAGAGATCAGAGACAAACAGAAGGAGTCACTATTTTTATCTCCTTATAGTTTTCCACCTTCTAAGGCCATACCCGTGAGATTTCCAAGCGCACTGCATCCTTAAAATAACCCCCATCTCCATGCCCTACCCTTTCAGGTCCTTTGTATCCCAAAGACAAGTGCATGTCTTCTGCTGCACAGAACCACAGATTCAAGGTCCCGCCCCTTCCCAGAGAAGTCTATTTAAGCTTTGCCAAAATTATTTGGAGTAAATATTAGCACTCTCCCCATTGTTAGGGCACCCATGAAATAAATCTTGCAAACAAAAAATAGTGAGCATGGGCATAAACTAAGAATGTCCCTAGCAAAGCAGAGAATGGGGTAACAAGATTCATCACCACTGCAGAAGAGGAGTTTCAGAGGACGTATGATTCCCTGATGATCTGACCGAGTCAAGGTATCAGGAGGCTCAGATCAGGTATTTCCATTTTGCTTCTGAAGCCCCTAACTCCTTCTCACAGTCTTGTCTCCATTTTTTAGCACAATTGTTTACAAAATCACAGCCAGAAAGACAAAGCTGATCCATGTTACCCTATGAATAATGACCAAACTCTAAAACCAAAAGGTGAGAAATGCAATTAGGGTCCTTAAAGTAAGAAAATAAGCAACATATGCAAGTTTAAGAGGTGCTCCTCCTGACTGTAGTCCATAAATCACAGACAGGTCTGCCTCTGCAGCTATTATTTATAAGAACACAGTTCTGGAAAAAAAGGGAAATAGTAAAGCTGACCTAGACATCCTCCCTATGAGCTCAGGTGCCTGGCAGTTGATGTAGACATAGAAGGTGAGCTGCATTGTGCTGCTTTTCTGTCCTTGAGATTCTGAAGAGACTAGACTGGAACCATTAGGAGGTCAAGTCATCTCTGTTCTAAAGAGAGTGGTGAGGTATTTATATGAGTTTCAGTTACATCTTGTGATTTTCAAGGAGTCTGTGGTTGTCTTAGACATAGAAGGGTGGAACTGTAGCTCTTTACATCTTTAAGAACAATGTAGCCAACTGTCCTTTCTCTCACAGGTGCCTAGAATGGGATTTGGGGCAGAAAAGAAGGTATGGTCAGTTAGCTGTAAGTTTAAAAATGTTCCAGTTTATCCACTATTGTCAGCCATTCTAGTGCTTGTAAGCATGGACACTGGAGTCATATAGTATTGGGTTTAAATGCTAACTTTCTTACTTTTATTATTGTTTAGTCA
Source organism: Moschus berezovskii (assembly GCF_049115385.1). Lineage (NCBI taxonomy): Eukaryota > Metazoa > Chordata > Mammalia > Artiodactyla > Moschidae > Moschus > Moschus berezovskii. Next base: position 75,097,096 of record NC_142471.1, read on the forward strand.
CTAAGTTATGTGTGACTCTTTTGCAACCCCGTGAACTATAGCCCACCAGGCTCCTCTGTCCATGGGATTTCCCAGGCAAGAATACTGGAGTGAGTTGTCATTTCTTTTACCAGGGAGTCTTCTAAACCCAGGGACTGAACCCACATCTCCTGCATTGGCAGGTGGATTCTTTACCACTGAGCCACTTGGGAAGCCAACTTTATCTAACCAGAATAAGTTCTTAATCTTGCTGATCCTCACTATAAATGAGGATATTGACTACTTCATGAGTTTATTGAGGTAAATAAACTAAAAGCATGAAAAATGTGCACAAGATATTGTACAAATTCACTTTTGATAAATATTTGCTATAATAAAAAATAATAAACTTAGGACAGACTTATGAAAACATTCTCCAGGACCAAAATGAGAAGCAACCTAGTCATGCTTTTAAAATTTCTGTGAAGAAGAGGAGAGAAAGGGAATAGGTCTGGGGTTGGAGTTTCAATAGTTTTTTCAGGTTTCTACTGAGTGCAGATGAAGGAGCAGGTTTACAGCTTTGCTGCAGAGTTCTAAATGAGAAAAGCCTGTGCACACATGCACACACACGTGCACACACACACTCACACACCCCTAGAGCCCTCTGTATAAGATGATGCCATCTTGGAGATCTTTTCATCTTTATGGATACCTGTTTCAAATTTGATATTTGCCTAGATGAATTATAATTATCTACTCTACTTTTGTTGAATTGCTAGCAAAATATCACTTACTGTTGTGTAGATGACAGGAAGCTAGAGAAGGTGAGAGAAGGCTGGACATATAGCCAAAACCTGATCTTTCAGGGCCTTGTAGTTCAATGTAAGAGACTAAACTTTTATTAAAAGAACATTATGGCAAAATCTAAGGAAGTATATTCATTAATGGCTTTGTTTTGCTAAAGCAATCAGTCCTACAAAAAACACCTTCCTATACATCTTTAGGCAAACATACATATAGGTATTTAAGAACAATTTCTAGAAGTGGAATTACAAAGTAAAAACTCTGAACATTTTAAAAGTTGATAGATGTTGAAAAATTGCTCAATGAAAATGCTTTGCTGAGACTCTCAGCCAAAGTGTATGGGAGCCCACAGCCAAGTCTAGCTAACTCATTATTATCAATAATTCTAAGAACTGTCGATCTTTAGAGGGGAAAAAATAACAAAATGGAATTGCTTCTTTTACTTTATATTCAGCATGTAATATGGAAAATACATGTTGTCCAAATTACTCTGGAATGTCTCTTGCTGCTGCTGCGTAACTTCAGTTGTGTCCGAATCTTAGTCGTGTCCGACTGCAGCCCACCAGGCTCCTCCATCCATGGACTTTTCCAGGCAAGAGTACTGGAGTGGGTTGCCATTGACTTCTCTAGGAATGTCTCTTGAGTCACTCATAATGTGTAATATATGCAGCTGGAAATACACAGCCCTGTACAGTAATACATATGTATCCTGAAGTGAAAGAACCACTGAACCCAATAAAAGGAAGGAACAGAAAGAAACCACCCATGCTGATGTCTGGCAACTCAAACCATCCTGCTCTCAAGAAAGCTGTTAAACCCTTTCAATTTTTCCGTGAGCAGTGGAAGGTCTCCCACACCCTGTTGTTTATGTCCAGGTGAAAAGTGACCCACATTCTATTTCCACAAGGGCTACCAGAGCAGGTGAAAACATCTTTATAAATAAAAAAGTCTATATTAGCTACACCTATATTAGAATCTACACTTTCACACTTAATTAGGTCCTAACTTAAATATACCCTGCTGCTCTTCACGATGCAGAAGGTCTTTTTTGCTCTTGACCAGCACTGGGATCATAATAAGCCTCTACAATATTGACTTCAACCAAAAGAAATCCATAAAACAGCCCCCTCTCCAAAAGAGATACAGGTCCGTGGGAGGGCCATCAGTCAGCCTGCAGTGTATCCTGCTGTCACAGATGTTCATTCAGCAGAGTCCTGAGGAGGTGGCCCCCTTACAAGGCTGTGTGTCAGAGAGACAGGGTGAGGCTGGAAATGCAGTCATTCATGACAATGTTGTTTAGCTTTGCCCCTGCCTGTTCCCAGTGATCAGTCCAAGCCTCCGCTTTTAAGGGGGAACTAATCCAAAGTAAAAATGCAGAACTAGACAATGTCAGTGCTAGAAAGGGTCTTATGCTGAACTGCAGCACTCTGTGAAGAAGGAAACTGAAATGCATGATGTGCCGAATGTAATATTACCCAGAAGAAAAACTGTATCTCCATGACTAATCTACCTTTTAATTTCTCATTGAAGATATTCTTGTTGCTGTATTCATTTTATTTTCATTTTTTCCAAATCTAGGGAGAAGTGAATCCTGTAAGGAAATTACTCCTCTCTCACTTGAACACAGGAACCTATTATTTGATATGCTATTTATTTTCTCAATTGTTCCTTAAAATGTCCATGTAAAAATCACTTTTCTGTCACAATCACTGTATGGTGTTGAAAAACCCAAAGAGCTGCAGAAGAAGCCAGATGACTGATAAAAAGCTTTACATTTATACCACTTGTAAATTCCATTGAGATATTACAGAGTGGGTGGTCTGGAGTCAAAAATTAACGAGAATCTACTGTTATCCAGATACTGCATAGAAGTCTTATTGTACTTTCTTCACCTTACAGCAATGCTGTGATGCCAGTTCTGGCATCCTTATGACCATTTGACATATGAAACAGCTTAATCCCAGGCAGTTTAAGGAAATCATTCAAGATTACTTGGCAGAAATTGAGCAGAGATTTAGACCCAAACCCTACTACTTCTAAAGCACATACTCTTTCAACTCCTACATATCACTCACAAGGCACAGCTTTAGGAATTCTGTCTTCTGCAATGCTGTTTATTTGGGTCACAAGAAGGTGCAATCTAGTGTCTCATAGAGTTGGATTGTCCTCAGAATATAAACAATATGGGGAATACATGTGTATACCTAGTTCTTTATATATAACACTGTAAAAACTTTTCAAATACATTTCATAACACTCCATAAAGAAAATAGGAGGCATTTAATATCCCATTTTTACAGGTAGGAAAACACAAAAGTCAAATGAACTCCAGAAGATCCCAAGGTGAGTTAATGGAGTGGTCAGCCTGGAAAGCAAGCCTCCTATCCTCAAGTCCAGATCTCTTCTCATCACATTAAGCTACTCAGAGATGTGAACAGCGGGAGCTCCAGGAATTCTGACATTTCTGACATTAGATCCTTTCTTCCCCTCCCCCAAATAAGCTAATTTGTCTCCTTCCACTCAGTATAAGAAGGTGGGAGGTCAAATACTTAATCCACCTCCAGGCTCAGTAGCTGTTGGCTCAACCTGAACTTAGCACCCCCTGCCTCCTGCTCTCACTCCCTCCTGCCCAGAGAAGCTACAGTAGGGAACATCTCCCCACAGGGAAAGGGTCAGACGTAGAAGAGTTCTGATGGGCCTCATGCTAGGAGCTGGCTCACAATGCTCGGCTGCTTCCAGATGCTCTGTGGGGACAAATAGCAGCAGGAGAGGTTCCTACTGTGCCCCATTTGAGCATTGATCTGTTTACCGTATGCGAGCTTAGCCTCCAGATGGTCTCTGGGTATTGTAAGTCTTTTTAATAAATAAGTAAGCTAACATTTATAAAGAGCTTTAGAAAGTTCTGCCACATCCATAATAATCTAATTAAGTTCTGTACCGAATCCAGCGCATATGTATCTGCATTTTTGTCATGTAGGGTAACTGCTTAGCGATAAAATTACTGAGTTGACTTAATTTGTGTTGTTTGGCCTCCAAAAATCTCAGGCTCTTTTTCCCTAAACCATTCTTTCCATTTACTGAATGACATCAGACTAGCTATCTAAAGCTTGGTCATGGTAATTTCCCTAAGGAAGCATATAGAAATCTCACCTCTTAGTATGTCAAGTGTCCAGACAGTGAGCTGCTCTTGAATGCTACATGAGAACCCGTTCATAAGGACATACTTTAAAGGGAAGCAGAGACTAGATCACTCAGGCATATGTACCCCTTTCTACTGGGTGGAAATAAGGGGCTAGGCTTTATGTGTGCTCCTGACTTGAAGTTGTTTTTTTTTTATTTTTATTTTATATTGGAGTACAGTTGATTAACAATGTTGTATTAGTTTCAGGTATATGGCAAAGTGATTCAACTATACATACACATATACATGTATTGTTCTTAAAATTCTTTCCTAGTTAGGTACTTATAGAGTATTGAGCAGAGTTCCCTGTCCTCATTGGTTAACTAAATACAGTAGCACGTATATGTCAATCCCAACCTCTCAATCTATCTCTCCCCCTAGCCTTCCTCCCCTAGTAACCATAAGATTTTTTTCTAAGTCTGTGAATCTATTTCTGTTTTGTAAACAAGCTTGTTTGCATTGTGTTTTTTTTTTTTTGATTCTGAATATAAGCAATATCATATTTGTCTTTCTCCATCAGACTAACTTCACTTAGTAGGATAATCTCTAGGTCCATTGTTACTGTGGCATTATTTCCTGTTTTAATGGCTAAGCACCAGTCCATTGTATATATGTACCACATCTTCTTTATCTATTCATCTGTTAGTGGATTTTAGGCTACTTCCACAATCTCCAGAATTTATTAACAGTCATGCATCTCAATATCAAAACCAAACAACAACAACAACAAAGAAACAACCCAATCAAAAAATGGACAGAAGGCCTGAACAGTCATTTCTCTAAAGAAGAAATGCAGATAGCCAACAGATGCATGAAAAGATGATCAATATTGCTAATTATTAGAGAAATGCAAATCAAAATTATAATGAAGTAGCATCTCACACCAGTCAGAAAAACCATCTTCAAAAAATCTACAAACAATAAATGCTGAAAAGGATGTGGAAAAAATGGAACCCTATGACACTATTGGTGGCAATATAGACTGGTATAGCCACTATAGAGAAGAGTATGGAGGTTCCTGAAGAAACTAAAAATATTTCTACCATATGATCCAGTGATCCCAATCCTTGGTGTACATCCAGAGGAAACCATGGTTCAAAAGGATACATGTGCCTTAATGTTCACTGTAGCACTATTTAAATAGCAAAAACAAGACTTGAATTTTTAATCTCCTCTCTTCTCTTCATTTGCTATGACAGGCCAAAACCACCTCATCACCAAAGCTCCAGTTATTCTAAAATAAACTTCAAGTGCTTAATTAGTTTCTGAATTCGTTGTTGTAGGGAAAAAAGCCTGTGTATGAGAAGCAGTAGGGAAGAGGGATGGCAGAGTGGTAGATTGGGCTTTGAGTGTAGCTTCCTCCCTCATGCAATTTAACACAGTCTACTAGTAGAAAGGGCTTCCCTGGTGGCTCAGCAGTAAAGAATCCACTTGCCAATGCAGGAGACACATGTTCAATCCCTGGGTTGGAAAGATCCCATGAAGAAGAAAGTGGCAACCCACTCCAGGATTCTTCCTGGGAAATCCCATGGACTACAGTCCTATAGTCCTCTAGTCCCTGTTGGGCTACAGTCCATGGGCCACAAAAAGTCAGAAACAGCTTAGCGACTAAACAATAACAAAATTAGTAGAAAGCCAGGCGTATCATGCCATGCCATCTCTTCCAAGCAATCATGCTATACTGTTTTCTGCCTTGATCCTCTACACTTTGTTTCTATTAATCTATGATTTTTGACTCCACTTCTTGGATCCCTATAATATTTCTGATCTTTTACTTTGTAAAAAAAAAAAAAAAAAAGCAAAAATTTCTCTCTATGGCTTAGTGATTTCACTGTCCTTTTCATTTCTGCATTTATGACCCTCATTTTTTACCTCTGTGTATTTTTATTCCCACTACTCCTTCCTAACAACTGTACATAAAATATTCATTTGATAAAACCTGATTTCAAAACACCCTAACATATAGCTACCAAGCCAGAGAGGGACAAAAATCATACAACTTTTAAAGAGTTGATATGCCTCAGGAGAATTTGCTTCCATTTATAAAATGAGGGAGATCTACTTCATCATTTCCTATGAAGAAAGGAAAAAAAGAAAGAATGTAAAAAGCAAGGAAAGAGGTAACTCAGTGAACACACAAGATGAATAATCAGAATCTGGGAGATGGAGTGAAATTTAGGGAAAATGAAATCTATCATCTTCAAGTCATGCTAATGGAGAAAACATTATGTCAGGAGATCTTAGATGGCACCAGTCATGGGTTTCATTGAGAATCATATGAAATTTATGAACACTTAACAGAAGAAATGAATGCACATAAAGTTAAAGACTGCTGCTGCTGCTGCTGCTAAGTCGCTTCAGTTGTGTCTAACTCTGTGTGACCCCATAGACAGCAGCCCGCCAGGCTCCCCCATCCCTGGGATTCTCCAGGCAAGAACATTGGAGTGGGTTGCCATTTCCTTCTCCAATGCATGAAAGAAAAGTGAAAGTGAGGTCACTCAGTCATGTCCGACTCCAAGTGACCCCATGGACTGCAGCCTATCAAGGCTCCTCCGTCCATGGGATTTTCCAGGCAAGAGTACTGGAGTGGGTTGCCATTGCCTTCTCCAATAGTTAAAGACATATGTATACAATTCCACTAAAGCCTACCCTAACCTTAGCTTAAGAAACCTGCAACTGGCATTCAGCTCAAGTTTCAATGCAGTTGGTATTTGGGCTATACAAGATATTTAACTTGGAAAACATGTTTATATGTCATCTTGAATTTTCTGTAATTATTTCCTGTGCATTAAATTAGTGTGTTTAACTATGGCACTTGCTCAATGTTTTTACATCAAATATGTAGGGGAGAAAGGCCAGAAGAAAATGTACAAACATTTAAGTCAAATTAAATAATCAAATTTATGGTAAAGATACCACTGTACAATAAATCCATTGAATTCTATGAAGAAAATTAAACTCTTTTAAAGTGCATTTGCCAATTAGCAAGCAAAAATTGTTTATCACATGTTTATCTATTTTTAATGTGGGTAATATGACCCACCTATTGAAAGCTTAGACGATTTGAGTTCAAATTATTATCCTGAGATATTTGAAGCTGAATGATTATCAGGTTAGGTTTTATATTAAATTGATGCAATGAAAGAGAAAGAAAAGGTGTCTGTTTACATGATAAATGATTGTGTATCTAAAATGTTACTACAACTTTACTGAATTATGAAACATCATTAATATTATTAATCATGAAAACATACCAAATCTCCTAGAGAAGAAAAAAAGAGAAGAAGGAAAAATGAAAGAACAGAAGGAACTTAGTAAGCACATGATCAGAATCTGGGAGATGGAATGAAATTCAGGGAAAATGAAATCTATTGTCTTCAATTATACCAATGGAGAAGCTATTATGTCAGTAGAATGTAGAAAGCATCCAATATGAGCTTCCTTAAGCATCATATGAAAGCTGTAAACAACAGAAGAAAAGCGTTCTGAAGAGAAATAAATAAAAAAGTTAACAGCCTATTACAAAGCATAATAAAGGATGTTTAAATTATTGATTTAACCTAAAGTGTTTTCAGGTGACTTTGTAGTCTTACTTAAACATTGTACTCAAAATAGTCATTACACTCCCCAATAAGAATATATAATGCAATTGACCAGGGTTAATAGACTTAAGGTAAAAAAACTATAGGAAGTATCTGAAGGCCAAATAAATGAGAATATGTTCAAATGTCAAGAACTCTGGAATAGACCCATAAATGTGTTTTCTTAACATACTCAGAAAGAAAGACCAGTGAACGCTGACTCCTTAAGCATTATCAGATAAGGAAAAGTTGTCCAAATAACACATGTGACAAAGTCTAAATTTTAGTATAATTGCTGGTACAGCAAAATTGTTATGAAAATCCACAGATGTATTTTTTCTTCCTACAGTAAGGGAAATGTGACATGTAGCCCCTACACAGAAAAAAAATAAAAAATTAACACAAGTATCTAAACATGAGAAAGAATTTAAATGTGTTCATATCTGGCCATAAGATGAATAAAATCTGAGGATCTAATGTAACATGATGACTTTATAACTTTTTACACTATAAAATCCAGCTTCCCAGGGAGTGCTAGTGGTAAAGTACCTGCCTGCCAATGCAGGAGACATAGACACAGGTTTGATCCCTGGATAAGGCACATCCTCTGGAGGAAGGCAGAGCAACCGACTCCAGTATTCCTGCTTGAAGAATACCATGGACAGAGGAGCCTGGCGGCTACAGTCCACAGGTTTACAAAGACTCAGACACGACTGAAGCAACTTAACATACATATATAAAATCCACTGTCTGATAAATTTTATTTCAGGGAGTCAGAGGATTTTACTTATTAAAATATCAGAAGTACTTCATAAAGTGGACTATCACATAGATGTTCTAGAAAATACAGTTCATATATTAAGCGTTTATCAGTTTGTAGAGGGACTTCCCTCATAGTTCAGTTGGTAAGGAATCTGCCTGCAATTCAGGAGACCCAGGTTTGATTTCTGGGTCAGGAATATCCCTTGGAGAAGGAAATGGCATCCCACTCCAGTACTCTTGCCTGGAGAATCCCATGGACAGAGGAGCCTGGCAGGCTATAGTCTGTGTGGTTGCAAGAGCTGGACATGACTTAGTAACTAAATGACTATCATTAGTTTGTACAGAACAAAATAGTCTGCAGTGAAAAATATGAAGTGCCAATATGAGTTAGGACACACTGGTTACAAGTATCAGAAAACCACTCTTAAACCTCAAATAATAAGGAAAGTTATTCTGCCACATGATAGAGATCCAAATTTGGCCAATTTCTTGCGTTCACAGAGCTGGGCACTCAGTGATGTATATAATCAAAGATGAGATTATTTCTGGACTTCCCTGATGGCTCAGACAGTAAAGAATTTGCTTGCAATACAGAAGACCTGGGTTTGATCCCTGGGTCAGGAAGATACCCTGGAGAAGGGGATGGCTACCCACTCCAGTATTCTTGCCAGGAGAATCCCATGGATACAAGAGCCAGGGGCCTACAGTCCATGGGGTCACAGTCAGAAACCATTGAGCAACTAACACACTAAATAGGTTATTTTTCCACTTTCCATTCTTGGAAGTGTCTTCTTTCTTGGAGTGTTAGCAAGAGGCCAATTCATATACTGCATGGTGATGTTAATGATCTCTTCCTGAGTTCTTTCATTTTGTTCTAACTTTTCATGATTCTCTTTTACCAAATCCAAATTGACCTGTTATTGTGACATAGTATTTCTCAATTTCATTTCGTTGCTTATGGTGATCTTTTTTAGCTAGAAGATGTAACTAGACTTTTTGTTCCATTTCACTCACTCGCTTCTGTAAAGAATATTTAGAAATATGTAATGCTTTTAATGTTCCTTCAATCCCTTTTCTTTTATTTCTGTAGCAAGTTGATATTTCCCCTTTTATTATTCTAAGATGCACATTTTCATTTGCATTTTAAAAATCTCCATTGCTTTTTTTTTTTTTTTGCTTTGCTACTGTTTTCCCTGAATTCTGAAGAGTTTCTTTTTGCAACTTATTTTTTTGTATCTGACAATAATTTTGTCACTCTGCTGTCTATATTGAGTTTCTGTTTCCTGGGAAATTAGCCACTGAGTACTAACCATACTATAACAGATTATAGCTTGGAACACTATTGTACTACATAACATTTTATTGTATAATTGAAATTAGCTAAGAAAGTTAAATGTTCTCACACAAATACATATGGATATATTTCATGTATATATTAATATTTGAGGTGATGGATGTGTGAATTAATTAGTTGGGAGGAATACTTTCACAATGTATGCATGTGTCAAATCATCACAATATACAGCTTAAATATATTACAATTTTATTTGCCAATTATGCCTCATTAAAGTGGGAGAAAATAGTTTAGATGACCCAGAGTCCAGTTCCAATCTAGAGAATTCAAACTCAAAATGACTCATATCAATTCCAGACTGGGGTGTAAAGGAGTATGTATTCCCTTTCCCAGTCATCACATCATTTCACTGGATGATTATGGGAAAACCATAGTTTTAGAAGTGGTAATTAGACTATGGGACTTCACTGATGGCTCAGCAGGTAAAGAATCTGCCTGCAATGCAGGAGACACAGGAGACAAAGGTTGATCCCTGGGTCAGGAAGATCCCCTGGAGTAGGAAATGGCAACCCACTCTAGTATTCTTGCATGAAAAATCCCATGGAAAGAGGAATCTGGTGAGCAATAGTCCAAGGGGTCGCAAAGAGCCAGACATGACTGAGTGACAAAGCACAGGTAAACTAAATGCTACCTTCACCAGAATTATTTTTAATTAAATTGGGAAAAATCCAACCCATAAAACCTTAAGAAGACAAAACAACCAACAGGAGAAAATTTGTTTAATGCCCAACAAAACTAGAAAGTTGAAGGAAATCTGCAGGTATTTCTTTGGTTACATTTGAATTCAAACTCTGAAATAATATCCAGAGGGCTTCCCTTTATTCCTCAGACAGGTATATTACTCCATCAACAACAGCAACATACTTAAGTCCCAGAATCTAACAGAAGCAAGATAGCAACTGATCAGATGGTCTTTATAACCTGTTCTCATCTTTAGATTCAGATTTTAAGAATTATTAGTATACTAATATTCAGCATCAGAGCATTTGAGAACCATGCTATTTTGAGCTAACTACTTTCATTTCAATTTTAAAAGTATTGTTGAGTCTGACAAACTGTCTCAATTTTTGTACTGAATCCTAAATATTTAGGTAGCAGTTCATGTTGAAGTCAGTGCAGGAATAATTAGGAGGCACTTTGAGATTTGGAACTACACAAGCCCAGGGACAGATGCTTCTTTTCCAACCATACGAACTTAGTCAATTCATTTAGCTTTTCAATTTCTTCACTGAAAAATAAGGATGGCAATATCACCCCCTACTTCATAGGCTTATTGCAGCTAATAAAGGACATCATGTATGTAAACCTGTATGTACATACAATGTACAAACACCATGTATGTAAACTTCTAGAGCAGTAACAAACATACAGGAAAAAAACAAAACAAAACAAACTACTCTAATTCCAGGCCTTCCCCAAACCTAATCCTAACCCTGCAGTTTCCATTTGTTTAAAAATACTTGTTGAGTGCCTACTATGGACCGGTCACTATGGTAGACATCAGGAATTCAAAGATGAGTAGTACGTGCTCTATATTGTTCAGGCTATTAAAATCTAGTCAGATGAAAGGCGAAAAAGTTCTCAGAACCCTCATGAATGCATGCTCCAAACCTTCCAGGCCATGCTGAGAAACAATCATCTCTTTCCTGATGAGGTTTTATAAGAACTCCACCTCCCTGAGAATTCTCTCTCAGAATGCAACCTGGTCCCACATACATAACTAATTGGCAAGCTGTTCTATGAGTCAGCAAACACACCCTAACATATAAGGACGGTTGTGGCAAGACAGGGCACAAAATCAAGATGATGAATCATTCCAAAATAAGATTCACAATGTGATAAAAGATTGGGCTGACCCAGCCCTCTAAATTTAGCCCTGGTATATATGGTTTGGGTCCAATTATTTACTCACTTGCTAAGAGGAAGTCAGCAAAATTCTCTAATGGGCCCAGAAAAAGAAGATCAGTATAACTTGAATTGCAGCAGTTTCTCCCAAGCCGAAAGTCCTACAGTTTAGCCGTCAGTTCAGTTCCTGAGGGAATTTTATATGTCACTGTCACTGAAGCTAAAATGTGTATTCAGCCTCCTTGAATATGGACTAATGGAAGTTGTATTTGAACCCACAGTTCATGGACTGAGACAGTTGCTGAGGGACTGAGTTTCTAAATATAAATACAATAACTATGGCTACAGCTGAAGCATCTCTCAGCCCCTAAAATTGATGTACTCTGCCAATCACAAGGGACAGTGGAGAGAAGTATTGAGAAGTAACTTTCTAAGTTCACAATTTATTCATTAACTTTACTTGGACATCTGTGTAGAATACAAGACTACCCGATTATAAATTATAAGAGAACATGGATCAGGTACATCTTTTCACCATTTTGTGTCCCTGGTTAAAACAAAAATGGTGTTCGATAATGAACTTCCAGTGTAGAACATGACACTCTGTAGAAGAGGTATTTTCTGTTTTCTGTAGACTACAGTTCACTCTATCACTTGCTTCCCTCTTCACACTCTGGGAAGCCAACTCTATACAAAGTGCTATTCAATACCACCATCTTACAGTTTTGTCTATTGATCTCAGTGGTAGAGCTGAGCAACTCTGGGGTTGAAATTCACATTGCTCAGGAATATGTGGAAACCTATTGAGCCAGTCAGTGCTGAAAAATTATGATAGCATTGCAGGCTAGGGGCTTAGAGGTAAATAAAAGCTTCATCACACATAAGTTGAGGCGAGAAGAAATTTACAATGAGGAAAAAAGAGAAAGACATGTGTAGGTCAAAGTTGCTACTCCATTCATACAAAAAAAAATTTTCATTATTCTGAAAATGAAATGTGCTAGTTTTGAATAAGTAAGAAAAAATAAAGATTCCATGTACTATGACAAGGAATAGCATTGGTAAAGCACAAATGTCTTTTCAAATGATTTTATCTCTCATTCTGCTTTCTCCTTTGTAAACTGTGGGTAGTAATTGTGCTAACCTCATAGGGCTATTCCAAGAATTAGTTCAGAAATTGTTTGCAAATGTACAGTTTAACTGAGTTTTACTAAGTTTTACAGTTTTACTTAGATGACACAACTTTTCAGTTATTAAGCAGGGAAGAGCAATAGTTGTGATAATCAATGATTTTGGAAAAAAATAAATTATATTAAGTTGAATAGGTATATTTTCTGTAGGGATTTGAGACCAGAATCAATAAAATATAGTATAATTTTCCAATTTGGGGATGTATTAATCTACATTTTCTAAACTCAGCTGCTCTCACTTACAGAACCTCATTTTCTACAGCAGCCAAAATCTCTTGCTCTATGTGTCCCACTTTGGGAACTTCTAATTAAGGTCAAGCTCTTCACTGGGAGTTCAGCAGGGCCAGGACTGAAGTAAAGCAATTTCTTAGGGTGCAATTCTCAAGACCAACACTGTGCTTTCACAAAAACAACACTGAGAGTGTTTTTTTTAAGGGCCTTTTTAAATGTTGTGCCCTAGGCATCCTACTTGCTTCGCCCTAGGACTAAGACCATGAGAAAAAGTCTGTGCCCAAGGACCTGAATGCTGTCCAGCAACATCCTGCTTTTCAGTCTAATCTCGTCTCGTAACACTACCTTTGAGGATAACTTGAAAATTCCTTAGAAACAAACACCTGAAACACCAAACTGTCTGCTTTCTAACCAGCCAGACTCATAATTGCTATGCCAATTATGTCAGCTTTGGGTCCAGCTCTGGGATTTTTTAAAGAAACTATCAAATATTTATCTGCTTAACTTATATTGGAGTTTAGGAGAAATATCAATAACCTCAGATATGCAGGTCATATCACCCTTATGGCAGAAACCAAAGAAGAACTAAAGAGCCTCTTGATGAAAGTGAAAGAAGAGAGTGGAAAAGTTGACTTAAAACTCAACATTCAGAAAACTAAGTTCATGGCATCTGGTCCCATCACTTCATGGCAAATAGATGGGAAAACAATGGAAACAGTGACAAACTTTATTTTGGGGGGCTCCAAAATCACTATAGATGGTAACTGCAGCCATGAAATTAAAAGATGCTTGCTCCTTGGAAGAAAAGCTATGACCAACCTAGACAGCGTATTAAAAAGCAGAGACATTACTTTGCCAACAAAGGTCCATCTAGTCAAAGCCATGGTTTTCCAGTAGTCATGTATGGATGTGAGAGTTGGACTGTAAACAAAGCTGAGAGCCAAAGAATTGATGCTTTTGAACTGTGGTGTTGGAGAAGACTCCTGAGAGTCCCTTGGATTGCAAGGAGATCCAATGAGTCCATCCTAAAGGAAATCAGTCCTGAATATTCATTGGACGGACTGATGCAGAAGCTGGAACTACAATAATGTGGCCATCTGCTGCAAAGAACCAACTCATTGGAAAAGACCCTGATGCTGGGAAAGATTGAAGGTGGGAGGAGAAGGGGATGACAGAGGATGAGATGGTTGGATGGCATCACCGACGTAATGGACCTGAGTTTGAATAGGCTCTGGGAGTTGGTGATGGACAGGGAATCCTGGCGTGCTGCAGTCCATGGGGTCACAAAGAGTCAGACACAACTGAGCAACTGAACTGAACTAACTTATACTAGAATTTAAAATGACACAGAACTGACATATGGCATTTATAAATGTTATCCAAAGACTCATGGATGTAATTAAGATCCTCTGCAAGGTCTTATATTCCACTTCTTTCCCAGACTCACACACTTGCATCAGCTAGTAATTTTATGCTTTCCTCAATAAGTTGAAATTTATGAAAAGTATCTTATAACATTCACTTACTTACTGAACCCTCGAGGGAAATTAATGGGAAAAGTTTATGGCCATGTCATTGAGAAGGGGGTTTTGGAAAGATCAATAACAGCAACAAGACTTTAGATTTGCAAAGAAGAGCTCCATGACAATGTCCTTTGAGAACTGTGAGACTTATCATGGGTTGATAGAGTGGGGGAAAAGAAGAGAGGAGAGAGGGAGGGATAGAAACTCAAACTACAAAGTTAGTCTTCTTTAGGAGAACCCAGATCAGATGCTACGAATCCAGATTCATTAATTTGAGAATTCACAGACAGAGCCTTGAAACCTTCTCTTATGCTTAATATTCAAATATAATTTAATCAAAAACATATGAGACTCTGTTTCCCAAGTTCATGCCAACATTGATATTAGAATCAGAAAGTACCTGCTTGGGGCAGGCAAAATCAGAAAACTAGATAAATAACAACCAGAAGTGAAAAATATGGAGAGACTGTAAAAAGTAGACACGAAAGGCACAAATACAAATGCTTAATAAATGGAAAAATAGTCCTAAGCATTCAAAATCCTGGAAGACACTGCTAAAATGCTACACTACATAATTAACAGTAGTCATAATATTCATTTGCTGTTTCAACACAGAGCACCTGATTATGAGTCAAGCACTGCTCTAGTTGAGAATATACTCTGGAATGATTAAGAGGGCCAAAGTCACCACTCTTGCAAGTTTAAGGTATCATAATGGAGGAAAATAAGATACAAGAAATGTAATATAAAAATAATATCATATACATATGTACATATTAATTATATATGTACATATTAATAGCTCTGTTACCAAAGACAATATATTCATATGAAAAAAATTTAATTAAAAAGATATCTTTCAAAAGTCTGACACATGGAAAAATGTACTGTATGGTCTCACTTTCAGTAGAACTTTAAGTCAAATACATAGAAGCAGAGAGTAGAATGGTGGTTACCAGGGACTGAGAGGTGGGTGAAATGGAGCCCCATTAGTCACAGGTACAAAGTTGGGATTATGTGGGATGACTAAGTGTAACAAACCAATGAATAGCATATAATCATATGGGTTTCCCTGGTGGCGCTAGTGGTAAAGAACCTGACTGTCAAAGCTGGGGACATAAGAGATGTAGGCTCAATCCCTGGGTCGGGAAAATGCCCTGGAGGAGGGCATGGCAACCCACTCCAGTATTCTTGCCTGGAGATTCCATGGGCAGAGGAGCTTGGCTACAGTCCATGGAGTCCCAAAGAATCAGACACGATTGAAATGACTTAGTACACAGATTAGCATTTTAGTGGTTTTAAAGAGGGCACTTGGTGTATGACCAGGTGGACTTAGGATAGACCATGGAAGAAAAGCATTTCCTTTGCATATGCATTTCTATAGTATATGACTATAGCTAATAATACTGTACTGATACTGGAAATTTGCTAAATTTCAGCTTCTCTCATGATACACAAAAATGGTAACTATAGGAGGAGATGGTTATGTTAATTGGCTTAACTGTAGTAATTGCAGGAGACATGAGCTAAATCCCTGGGTCAGGAAATCCCCCGGAGGAGGAAATGACAACCCACTCCAGTACTCTTGCCTGGAGAATTCCATGAACAGAGGAGCCTTACAGGCTACAGTCCATGGTATTGCAAAGAGTCAGATATGACTAAGCAACTGAGCACACACACACAGTAATTATTTTACTATGTATACATTATTAAAATATCGTATACTTTAAATATATACAACTTCATTAAAAATGTTTCTTTCTTCCTTTCTTTTTCTTCATTTATAATTGGATCTTAAATAAGTGCATACTTCTTCCTTGATCAAAAGCTACCATTATCTGAAATTTGACTATATTTGCCTTATATTTTCTATGCCCATTTCTCCTTTCCTTCAGTGAAAAAAAATTAGCAAGTAATAATGTGATAACTAGAAAGTTGGCAAAAGAGAGACAGAAGATAAGGATCAAACATAATCCATGGACTGGATGCCTAAGCTCGGAGAAACAGAGTTAACTTTGCACATGGTGATACCAGAGGGTAACTGAACTGTGATTTGTTGCAAAGGGCTTTGGAGTTCTGCAGACCTGACTTTAAATTCCAGTGTAGCTACCCAGTAACTGTATGTACTCTCTGGGCCCCAATTTCTTTACCTGTAAAAATGGGTTTATAGTAACACCTTTCTGACAGCATTACAGGGAAATTTACTTGAACATGAGGTAAGAGCTTTCACCTTCAGTTCTAAAACATTAATAGGAGCAACATAAATGGTAGCTCCCTTTTATTTCTTTCATTTTTCACTTATTCTGCCAAAGTCCTGAGTAAAAATCAGATTGATTGTCCAACCACTAGCTCAGATGTATCCAACAAGATACGTGAATTTCTGGCCTGGAACAGGAGAGTACATGGTTGGTCTGTGTTCAGGAAACACAGGTTATTATCAGTGCAAAAGAGCCTACCTGGGAAGTTCTACTCTATAAATCCTAGACTCATTATTCACAACGCTGAGCTCAACAGCTTTGACAACTCAACACAAAGTACCATCTTGGCTTCAGAAGCAAACGAAATGCTTTTCTTCCATGGTCTGTCCACAGTACACTTGGTCATATGCCAAGTGCCCTCGTTAAAACCCCTAAAACCCTAATGATCCTGAACATGAAAACATGTACTGAGCTGCCATAATCACTAACGACCAAAGGCAAATGAGAGGAAAATGAGAGCACTAAAGAGAATTGACCCAATTTTGGATCCAGGCCAGATGTTCAAGGAGTGCCAACTGCTTTTGGCACAGGTCACACCTGCTTAATTAGCAGTAATAAGAGCTTTTGGAAGATCACATGTAAACTGAATGGTTACAGATAAATGATCTAAGAATTCTATCTCAACCAGAGAAAGGACAGGATGCTATTTAACAACACACAAGTGCAGCTGCAGGTTAATGACCTTGCATTTTATAATTTAATGGGGCACACATAGTACCACACTGAAAGTAAATGGATTGTCAGACACAAATGCTTTCAATGGCATTTTATAAATAAATTATTATAACAGTAATTGCAATTAAATTGCTGTAATTTAATATGGGCTACTAGTTAAGTCACGAGTGGCTTGCTGCCTGGGTCTTGCTTAAACTGGCACCAAATAAAACTATTTGAGTCAGTTAAAGCAGTTTTGAATATACCCTCAAAATCTGTACAGCTGTAGAAGTACACAGAAATCCCAACTATATAAATAAGAATTATTCATTTCCCCCCTTGTCTTTCTGATGGGTTTCTACAAAAGACAATAGTATCACAGTGAGCTGGGTAAATCTGAGCCCCTCTTTCCTCTCAAGAAATACTGTCAATTCTGAATCAGTCTTCTAAAATTTTTTTCCCATAAAGCTCAGAATAAATCACAGCCATGTAATTTCATCACCCATCTATTCTTTACTATTGGAAAGATAACCCCTTGTCTGAAATGTCACCCAGTTGTGAGCTCTGGTCCTGTGCAATGGGGTTCCTTTGGGTAACCTCTTGTGTGCTCCCATTGCTCCTGTGTTGGTCACCTCCTAGCACTGTTCTTCCCATGTTTCAACCAATCATTCATTCATGGGTCTATTTATGTTGTTTTCTAAGGTCAAGGCCACGACCTGCTGTATTTCCACAGAACCTTAAATCTAATACATGCTAAAAATTATTAGAAGGAAAGAAGAAAGGACAGCAAATTCACAGCTCGTCGCAATCACTAAGTGCCTATCTGTAATGACTCTGCTGCTTCTGCTACTGCTGCTGCTAAGTTGCTTCAGTCATGTCCGACTCTGTGCGACCTCATAGACGGAAGCCCACCAGGCTCCCCAGTCCCTGGGATTCTCCAGGCAAGAACACTGGAGTGGGTTGCCATGCTACTGTTGTTCAATTGCTACGTCCTGCCTGTCTCTTTGCAACCCCATAGACAGCAGAATGCCAGGCCTCCCTGTCCTTCACTATCTCCCAGAGTTTGTTCAGATACATTTCCATTGAGTTGGTGATGCTATCTAACCACATTCATTTTAGTGTTTGCCAACTGCACACATTTTTGTAGATGCAAAGACATACATGTATAATTCCTGCCCTCAAATGAAGTACAGTCCATTTACTAAAATGTATACCCACAGGTGGCGCTCATGGTAAAGAACCCACCTGCCCATGAAGGATACCTAAGTGACACAGGTTCAATCCTTGGGTCTGAAAAATCCCCTGGAGGAAGAAATAGCAACCCACTCCAGTATTCTTGCCTGGAAAGTTCCATAGACAGAAGAGCCTTGTGGGCTACAGTCCGTAGGGTCGCAAAGAACTTGCCTGCAATACAGGAGACCAAGGTTAGATCCCTGGGTTGGAAAGATCCCCTGAAAAGGGAATGTCAAACCACTCAAGTATTCTTGCCTGGAGAATTCCATGGACAGAGCAGCTTGACAGGCTACAGTCCATGGGGTTGCAAAGAGTTGGACATGACTGAGCAACTAATACACACATACTCACATAAAGGTAAAAATCACTTTTTTGCAGATACTACATTAAAAAGACAATATGAGCTCTCCAGTCCTCACCAAGATGGCATGAGATAGGTACTATTATTATCTCTACTTTGTATATGAGGAAACTGAGGGAGAGAGATTAAGAAAAGTTCCCCAATTCTCTCTCTTAGTAAGTGACACAATTTTCTGTCCTGAATCAACTGGCTCTACACTTAAATCAACAGCCTACACACTTAATTCCTGTAATGAAACTATCAAAAAACTATAGATTTAAAGAAAGTAAATGCCATTTTTCTCTATCCATTAGGGTGTTCAGAGACACTGATAGAGTGGAAATTGACAATGTCTTAAAGGATTGGAAGAGTCAGATGGAGAAAGAGTCAGACATGACTTAGTGGCTGAGTGCACACACACAGCGTGTCAGTGGCAACTACCCTGGCTGAGACTCTAGTAAGGGATAAACAAGGAAGGAAAATGTTCATGCATTCACCTCATTTGTCATTGTTCTGCTTTTTTGGGGGGGGGGGGTGCAGAGCTCAACAAGATTGAGAACAAAAGTTTCATGTGTCAATATTTTGATTAACAAGGTATTTTACCAAATCGGGGTAGTGGGCAGTGGATGATGGGGATGATTTTAGACCTTCTCAGTTATAAACTGCTTGAAGAAAACAAGATGGGCCCGCTCTTGCTGGATATCAGTCAGGTTGCTGTCTCTGCAAGGACTAGATTTCTGGATTAGTCTATAATCAAGTCTGTCTTACTGATCCAGGCTCCAGTCTATTGGAATCATAACACCTTGTGCTTAGTCTGACTCATTGCAGAGGACAGCTTCCTACAGAACAGGCCCTGACCTTAAAGAAGGCCCTGGGGAAATTGCCCTTAAGATCAAATTCCTGGGAAAAAAATGAATCAGGGAAAGGGTCCAACAGAGCTGTTTACAAGACAGAGTTACCTGGGAATCGCGAATATATGAAGATTTTTAAGTATAAATTCACTCAGTAGTGTCTAACTTTTTGTGACTCCATGGACTATACAGTCCATGGAATTCTCCAGGCCAGAATTCTGGAGTGGGTAGCCTTTCCCTTCTCCAGGGGGTCTTCCCAACCCAGGGATCAAACCCAAGTCTCCCACACTGCAAGCAGATTCTTTACCAGCTGAGCCACAGGGGAAGCCCATTTCAGATCAATGTTATCAATAATTATAGCTAATAACAGCAAAAGTATTTAATAACCAAATTACCATCATTTTTATCATAATTACTTCCTGACATCATCGGCCCCCGACTCTACTTTTGGGAGAATGAGTTCCCATTGCTAAGTTGATTAGCAGATAAGTACAACCCCATGTTCACTCTGCAAACAAAAACTAGACTAACAACTGAACAAAAATTTGGCTTTCCTAAATATTCACTTCATAATGGTCAGTGCTGTGAGAATGATCTGGAAAAACTATAAGGAAAAGTACCCATTAACCCTTGAGAAATTCACAAGGAAGCCATTCTGAATGTAGAGGTGCTCAGGGAAGACCTGGTGCCTTGGTGGGTGCATTGAAGGTCTCTGCACTCAGAGGAAATAGGAAGGGGCCATGCAGTCCCACAGACAAGATGCGCATCTGACTCCTCCACTGATATGTTATCCTAGGCTAGCTAGTGGACTTTTCAGAGCCTCAGTTTCTGCATCTGTGAAATGCAGATAGTAAAATCCAATTTGTGCAGGTTGGGGATAGACTAAATATAATTATATCTGTGTAGCTTCTTATACGGAGAAGGCAATGGCAAGCCACTCCGGTACTCTTGCCTGGAGAATCCCATGGATGGAGGAGCCTGGTGGGCTGCAGTCCATGGGGTCGCTAGGGGTCGGACACGACTGAGAGACTTAACTCTCACTTTTTACTTTCACACATTGGAGAAGGAAATGGCAACCCACTCCAGTATTCTTGCCTGGAGAATCCCAGTGATGGGGGAGCCTGGTGGGCTTCCGTCTGTGGGGTCACACAGAGTTGGACATGACTGAAGTGACTTAGCAGCAGCAGCAGCTTCTTATATAATTCCCCTAATGAGTTTGAAAATTTTAATCTTTTCTCTTGCTGGACATTTTGTCAAGGAGAAAGTAGAGTGAATTTCAAGTCCCATTTAGACCCTCGGTTCTGTGCTCCTGTGTACGATGCATCTGAATGATGGTCCTAAATCCGTGGTATTTTGTAAATGTCATGTTGTCGTGGGCGATTTATATCAGGAAAACAATAGATTAATTTAAGGTAGTTACAACTGATAACTACTTTCCCTTAGAGAAAAGGAAACAACTGGTAGAATAGTTGGGATGAAAATTTTAAAAGAGTCAGAAAGGTTTTAAGCCACTTAGGAAAATCAGTACAGTTCAATGAGATGTCAAAAGAACCAATTACATCTTATTGGTTATAATGGAAAGTGGTTTGCACTTATGTATTTCAGATTAATTTTTAACCTGATAAATGACCAATTTGCACCAAATCAGAAATAGGTTGACATGGAAAGAAAATGTATCCCAGATAAGCAACCAGCCAAGAAATAGTTGATCTCTGTATGATGCAGAGTGTATAATTCAACATGAAGTGGAATGGGGAGGGGGGAAGATTTGCCTAATTTTATGAACATGGAGGATAAATTCTGCTGATAGATTCATGGGTTATAACAAGCTGAAATCCTTTTGTTGAAATGTTCACTTATTTCCTTTGAAACCAAATGTTCACTTATTCCCTTTGAAACCAAAATCAGTTAAACTTGTGGCCCTTCAGATGATATTTCCCCAGGATTTGATGGACTTTAAATCTGAGAGGAACTTACCCAATCTGACTCAACACCACAGATGGTAGTGATCTGAGGCCTTAAGTTGTAGTAACTATAAAAATGATAGAGACCTTCTCAAATGGTGTTTATGTGGATGACAGAAAATCTGTTATAATTAATACAACCTTAGCTAGAAATAGATGGGAGCATTATTTATAAATCCTGATTCCCTTTAAGGTGTCCGCTGATAAAATTGCTGAGACTGTGAGAACTTGTTAGTTTCACCGTGTTACTTTTGCACTTTTCAGGAGAAATGAAAATTAAAAAAAAAAACAAACATTGAACCATACAATTCTCATCTTCAAAGCAAAGGAACATGACAGGCAAAAAGAATACCTTGAGTAAATACTGAAAATTTGTTAAAAAACATCATCCAAAGACAAGTCAGAGGAAATGCTTTTATTTCCTGGTTTGGCAGATCCCATATCTATGTTTAAAAGTTACCAAGTTCAGGAGAAAAAGTGCAATTTAGCCCTGACAGTCATGGAAATTTTAAAAAGCAAGACCTTTTAAAGTTCCACTAAACTGAGTTACCTCAGCTTTGTATTTTCTGTCTATCTACATTATTTTGCTAACAAAGGTCCATCCAGTCAAAGCTATGGTCTTCCAGTAGTCACGTGTGGATATGGGAGTTGGACTATAAAGAAAGCTGAGCACCGAAGGACTGATGCTTTTGAACTGTGGTGTTGGAGAAGACTCTTGAGAGTCCCTTGGACTGCAAGGAGATCGAACCAGTCAATCCTAAAGGAAATAAGTCCTGAATATTCATTGGAAGGACTGATGTTGAAGCTGAAACTCCAATACTTTGGCCATCTAATGTGAAGAACTGACTCATTTGAAATGACCCTGATGCTGGGAAGGATTGAAGGTGGGAGGAGGATGACAGGGTGAGATGGTTGGATGGCATCACCAACTCATGGGACATGAGTTTGAGTAAGCTCCAGGAGTTAATGATGGACAGGAAAGCCTGGCGTGCTCTAGTCCATGGGGTCACAAAGAGTCGGAAACAACTGAGCAACTGAATTGAACTGAATAATCACACACACACACACACACAAACACACACACATACAGGCTTCCCTGGTGTCTCAGTGGTATAGAATCCACCTGCAATGCACGAGATGTGGATTTGATCCCTGGGTCAGGACAATCCCCTGAAGAAGGAAACGGCAACCCATTCCAGTATACTTGCCTGGGAAATCCCATGGACAGACAAGTCTGGCAGGCTATAGTCCATAGGGTCACAAAGAGTCATACACAACTGAGCATGCATGCACACACATACACACACACACACACATATATGCATATAAACAGAATAGTACATATTTACAGGTACAGAATTATAATTTGACATTTGTATATACTACAAAGCGATAGTAGTATAGTGGTAGTATTGACATTTTTAGTAACGTTAACTCTTCTAATCTATGAGCGCAAGATACTGTTCCATTTATTTATTTCTTATACTTATTTCAAAAATATAGTTTTCAGAGTAGATATCTTTTACCACCTTAGTTATATGTATTTGTTTTAGTGTTTTTGATGCTGTTATAAATGGGATCAATCTTTCAACTTATTTTTCAGAAAATTTGTTAGCTTATATAAATGCTAATGGGTTTTATATGTTTTTTACCCTGTTTATTTACTGAATTCCTTGATTAAACCTAACAGTTTTTCAACTGAGTCTTAAGAATTTTATATATGTAAAATCATGTCATCTGCAAATAGAAAATATAATACTTCCTCCTTTTTAATTCTGATGCCATTTATTTCTTTTTCTTGCCTGATTATCACATTAATTGATTCATGCACATTGAACCATCTTTGCACCCCGGATATAAATCTTACTTGGCCATGGTGAATGATCCTTTTAACATGCTTCATAATTCCACTTATTAGTATTTTGTTGAGAACTTTTGCATCTATATTAATCAGGGATATTGGCCTGTGCCTTTCTAGTGGTATCAGTTTTGGTATCAGGGTATTGCTTGCCTAATAAAATGAAGGCTTTGATATCAGGGTAATGCTGGCCTCATGAAATGAGCTGGAAATGTTTCCTCCTCTTCAATTTTTAGAAGAGTTGAGAAGGACTGGTGTTAGTTCTTTCCAAGTTTGATAAAATTAATCAGTAAAATCATCTGGACTTTTCTTCATTGTGAAATTTTAAATTACCAATCAATCTCCTTACTAGTAACTGGTCAAATCAGATTTTCTATTTCTTCTTGATTCAGTCTTAGTTGTATCTTCAAGAGAATTTTTTCCATTTCATCTAAGTTGTTCAGTTTATTCACATATTGCTATTTATAGTAGCCTCACAATCTTTGAATTGGAGAAGGAAATGGCAACCCACTCCAGTGTTCTTGCCTGGAGAATCCCAGGGACGGGGGACCCTGGTGGGCTTCTGTCTATGGGGTCACACAGAGTCAGACACGACTGAAGTGACACAGCAGCAGCAGCAGCAGCACAATCTTTGAATTTCTGTGATATTCATTGTAATGTCTTTTCTCAGTAATAATTTTGTTGATTTGGAAACTTTCTCCTTTTTCCTTATTAGTCTAGTTAAATGTTTGCCAATTTTTTCAGGAACCAACTTTTAGTTTGGTTAATCTTTCTATTTTTTTCTATTCTCTTTCCTTTATTTTTATTCTAATTTTTATTATTTCCCCAGAATTAGAGCTTAATTTCAGAGAAGGCAATTGCAACCCACTCCAGTACTCTTGCCTGGAAAATCCCATGGATGGAAGAGCCTGGTAGGCTGCAGTCCATGGGGTCCCTAAGAGTCAGACACAACTGTGCGACTTCACTTTCACTTTCACTTTTCACTTTCATGCATTGGAGAAGGAAATGGCAACCCACTCCTGTGTTCTTGCCTGGAGAGTCCCAGGGACAGGGGAGCCTGGTGGGCTGCCATCTAGGGGTTCGCACAGAGTCAGACATGACTGAAACGACTTAGCAGCAGCAGCAGAGCTTAATTTATTCTTCTTTTTGTCATTCCTTAAGATACAGAGATAGTTTCCCCTTGGGGGTGGGTTTTTCTTGCTTTGACTTTTTTATGTGACCCTTTGTGTAATTACAATAGAATTTTCTCCTGTGGCTATCATGAGATTTAGATAAAATTATTCGAACTTATAGCACCCTATTTTATACTGACAACTTAACTTTGATATAATTAATAAACTCTACACTTTTACTGCTTCTCCCTCTCACATTTTAAGTTATTGCTGATAAAATTTAATTTTTTTTAAATATTGTATAACTAAAATAAATTTTTAATAAATTTTAATAAAAATTTTAGTTTAGAGTAGTTTTATATTTACAGAATTTTTATGAAGATACTCCAGCTATTTCTCATGTAAGCCTTTTAAAATATTGATCTCGAGTTTTTACTTTGATGAATTCGGACAACTGTAGACAAAATGTATAATTGCAAATCATCCAGATAACTATGGCTTTCATCGTACTAGCACTGTCTCTTGCTGGCACACTACCCATTTCCTCTTGCTTCGTCACTCTGATGACGCACTTTGCCACCTTGTGAAATTTTTCTGCAGAGGTCCACAAATACCATGGCTAATACCTCCTGCGAAACTGAGTCCTTCCAGAAGTCATTTCCATGAACTAGGACAAGAAGTCTTCCCAGTCAGGCCTTGACCCAACAGTAGCTTCATTAAAGATATAGAACTCAGCTAACCACACCCAGATCTTGACCCACAAAAAATGTGAGATGATAAATGTTGTCTTCAGCCCCTAAGTTTATGCAGTAGTAGGCAGAAAAACAGTAGAGGGAGCCATGTGCTGTGCTAACAGCTGGGGACACGGTAATAATTGCTATGACCCCTGCCCTCGTAGCACTTGCAGTACAGGACTGCTAGTGACTCTGCAGGACTCCATGGCCCAGAGGTCTCCAGGTTTCTTTAACAACGAGACCCTGAACTGCCCCCAGATCACAAAAAAACTAAATGAAAGGATGGGGTATCTTCTTACCAAAAGTTTATGTTTTTCAAATGGGCTAGAATAACTTTCTACATGCACTCAAGGCCTAACTGACATTTCCCTCCTGGTTTATATTCATAGAAACTTGCAGGAATCACTGTTAATACTCAGATTTGCAATCTCAGAGCCAAGTGCTATAGCGGTGGGGCCTTATTTGCATTCATGAATATGCAGCAGCACGAGCTCCTTGCTTGGGATTTCTGGCCTACGTTGGGCATCAGTGTTGTGTGTAATGCTGTGAATTTTTCCTTCCTTCCTGAACTCAGGAAATGAAGTCAGAGCTGCAGAGCACAGAACAGAAGTCCCTTTCCATTTTCTTTCTACCACAAAATTTCACATTGGCCTCACCAGTCCCTGAACTGTTTTTGCTTTTAAGTACAGAGAAAATTGATGTGATTTTGCTTCTTCCTCTAGCCCTAAGGTTAGAAACATGGTGAGTAAGCTATTGTAGTCATGTGTGCATGCTCAGTCCTGCCCAACTCTTTGTGACCTCATGGACTGTAGTCAGCTAATCTCCTCTGTCCATGGGATTTTCCAGGTAAGAATACTGGAGTGGGTTGTCATTTCCTTCTCCAGGGGATCTTCCCGACCCAGGGATTGAACCTGCATCTCCTGCATTGGTAGGTGGATTCTTTACCACTGAGTCACCTGGGAAACCTCAATTGTAGTCAGCTGCTCTTCAAATGTACTACACAGGAAAAGAAAAACAAATACATAAGAATAAGCATAAGTATGAATATATGATGATCTTTAAAAGGTAAACAGTTCACTTCCAGAGATTCAAGAGAGAGAAAGAAAGAGTATAACATCTGATATTTCAAGTAATGTTAATTTCATTTGATGGGCACTTATCATGTAGATGAGAATTCTGGGGACCATTTTGGTTTCTGTAAGAAAAACTCTTCTCATTGTTTCAAAAAATGTACTGGTCAAAATAGATCTATTGGAATCATAATTATCTTCCTCATTATCAGTATCTTCATATTCCTCTTAGATTTCTTTCTTGGGGAAAAAATGACCTCCAGAGTACAATAGGTGACTCCTCAGAGAAAGAACTAGAACTAATTTTCAAGCTAAATTTGATGCTGGCGAAGATCTATTACCAGGCCCTAGCTCTCAAAGTGCCACTGCTTGGACTATGTCTTCAACTGGCTGAGAAGGTAAGCTGGGCATTACATCTCAGCTACTTTAGATGCTCAGAACTAAATTTACAGTCAGTGAGTCATTGCTTTTAAAATATCACAGTACCTTTAACAAAACAGTTTATCATTAGGCAAACAAGAGGATCACTTCTGTTAGACTGGATAACCAGAGAAAGACTCAACCCAAAAATGGTAAAGGGGAAAGACAAACAGCATTCAGAGAGCACGCACTTTTCACAAATGTATCTTGAATTCAGTCAGCTGTCCCGAGAGATATTTGTTATCATTCCCATTTCGTAGTCAAACAAACTCGGGCCTAGAGGGTAAAGTGACTTGTTAAAGTCACAAAAAACAGAACATTAGAGATGCAGAATTCAAACATGTCTTCTTGATTTTCATTTCTGGGCTCTCTCCACCCTACCCTGATACACAGGAGATGTGCACCTTGGCCTTGGCTCTATCGCTAGAGCAGTCAAAGCTCGGCCTGAAAGATGGGAAGATATAATAATTACACTGGGGGAATAATTCCAGTTTTCTTTAGAAGAGTCTTTAACTCCAGAAAGAATAATAAGAGGCTCACAAAATCCTGCCTCAAGCATAAAATACTACAGAAACACCTATTGGACTTATTTTTAAAATATAATTACTCAGGCCCACCTCAGACTAACTTAATTAGAATCAGAATTTCGTGGTGAAGAATTCATAGAAGAATTAGTTTTCAACTTATTCTCTGAGGGATAATTTGGTCTCCAAACCACATTGTAAGAAATGGTACAGTATCTCCTACTATACATACAGAAGTTCTAAGCTATAGCTAGGCAATTTTGATGTTTCCATTTAATCTGGGCCCTTTTAAAAACTCTGATATCATTTAGAATATTTTCCAATACCATATACAAAAATAAACTCAAAAGGGATATAAGACCTAAATGTAAGACCATATACTATAAAACTCCTAAAGGAAAACACAGGCAGAATACTCTTTGACATAAATTGCTGCAATATTTTATTGGATCTGTCTCCGAGAGTAATGGAAATAAAAACCAAAATCAACAAATGGGACCTAATTAAACTTAAAACCTTTTGCACAGCAAAGGAAACTGCAAATAAAATGAAAAGACAACCTAGAAAACCTACAATTGGGAGAAAATATTTGCAAATGATTCTACAGAGGGATTAGTTTACAAAATATATAAATAGTGCATACAGCTTCATATTAAAAAGAAACAATAAAAAATGGAAAGAAGATCTAGATATTTCTCCAAAGACATACAGATGGCCAATAGGCACAAGAAGAGATGTTCATCTCTTACTATTAGAGAAATGAAATCAAAACTACAGTGAGGCATCACCTCACACCACTCAGATGGCCATCATTAAAAAGTTTACAAATGTTAAATGCTAGAGAGAGTGTGGAGAGAGGGGACCCTCCACCATAGTTGGTGGGAATGTAAATTGGTACAGTGACTCTGGAGAATAGTATGCAGGTTCCTCAAAAACTAAAAATAGAGCTACCATACAATCCAGCAATCTCATTCCTGAGCATATATACAGAGAAAAAAAACTCGAATCCAGAAAGGTATATGCACCTTAGTATTCATAGCAGCACTGTTTACAATGCCCTAGACACAGAAATAACTTCACTGTCCACTGATAGATGGATGGCTAAATCACCACTTATCTATGATTGTGTGCTCAGTCCTGTCTGATTCTTTGTGACCCCATGAACTGGACTACAGTCCATGGCTTCTCTGTACTCTTCCATAGAGTTATCTGTACAAGAATATTGTAGTCAGTTGTCATTTCCTACTTCAGGGGATCTTCCCAACTCAGGGACCAAACCTGCATTTCCTGCATTGCCAGGTGGATTTTTTACAACTGAGCCACCTGGGAAATGGACTATTACTCAGCCATAATAGGAATGAAATAATGCGATTTGCAGCAACATGGACAGAAGTAGAGATTATCATATTAAGTGAAGTAAGTAGACGGAAAAAGACAAATGTCATACGGTATGACTTATGGGCAGAATTTAAAAATATGATACAAATGAACTTGTTTACAAAAAAGAAATAGACACAGACATAGAAAACCAAAGGGGTTAGTTGGGGTCCTTCAGTTCAATTCAGTTGCTCAGTCGTGTCCAACTCTTAGCAACCCCATAGACTGCAGCACACCAGGCCTCCATGTCCATCACCAACTCCAGGAATTTACTGAAACTCATGTGCATCGAGTCAGTGATGCCATCCAACCATCTCATCCTCTGTTGTCCCCTTCTCCTCCCGCCTTCAATCTTTCCCACCATCAGGGTCTTTTCATATGAGTCAGTTCTTCACATTGGATGAGAAAAGTATTGGAATTTCAGCTTCAGCATCAGTCCTTCCAATGAACACTCAGGACTGATCTTCTTTACAAGGACTAGTTGGATCTCCTTGCTGTCCAAGGGACTCTCAAGAGTCTTCTCCAACACCACAGTTCAGAAACCACCAATTCTTTGGCACTCAGCTTTCTTTATAGTCCAACTCTCACATCGATACATGACTACTGGAAAAAAACATAACCTTGACTAGATGGACCTTTGTTGGCAAAGTAAAGCTCTGCTTTTTAGCATGCTGTGTTGGCTGGTCATAACTTTCCTTCCAAGCAGCAAGCATCTTTTAATTTCATGGCTGCAGTCACTAACTGCAGTGATTTTGGAGCCCCCCAAAATAAAGTCTCTCACTGTTTCCACTGCTTCCCCATCTATTTGCCATGAAGTGATGGGACTGGATACCATGATCTTAGTTTTCTGAATGTTGAGTTTTAAGTCAACTTTTTCACTCTCTTCTTTCACTTTCATGAAGAAGTCCTTTAGTTCTTCTTCACTTTATGCCATAGGGTGGTGTTATCTGTATATCTGAGGTAATTGATATTTCTCCCGGCAATCTTGATTCCACATTGTGCTTCATCCAGCCCAGCATTCCTCATGATGTACTCAGAATATAAGTTAAATAAACAGGGTGACAATATACAGCCTTGATGTACTCCTTTTCCTATTTGGAACCAGTTTGTTGTTCCATGTCCCATTCTAACTGTTGCTTCCTGACCTGCATACAGATTTCTCAGGATGTAGGTCAAGTGGTCTGGTATTCCCATCTGTTTCAGAATTTTCCACAGTTTATTGTGATCTACACAGTCAACGGCCTTGGTATAGTCAATAAAGCAGAAATTGATGTTTTTCTGGAACTCTTTTGCTTTTTTGATGATCCAATGGATGTTGGCAATTTGATCTCTGGTTCCTCTGCCTTTTCTAAAACCAGCTTGAACATCTGAAAGTTCACGGTTCATGTATTGTTGAAGCCTGACTTGCAGAATTTTGAGCATTACTTTGCTAACATGTGCTGCTGCTGCTGCTGCTGCTAAGTCGCTTCAGTCGTGTCCGACTGTGTGCGACCCCATAGACGGCAGCCAACCAGGCTCCGCCGTCCCTGGGATTCTCCAGGCAAGAACACGGGAGTGGGTTGCCATTTCCTTCTCCAATGCGTAAAAGTGAAAGTGAAGTCGCTCAGTCATGTCCAACTCTTAGCCACCCCAAGGACTGCAGCCTACCAAGCTCCTCTGTCTATGGGATTTTTCAAGCAAGAGTACTGGAGTGGGATGCCATTGCCTTCTCCTGCTAGCATGTGAGATGAGTGCAATTACGCAGTAGTTTGAGCATTCTTTGGCATTGCCTTTCTTTGGGAAAGAAGAAAAAGAAAAAGTTGGGGTTGAGGGGGAGATTAATTAGGAGTTTGAGATTAACATATACATGCTAATATATGTAAAATAAACAGCAAGGACCTATTATATAGCAGATGGGACTACATTTAAAAATATCTTGTAATAACCTATAATGGAGAAGACTATGAAAAATAATATATATACACATTATAAACACACACGTGCACACATATATAACTGAATCACTTTGCTTACACATGAAACTAACATATGACAAACTAACTATACTTGAATTTAAACATTGTTAAAAAGCAAACAAAAACCTTCTGAGTTCTATCATATTAGGGTTAGTAGATGTTGCCCTTGTGCTGGAATGCATGTTTATAATGGGTAATTATAGAGATAGTGGTGGTGGTTGACATTTAATTATCTTTCACATACTTTGGTTAGCTAGATATGGTAGAGAATGGGAAACTAAGCCAGAAATTTTATGGATTCTCTCTCTCCTCTGGGTCTCATTAAGTACAAAACTATCTCTTATTTGAGAATTACTGTCCAAAATAAATACTAAAAAATAAGAATAAAATTTTAAAAATAAAGTCTCAAGTACCATCAATTCTCCTTCCTATTCTCATATCAATTTCTAACAATGAAATGGCCCCTCCTATTTTACGCTGCAAATTGCATCCCAGAGTCAAAAAATAATCTGAATGCATCTAATACAGTTTCCAATACTTTATCCAAGATACTTTCTTAGGCTGAACTCAGGGTAGAAAAGATGATGCCGCCCTGTATACAATTAGCAGGGGTCAAGCTAATTAGGGAGCCCCAGTCATGGCCTAGTAATAACTTCCCCATTACTCAGTATCTGCAGAGCTAGAATTAACCCAGGAGGTGAGAACAAAATTATTTGTTTGGATTCAATATTACTGGAGTCTTTAGAATGTTAGATCTTCTCTCAAAGCATTTGGGAAATATAGTGGTTAAAAACAAGGACTTTAGAATCAGTTCAGAATTAGCTGAGTGACTATAGGCCAATGAACCTGTGTTTCCTTCCCCTTAAAACAGAGAAATTAACAACAAATGTTCGATAGAGTCTTTACAAATTATAAGTCGCTCAGTCATGAGCTCACTCTTTGTGACCCCATGGACTGTTCAGTTCAGTTTAGTTCAGTCGCTCAGTCGTGTCTGACTCTTTGCAACCCCATGAATCACAGCAGCCAGGCCTCCCTGTCCATCACCAACTCCCGGAGTACACTCAAACTCATGTCCATCGAGTCGGTGATGCCATCCAGCCATCTCATTCTCTGTCGTCCCTTTCTCCTCCCGCCCCCAATCCTTCCCAGCATCAGAGTCTTTTTTGGTGAGTCAACTCTTCTCATGAGGTGGCCAAAGTATTGGAGCATCAGCTTTAGCATCAGTCCTTCCAATGAACACCAAGGACTGATCTCCTTTAGAATGGACTGATTGGATCTCCTTGCAGTCCAAGGGACTCTCAAGAGTCTTCTCCAACACCACAGTTCAAAAGCATCAATTCTTCGTAGTCCATGGCATTCTCCAGGCCAGATTACTGGAGTGGGTAGCCTTTCCCTTCTCCAGGGGTTCTTCCCAACCCCAGGATCAAACCCAGGTCTCTCACATTGTAGGCGGTTTCTTTACCACCTGAGCCACAAGGGAAGCTCATAATGTAATTCAGGTTATTTTAATATGAAAAGTAAGTGATGGACAACCCTTATCAACATATTTAGTTGCAATGAGGGGAGACAGTGACACCTCCATGAGTTTCATGCCAGTGTTCTCTCTCATTTATATTAATAGGATTAGGTGTCTTAGACCCAAGGTGTCAACAAAGCAGTGTCACCTTTATCCTAATCTGAGCATTTCTTTTCTTTCTAAATATGCACCCAATAAAGTCTAATCAGTGATAGAACAAGTTTGCTTAATGTGACTGGGAACTAAATGCATGACCCAAAGCTTATGTACACGGAGCATGCAATTTATATCAACCCCTGTTAAGACAAACTAATCCAAGACAAAAGAAGATACTTCCTTGACATTAACTAATCTATATCAATGACCTCTATTGGGCATACATCATTATCCATTTTTATAGGTGAGAAAATGAGGCTTAGGTAGATAAATTCTCCAGGCACTTAACCAGTAGGTATCAAATTGAAATTTGAAAATAGTTATTTAACTATAATGCGATACTTAATAAACATTAGCACATTTGTACCTCCAATATGAGCCAGTTGAAAGAAATAGAAAGCAAATACCCATCAAGTGCAGTCTATAAAAGATAGATTAAGGAGGTGACTTTTGAATCTTTGGCAGTGCTAAATGATGATGTCTTTCTCTTCCAGTAGTTCCACTAGAACATAAAGAACAGGAAGTTCTTTGATGAGAAATGAGAGAGCCTGCTGAGCTCTGGGTACTGTCTGACATAGGACTGTCTGCTCCCTTGATCTAGGAGGGCTGGGAATGATCATTAAATGACATCTTTGTCAAGTAAGCACATCCAATTTCACCACTGTTAAACATTCACTGGAGACATGAGTTCACTTGGGGGAAAACAGTTGGCCTCCCTTGATATTGAGGAGCAGAAATCAGACAGATTATCATGAAGGGATCAACTGGAAGGCACCAGAAAGTTACTCTGTAGCCACACCCATTTGTAACCATCTGTGTTGTTGTGCTAAGTTGCTTCAGTCACATCAGACTCTTTGAGACTCTAGCCTGCCAGGGTCTTCTGTCCATAGGATTCTCCAGGCAAGGATATTTTTCAGTCATGTGTGCTGTGCTGTGCTGTTCTTAGTCACTCAGTCATGTCCAGCTGTTTACAGCCCCATGGTCTGCAGCATGCCAGGCTCCCCTGTCCATGGGGATTTTCCAGTTAAGAATACTGGAGTGGGTTGCCATGCGCTCCCTGCCAGGGGATCTTCCCAATCCAGGGATTGAACCCAGGTCTCCTGCACTGCCGGTGGATTCTTTTTTTTTTTTTTTTTAAGTAATTAATTTATTTTTTATTGGAGGCAAATTATTTTACAATATTATATTGGTTGGTTTTGCCATACATTGACATGAATTTGCCCCGGGTTTACATAAGTTCCCCCTCCTGAACCCCCCTCCCACCTCCCTCCTCCCTTTATCTTCCCTCTGGGTCATCCCTGCACGCCAGCCAAGAGCATCCTGGTGGATTCTTTACTGTCTGAGCTAACAGGAAAGCCCAAGAATACTGGAGTGAGTAGCCTATCCTTTCTCCAGGGGAACTTCCCAACCCAGGA
This sequence comes from Moschus berezovskii, assembly GCF_049115385.1. Lineage (NCBI taxonomy): Eukaryota > Metazoa > Chordata > Mammalia > Artiodactyla > Moschidae > Moschus > Moschus berezovskii. The sequence continues at coordinate 75,130,959 of NC_142471.1, forward strand.
ATTGAAGTGGGGTCTCCTCCACTGCAGGCAGATTCTTAATACCTCATGTCAAATAAGAAATAATGAAGATAAGGGCAGTGTGAAAATTTATTTAAACTATGCTTTTAAAAAAAATTGTCTTTCTTTTATTCCTTCAAAGATACTTCAATTATGCTGGAAGAGCCAGTAAAAAGCTGTTGAGAAAGTTTTTTTTTTTTTTTAATTGTGGTATAATTGCTCTACCATGTTATATTGGTTTCTGCTATAAAAACAAAGTGAATCAGCTATGCATGTGTGTCCAGTTTTGTCCAACTCTTTGCGACCCTATGGACTGTAGCCCACCATGCTCCTCTGTCCATGGGATCTTCCAGGCAAGAATACTGGAGTGGGTTGCCATCTCCTTTTCCAGGGGATCTTCCCACCCCAGGAATTGAAATTGCATCTTCTGCTTTGGCAGGTAGATCAGCTATATCTATACATATATCCCCTTGAGCCTCTCTCCCACCCCCCTGCCCCCCAACTCCTCTAAATCATTACAGAAGACAAAGCTGAGCCCCCTGTGCAGTACAGCAGCTTCCCACTAGCTACCTGTTTTATGCATGGTTCACTGATAGATTTTTTAAGATAATTTTCCTTTAACTAATGCCTTAATCTTTGTCAATTCAAAGGAACAGAAATGAAGTTGCATGAATATTTTAAAAAATTAAAAGTGAAAAGAAATGGCATTCTGTCAGATCTAAAAAAGAAACAAATAATAGACTTATTTGTCTGTCTTATTTGTGTCAGAAAACTGACATAATTCAGATTGCAGAAGACTTAAAGGGTGATCTCCTAATTTCACTTCCACCAAGAGATTTTCTTAAACTCTTTCATTTCCACTTCTCATAAAATAATTGATTTCTCACATGTATTGAAGTTTTAAATGTTATAAAGGACTCTATCAAGATTAAGTTAATTATTTCAATGATGAAGAACTTAGTTGCAAATTTATTCTACTTTAACTATTCCTGACTTGGATCAAAGCCAGAGAGTCATTTGAAAGGAATAATTTTATCTTTATCTAAACATTCTTAAAGGAAAGTGTGATGCTTTTACTTTATCTCATACAAAATTGCAATTGCCTCATTATAAATATGTGGCTGAGCTTAAGTACTTGCCTCACAAAATCCCAATTATTAGGAAGAGGAAAAAATGAGTGGCTTGAATGTTCAATGCAAGAAACAGACATTACTTTTAAAAGAAAAATAAGTGAAATGGTTGAGAAGTCACTATAAACTGAGCTTTGGCTTTCACATAGATGTTTTTATGAAATATTCCATGTATGAAACATTATTTTATGCCTAGGAAAAGCTTCATTTTTACAGCCTGAACACTCTGAAAATCCTTGGCCTCTTTAAACCGTCTTCCATTTACATACTAAAAAAAAATCCTTTAGTGGCCAGATCTCAGTTAATTTCTAGTAATCCCTTCATTCCCTCATTAGCATAGAAAAGGCAAAAATCATCACTATTCCCTTTCTAGGATCCAGTCTCTAAGTGCCTGCCTGCCCTCTAGGAGAGTCTACACTTCAAACCAGCATAGAAAGCATATGTGATGAAAGTGACTGATACAGCATCTGGGAGGAGAAGAAAGATGATACAACAGAATTTTTCTCCCAAGTTCTCAGAGTGACAAGCAGATCTCAGTAGCTATTGACTGGTATCATCCTTAGAAACAGCTGGGCAAGCCATTCAAGTGAGATATTATACTGACCCTTAAGAGTCATATGTAGTGAACCAAATCTGTTTCTAGGAAGTGACCTCATGTTGAGTACCAATTCCACCTGCTGCCCTTGCTGTTGTTCCCCAAGTTTTCTTTTAATAGTTTTGCACGTCCAGAGATCAACCCATTGGTTTGATGATCTTACTGAGATTCTTTATCTTTGCTTCTTTCATTGCCCTTAGATGTGATCATAGATTTCCAAATGATAGACTCTATCCGCTTAAATGAGTCAAGAAATCAGTGAGTAAAAGAGATTGAATCAAGGTGAGAAGCTAAATCTAAACCCAAGAGTTTCATTCATCTCTCCAAAATTTACATGGTATTTCAGAAAAAAAAAAAAAAAGAAAACACTAAAAATGCTGAAAAATAACTTTCATTTCTAGACCAGAAAATAAGAATTGTGAAAGATACATAATAACAAAAGAAATTTGAAAAGGAGGTGAGGAAATCATACAAAGGAAGATTTCCCTGGAAGTGATCAAAAGAGCCAAGAATTAGCAACCACTGAGGACAGTGAATACCAGTAAAGAGGAAAAATTAATAGAAAACAGAATGATTTGCTCCATAAATGAGTACAGAGAACAAATTGTCAGACAGAATAAAATCAATAGCATAAAAATAGAATATTGATTACATCTAATTAAGTAAGATTAGATCTTAGAGCATATCTTTATGATGATCATAAGTAAGAAATTGGGAAATCAATAAAAGACATAAACATTTAAAACAATAATAAGCCAAAGTTCAAGATATGACTGGTTGGTATTCAAAATCTGTGTGTTTTTGTAGGTCTTAGAGCTGCTAAAAAGACAAAATGGAGAGTAAAATATAATTGATTACAAAAGTTATAGAGTTTACAACATAATAAAACAACAGTTGATAAGGAGAAATGGTAGGAGTTCTCAGAAGCTGAGAGAAAACTCTTCAATGGCTTTCATATATATTATATGTTCATCATCATCCTGTAACGAATATAATAAGTGTATTCAAAGGAACATTTGTTAATACATCCTTCAAGTCAAACAGTATTATTATTTTTGAAAGCATCTTCCTTGTCCTTTAATTTTCATGTGGTTTGTTATTCCTGATTTTACGATAGTTGCGTAGAGTGAGATTCCACTGGCTTCCCTGGGAAGGTAGAGGGTAACTCTACTTAAAAGCCTCATTGGCTCTGAGGTCAGCACATCAGATCCTCTTTTGCCCCAGGCTTCCTACAGAAAACATGAGAACCCTTTAACTGTCACCATGGATTCCTGATCTGAGATGATGTCCCCAAAAAACTAATCAGAAGAGAGAACACCTGCAGTATATAATAGAAACAAGGAGTATTGACATAGACAACAGAGAGAGAGAAATAGTAACACAGCAAGTGAATCCCATGGCCTCTTACCTAGAATTATTTAGGCAATAGGAGGGTTGTTTTTAACATTGTGGTAATATAATAAAATGTAATTGACATTGTTATGATAAAAAATTTGCTATCAAATTATACACAATTTATTTACAAATAAGAGGAAAATTAGGTAAGAAACATAATACAAATCTGCTACATTTTCCTTTGAATGCTGAAAGCTTTATTAAAAACAAAATTAGCACAGACACAAAGAACAGACTGTTGGACACAGAGGGGAGGAGGGGGGAACAAATTGAGAGACTAGCATTGATATATATACACTACCATGGGTAAAATAAATAGCTAGCAGGAAGCTGCTGTAGAGCCACAGGGAGCTCAGCTCAGTGCTTTGTGATGACCTAGAAGGGTGGAATTGGGGTCTGGGGAGTGGGCAAGGAGGCCCAAGAGGGAGGGATGCACATGTATATAGATGGCTGATCGACAGTATTGTAGAGTGGAAACGAACACATTATAAAGCAAATATATTCCAATAAAAATCAAAATTAAACAATGATAGCATTTTAGTTCATTGCTCGGGAGAGTCTCAATTCAGTTCAGTTCAGTTGCTCAGTCAGGTCCGACTCTTTGGGACCCCATGGACTGGAGCAATCCAGGATACCCAGTCCATCACCTACTCCTGGAGTTTACTCAAACTCATGTCCATTGAGTCGGTGATGCCATCCAACCATCTCACCCTGTGTTGTCCCCTTCTCCTCCTGCCTTCAATCTTTCCCAGCATCCAGAATCAGAGTCTTTTCCAATGAGTCAGTTCATCGAATCATGGGGCGAAAATATTGGAGTTTCAGCTTCAGCGTCAGTCCTTCCAATGACTATTCAAGACTGATCTCCTTTAGAATGGACAGGTTGGATCTCCTTGCGACCAAGGGACTCCCAAGAGTCTTCTCCAACACCACAGTTCAAAAGCATCAGTTCTTTGGCAGTCAGCTTTCTTTATAGTCCAACCGTCACATCCAAACATGACTACTAGAAAAACCATAGCTTTGACTGGATGGACCTTTGTTGGCAAAGTAATGTCTGTGCTTTTTAATATGCTGTCTAGGTTAGTCATAGATTTTCTTTCAAGGAGCAAGCGTCTTCTGATTTCATGGCTGCAGTCACCATCTGCAGTGATTTGGGAGCCCTCAAAAATAAAGTCTCTCACTGTTTCCATTGTTTCCCCATCTATTTGACATGAAATGATGGGACCAGATGCCATGATCTTCGTTTTCTGAATGTTGATTTTCAAGCCAGCTTTTTCACTCTGTTCTTTCGCCTTCATCAAGAGGCTCTTTAGTTCATCTTCGCTTTCTGCCATAAGGGTGGTGTCATCTGCATATCTGAGGTTATTGATATTTCTCCTGGCAATCTTGATTCCATCTTGTGCTTCAAACAGTCCAGCATTTCTCATGATGTACTCTGCATATAAGTTGAATAAGCAGGGTGACAAAATAAAGCCTTGACGTATTCCTTTCCCAATTTGGAACCAGTCTGTTGTTCCATGTTCAGTTCTAACTGTTGTTTCTTGACCTGCATACAGATTTCTCAGGTGGCAGGTCAGGTGGTCTGATATTCCCCTCTCTTTAAGAATTTTCCACAGTTTGTTATGATCAAGAACAGCCATAAAAAGAGAAAAAGTAAAAGATATAGGTATATTGATATTGTTGGTTTTAATCTCAATAGCTGTTTTATAGATGCCAACTTCCTCAGTTTCTCCCTCTGATTCTACCTGCAAAGTCTTATTGATAACAAGAAGATATTTCAAAATTCTGAGTTGTCTTAATCACTTTGTCCTTTTGTTTAGTCTCTAAATCATGTTCAAGTATTTTGCAAACCCATGGTCTTTAGCCCACCAAGCTCCTGTGTCCATGGGTTTTCCCAGGCAAGAATACTGGAGTGAGTTGCAGTTCCTTCTCCAGGGTATCTTCCCAACCCAGTGGTTGAACCCACATCTCCTGCATTGACAGGTAGATTCTTTATCACTGAGCCATCAGGGAAGCCACATCTTAATCGCTACATGTGGGCTTAGCTCTAATGCTTGCATCTACCACACAAAAATAAGACTAATATCAGATTTATGGCACCAAGATTCATCCCAGAGCCCATGGTTTTGTGTGCTTGGAAAATGATGGAAAATATTCTGCTCTGGGGAGGCAAGTAGGCAGGGCATCACCTGAAGGTGAGAAGTCCAATAATTCCAGCTCCAGGAGAATAGAAAGTAAGGCCTGTTTGTTAGGCAAACTCTAAGACAAGAATAAGCATACCAGGATTTTAAAGGGGAAAAAAATGGGAAATATGGAGGAAACCAGGTAAGCCTGGAGTTGTAACTCTATCCCTGAATGAAGGCAAGAGAAGTTTGTGTATAAGTGTTCTGGAGAGTCCTAGGAATGTCCAAGGCCATCTGTGACTTTTTGAGCCAACTGTCAGCAGTCAGAAGGTCCTGTGTCTAACAGGAGTGAATCTGCTAAATGTATCTACTGTCTTCTGTCAATGTAGCCTCAGCATAGAGGGATGGATTTCAGGGGGCAGCAGCCAGGGTCCTTGTCTAATTATGTTATCAGTACTAGGAAATCTTCAGGGATCATTCTTATGGCTGATATAGGCTGAAATAACATTTGTTTTCATTATATGTTTTAAGCTAAAGCAAGAACATCAGCCAGTCTTGCCTAATACCTATCTAGCAAGTTGGAGTCATTCAGTTCAATTCAGTCACTCAGTAGTGTCCAACTCTTTGCGACCCCATGGACTGCAGCATTCCAGGCCTCCCTGTCCATCACCAACTCCTGGAGTTTACTCAAACTCATGTCCATTGAGTTGTTGATGACATCCAACCATCTCATCCTCTGTCATCCCCTTCTCCTACCTTCAGTCTTTCCCAGCATCAGGATCTTTTCAAATGAGACAGTTCTTCACATCAGGAATCAATTTGATTTATTATTGGGCTGTATATATAGGAATACATTTGTGCTCAGTTGTGTCTGACTCTTTGGGGCCCCATGGACATAAACCTGCCAGGTTCCTCTTTTGATGGGATTTCCCAGGCAAGAAGACTGGAGGGGGTTGCCATTTCCTTCTCCAGGGGATCTTCCCAAACCAGGAATAGAACCAGCATCTCTTACATCTCCTGCTTTGGCAGGAGGGTTCTTCATCACTAGCGCCACCTGGAAAGTCTCATATTATATATAATCTCTATTTAAGATGGTAAAAGACAGGCATAAAATTTCCAAATTCAGCTTTACCCAGCTAGGAAGTTAGCACATTGGGCAGAGCAGCCCAGCTCTGGAGCCTATTTTTCCAACCACTGTTCCTGAAAAATGCTCACCTCACTTATTGGGACATCATCTTCAGGGGATAGAACAAAGAACCAGCCCACAGTTTCAAATTCAGAATTATCCCTATTACTATCCATTTTTTTATCACTGCGGATGCTGATTGCAGCCATGAAATTAAATGACACTTACTCCTTGGAAGGAAACAGTGTCAGACTTTATTTTTTGGGGCTCCAAAATCACTGCGGATGCTGATTGCAGCAAACATGAAATTAAAAGATGCTTACTCCTTGGAAGGAAAGTTATGACCAACCTAGATAGTATATTAAAAAGCAGAGACATTACTTTGCCAACCAAGATCCGTCTAGTCAAGGCTATGGTTTTTCCCATGGTCATGTAAGGATGTGAGAGTTGGACTGTGAAGAAAGCTGATCGCTGAAGAATTGATGCTTTTGAACTGTGGTGTTAGAGAAGACTCTTGAGAGTCCCTTGGACTGCAAGGAGATCCAACCAGTCCATTCTAAAGGAGATCAATCCTGGGTGTTCATTGGAAGGACTGATGCTAAAGCTGAAACTGAAATACTTTGGCCATCTCATACGACGAGTTGACTCACTGGAAAAGACTCTGATGCTGGGAAAGGTTGGGGGCGGGAGGAGAAGGGGACGACCGAGAATGAGATGGCTGGATGGCATCACCAACTCTGTGGACACGAGTTTGAGTGAACTCCAGGAGTTGGTGATGGACAGGGAGGCCTGGCATGCTGTGATTCATGGGGTCTTGGAGAGTCGGACACAACTGAGCGACTGAACTGAACTATCCATTACTTCAAGTCAGGACATATTTTATCTCTTAAATATTAATAAAGACATTGATTCATGAATTACATAAATTGTTTTTCCTTAGAATATTAGAGCATTTTGAATCAAGAGGAAAAGTAGAGTTGTCTTAGGCACTGGAATTCAGTTAGGAACTCAGGTCAAAAACAAAATTTCCATTTCCTTCATACGAGATTGTTCCTTTCTATTTGTCAATAGATGTAAGACCTAGGGAGGGGGTGTGGACAGTAGTAGATAAAACCAACAACTTTTAAATCAAGAGTTTTAATAAGATATGTTTTTAAATGTTTATAATATGTATTTTGAAAAATACACAAGAAAATATTTAACTGTTGAGCTAAACATTTATGATATGATAATAAGCTACAATCACGTTTCCTCCAATGTACTGTTTCCAGAAATAGGGACTTCGATTTGATTTTATTATGCACCGTTTTTTGCTATATTCTAACAAATCTCGGTTCAATAAATTATTTAGTAAGCCCTGGATAACCAATCTAGTACCTCTGCACACAAAGCACTGTGATTTAAGTAAATGTATTTTTGATAAATGAGTTCTGCCTGAATGATTTATCAACTTAATGTGGAATTGTCCTACAATTGTATAGTATTAGGCCTGTTTTTCTATCTGAACCTTTTATTGCAAGCTGAGAAAATGAAGGCAAAAGTATAAGCTATTTCCAGTTGGAGGTTAGGAAAGAATTAGATTTGTGTACATTGTGTGGCTCAAATAACAGAAAATAAAGTAAAAGGAGTAAAGATACAGAAAATTTACTTAAATCTGTATTTATGGAAGTGATCCATGTGTGCTGAATAAAGGCAAAAAACACCATTAGATTTAACTGAGCTTGCTTAACTAAATATGGCTCTCACATCATAAACTTTTCTCTAAGGGAACACAGTCTGCTTATATTTACTCAGCTTAACATTAAGCATAGTTGAAAAATAAAAAGACTTTTGGTATAGTTTGAATGGATAGAGAAAGCTAGAGCTAAGAAGCACACTAAGTATATCCCCACAATCAGCTTTGAGAAGACCCAAGTGCAGGGGTTTACAACATTTAAGAGGCCTTATTGACTCACAGGTCTCTGTGACATTTGAAGCAGTGGGGTGAATTATAATGACTTATATCAGAAGTTCATCAGCATAGATTGTGACATAATTTTAGCTTATGTCAAAGATAAAGGCAGTCAGACATTAGTTAAAGTGGTGAAACAGACTTTATTCAGTAACTGAGAGTAGGGGAAAGAGCCAGGCTCCATTAAATTTGTTAGGGGGGACAGGGCCTTTTAAACAGAGAGTGAGGGATGGGGTGGCAGTGACCAGGGACTCGAGTCAGTGATGTGAGGAATAACAAAGAGTTGCTCAGTGTAAATTCGATTCTGCTAGCTGGCAATTATCGAAGCTAGGATCCTGTCCTCCCATAGTGACTGGAAACAGAGGCGCTATCCTTCCTGATGATTATATTTCAAAGGAATGACTTTCAGGGTCTTGAGAAAGATACTCCAGAGATGTAGGAGAAACATGTACATCTCCAAGAAGCGGAAGTAGTGTTTGTAAGTTGTTTTTAGTAGATGTTCTAAGAAAAGGGGATCAAGGGCCTACTGTCAAGTGTTGGCTAGAAAAAACAGTAAATTCCACTGGCTGCCTTGAGCTTGCTCAGGCAGGTATTTTAACTGGGGGACTGGGGTCACCCAAGGGACATAGCTTTATGCTGCCAGAAGCCATGCTAGAGTTTGGCCTCTCTTCTTGCAGAGGTTTGGAAGGAGATATACGCCAAGGATTCTGCAATTCACACCTAACTAAGAAAGGGATGAGCACAGGCCTTTTAAGGCAGCATACCAAGAGTAGTTTGGAATCATAAATATATAACAATGCAAGCTATAAGATACACAATTATCAATTTAATTAAATATGTACTGAAAATATTTTTGCCTGACACTATGACAGTCATAAGGGTTACAATGGCAAATGATACAGAACTATTTCATGCACATGTTGGATTTGAATCTAATGGATGAAACTAGCATGAAAGCAATAGTGGAACATATAATTAACAGATATTGTGCTTCCAAAAATAGAGAGCCTAGAAATACTTAAGACCATCTATATTTTTTGCCAAAAAAAAAAAAAATTGAATGTGAATCTGAAAAAACCTCTACAACTAAATATAATACAGATGAAGAATATGTTAAACAACACTAAGGGTATGCATTCAGAAAGGTTCAGACTGCCAGAGATTTTATAGCGCAAAAAAGCTAGATTTAAAATTAATAAATACATTATAGAGAATCAATATATTAAAAGATAGCATGCATGGACCATATCTTGATCCTGATTAAAACAAGAGAGAAACAAACTACATATTTGATTCTACCAAGAAAATACTGAATATTGCTAATAATTTTAGATTTAAAGATGATTGTGTACTTTTTTAAAAAAGATGTAAATTAGAGATACATACTGTTATGTAGATAAGTGAAGTAATATGATGTTTTGAATTTGTTTTAGAATAGTCTGGGGCTCAGGGTTAAAGGTGAGTGTTAGTGAATTAATATTGACAAGCTGACAACTGTTGATGCTAGGTGATGGTTATATTAGGGGTAATTATGCAGGTCTCTTGAAACTAAAAAGCTTAGTTCTACTCTAGATGGCAAATAGAGTATTAAAGAAAGGGACTTGTAAGAAGCTGGTTATATAACATTTTTAAGGATTTGAGGTATGCTCATAATAAATGGGAAGTCGTCAGCATGTATAAGTAGGGAAGTGACAAAACTACATTTTGTTATGAAAGAACAGTCAATCTCCTAAGAGACTGGAGGAACACAAGAATAATGAGTCTTCTGCATCACTCCAAATGAGTGATAATAGTGACAGAAATAAAGATACAGTAAAATGATTCAAGTTAGTTAGATGGTAAAATCATTAGCAATTGGCAATGCACTAGGTAGAGAGAGCTGGAAAGAAAGATAGTAAGGAAACCTCTATGATTCTAATTCACACAATTTAATGTTGGTATCATTCTTCAGACTATTGTAAAGGACATATTTGAGGGGTAATAGGTTGGCTTGGAGCTCAACATTCAGAAAACAAAGATCATGGCATCTGGTCCCATCACTTCATGGGAAATAGATGGAAAAACAGTGGAAACAGTGTCAGACTTTATTTTTGGGGGCTCCAAAATCACTGCAGATGCTGATTGCAGCCATGAAATTAAAAGACGCTTACTCCTTAGAAGGAAAGTTATGACCAACCTTGATAGTATATTAAAAAGCAGAGACATTACTTTGCCAACAAAGGTCTGTCTAGTCAAGGCTATGGTTTTTCCCATGGTCATGTATGGATGTGAGAGTTGGACTGTGAAGAAGGCTGATCGCCGAAGAATTGATGCTTTTGAACTGTGGTGTTAGAGAAGACTCTTGAGAGTCCCTTGTACTGCAAGGAGATCCAACCAGTCCATTCTAAAGGAGATCAATCCTGGGTGTTCATTGGAAGGACTGATGCTAAAGCTGAAACTGCAATACTTTGGCCACCTCATGCGATGAATTGACTCACTGGAAAAGACTCTGATGCTGGGAAAGATTGGGGGCAGGAGGAGAAGGGGATGACAGAGAATGAGATGGCTGGATGGTATCACCGACTCTGTGGACATGAGTTTGAGTGAACTCTGGGAGCTGGTGATGGACAGGGAGGCCTGGCGTGCTGTGATTCATGGGGTCGTGGAGAGTCGGACATGACTGAGTGACTGAACTGAACTGAACTGAACTGATTCATGAGGTCTATTCTAGACTTAGAAAAATTGAGGTGCTTTTATAGCATGCAAGTCAAAAAGAAAAGTAAAAGGTTTTCTACAACAATCTTTAACATTAAAAAAGACATCTAAGTTGGAAACACAAATTTAAGAGTCCCAAGAAGATGACATAAGAGAAACACTAATGAATACAAAGAGGGCCTAGGTATGAAAGTGAAGTCGTTCAGTTGTGTCCAACTCTTTGCGACCCCATGGCTTTAGTCTACCAGGCTCCTCTGTCCATGGGATTTTCCAGGCAAGAGTACTGGAGTGGGTTGCCATTGCCTTCTCCAGGGGATCTTCCCAATCCAGGTATCGAACCCAGGTCTCCTATATTGCAGGAAGATGCTTTACCATCTGAGCCACCAGGGAAGTCGTACAAAATTTATTTGTAAATTTTCACAAATTTTGTTAAGAAATTTGACTTTGTATAGGATGTCAGCTTTATTAGCACCAAGTTATTATTTTCTTTTACTATCTTTTTAATGTCAGTAGAATCTATATTGATGTACCTTTTCATTCCTCTTACATTTTTTCATTATTTTTTTGTGCTTCAAATTATGATTTTTATGTTACCCAGATTATATTTATTGCACAATGAATAATAAATGACTTCAGTGGCCTGGAAGCAGATTCGAATTTGAACCCAGATTATATTTGCTGCACAATTCAAATTCAAATTTGCTTCCAGGCCACTGAAGTCATTCATTATTCATTGTGCAACAAATATAATCTGGGTAACATAAAAATCATAATTTGAAGCACAAAAAAAAATAATGAAAAAGTGTAAGAGGAATGAAAAGGTACATCAATGTAGATTCTACTGGCATTAAATAGATAGTAAAAGGAAAAATAGCTTGGTGCTTATAAAGCTGACATTCTATACAAAGTCAAACAAAATCTGTGAAAATTTACAAATAAATATTTTTAAATGGAATAACTCTATGCCTGGTAAAGAAATTAAATTCATAATTTAAAAACTTAAAAGTAAAACACCACCACCACCAGCAGCAGTAAAAACAATAAAAAAATAAATTTCTAGGCAAGATAGATTTACAGGGAAATGTTAATTAATATTTTAAAAGAAGAAAAAACACCTATGTTACACTTACTCTTTCTAGAATAGAGAGAGAACACTTTTCAACTTATCTTATAAGGCAGAATACCACTGAATTCAAAATCTGGCAGTGTTATGAGAATAGACATTTAAAGCCAGTATCTCCAATAAACACACATGCAAAAATGCTAAAATAAATAATACCAATTAAAAACAGTAATCCTGCATTATGATCAGTTTTATTCTAGATATTTAGGGTTATTTTCCAATTTGAAAAATTGTTCCATTTAATTAACTACATTCCTAAAATTAAGGGTAAAGAGTATGATACTGACCAAAAAAAAAAAAAAAATACCAGGAGTTAGTGAAATTCAGCACTCACCTTATATAAAAATGCTTGATGTACTAAGAGTAGAGGAAATTTCCTTCATATTGTGAAGGAAACTATAAAGGGTCTATACAAAACATTATATCCAAAGGTAAAATATTGAGCACTTCCTCTGAGATTGAAAGCAGTATAAGGAAATAAAAGGCACAGACTTTTAAGTCAGTTTTGTTTACCACTGACATGTCTGGAACATGCAGCTGTGCCTGACATATAGCATATTTTCAATATTTAATCAATTAATGTTCACGCTTCACTTATCTTTGCCTTGAGGATATATAAGAAGAAAACATGGGAAAGATTTCTTTTTTCCAACAAAATACCAGATGGAATCTTAGAAGCTGTTTAAGTTCCTCCAAAGTTTATTTCACAAATAAAATTAAACCCAAAGGATTATAATTAAGAACCATGAGAAATTCTACAGGGGGTGGAGGAGATGAAAATAAGTCTAAAATATAGACTTTTCATATTCTGTGATGATTGAAAATGCATGTATACATTTTTACGTAGTTTTAAAACTCCATAACTAAAGCAGAGAACAAAATTATATCAGAAAATAGTTTTCTAAAGATGGTAGACACCAATTTTCTAGCAACCAGAAAAGAGATATGGAATCATTTCCATAATAACTGCTATTAAACTACTTCAACATTACATTCAACATGCTACCAAAAGGCATGTACTATACAGGAGAGACAGCCTCTGCTAAAACTTATTTCACTAAGACATTGACTTAACACTTTTCCCAAGTAATATAAGAGAGACCAGAGTACAATTTGCAGTGACAGTTGCTGGAGCTCCAGACAAAAAATAAACTTTTGTGACTGGTAATTACTCCAGCCTTCCTTGGGAAAAATCCCAAGTCTAATTTCATCTTTTAGCATGATATATATGATCCAAAACATATTTAAGAAAGCCAGTTGGCATTTTCATGTCTTTGACTTGGGGAATTATTTTTATTTCTAAACATGTTATTGCTGTTGCCTTTCACATTAGTTTTGGCCGTTACTCATAAGACATTCTGATTTTCACTTCTCTGCCTGCCTTGAAATGGGACATTTAGAGGCTGTTCTGCCCATGTTTTTCCCTCAAGAGAAATAATTACACAAAGAAAAGCATGAAAATGAATGGTTAATGACTGTACAGACTAGACACTCCACAAAGGCTGGCTGGTCCCTGGTGTCCTCCAGGTCCAGACTAAAGTGAAAGCCACTCAGTCATATCTGACTTTTTGTGACCCCATGGACTATATATCCCATGGACTTTTCCAGGCCAGAATACTGGAGTGGGTAGCCTTTCCCTGCTCCAGGGGATCTTCCCAACTCAGGGATAGAACCCAGGTCTCCTGCATTGCAGGCAGATTCTTTACCAGCTGAGCCACAAAGGAGTCCAGGTCCAGACTAAAGAATCTCCCTAAGCATGGGGGCTTGGAGTTATCATAGAACTAACTGCTATGACCTCCCTCTTGCTCACTGTAATTAGTTCTCCATTCAACAGCCAGAGTGAGTTTTAAAAAACAAATTGATTTTATTTGTAATAGCAAAAATCTGGAAAAAGCCCAAGGGTCCCTCAGTGGGTGAATGGCTAAACAAATGTACATCTACACTATGGAATACTACTCAGAAACAAAGGGGAATACGTTGTTGATAAATACAACAAGGTAGATGAATCTCCAGATGACTATGCTGAGTGAAAAACACCAGTGTAATCAAAATGTCCTCCACTGTAGGGTTCCATTTGTATAGCATTCTTGATATGACACAATTATAGAAGCGAAAAACAGATTACTGGTTACTAGATTTTAAGGAGAGGGTGATGTCCTGTAGTTTATTGTACTATGGTTTTGCAGGCTATTATCACTGGAAAATTGAACAAAATATTGCTTGGAATTTCTCTGTGTTATTTCTTAGAAAAATAGGTGAATATTTACCTCAAAATAAGATTGACAAAAAAACAGTACATTAAAACTAAAATTAAAAGAAAAGCATAGGATAAGACAGAGAAAAGGCAAAACTACAGAAACATCAATGAAATTTGTCTATGGAGAGGTCAAAACTCTGAGTTCATTTAAGTACTCAGTATGTTCTCTGTATATTTGATTAAAAGCGTTTCCTACAGAAATATAAATATTTGGGAGTATAATTTTTAGCTGCATGTCACCTAAAAGATGCTGCTTTTCAGAAACTTGTATCCTGTGGTTTCAGAGAGTGGAAACTCATGTAGAACTAGAAAACTTAAATTTCCTTGCATGACTTTATGAGTACCTTAATTAGTGTTATCAAATGCGTGATTAAAAGATACAGAATAGAAGGTGGGGAGATTTTCTTAACAAAATTGGAAAATAGGTGGCACTATAATCAATGAATATGAATTCCAATTAGCATACTATTTAAATGAATTTAATAAGAATCCTATTCCAAGCTGGAAACGTTTCATCTTTCAGTTACTCATGAATGTCACCAAACTACATGAGAAGAGTGCTGGAATCACACAGAGCTGGAGGCACTGGGATTCCTTGGGTTCCATTGCCATACAAGATGTGATTCCTTTTGAATCTGTGACAGTCAGACATCTTAAAAACATCACCTGCGAAGATATAAGCTACTTTGGGGAAAACTACCTTGTGATTTTCAAGTCATGTGGCTGCTCTTCAAGTCTCAGAAATCTTCAGTTGCTGAAACATTTACTTAAGGTTTGGTTCAGTCCATGGTGTCAAAAAGGGTCAGACACAACTGAATGACTAAACAGCACATTTTACCTCAGCATAAATTTGTTATCTTTAATACTGTCTTAGTTGTGTCCACATAGGCTGTTTTTTAATTCTCAGTCTCAAGTACATCATCTCTAAATTGGAGCTAATAGTAGCACTTTATGGGTCTGTTGTGAATAAGAAATGAGGTAAAACATGTAAAGCAAGTAATACAAACTCATAACCTGATGGATAGGAAGTGAAATGTAAATGTTAATGTTCTCTGTCATGATCATCACTGATTATCTACTGTGGTTTCTAATCTACACAGGATTGATTTTTCTGTAGGAGGAAACCTTGACACCTCAGAACATTAGCCCTAATTTGTTCTTTCCTATAGCATACACTTCATGTTTCCAAAGAATGAAGTCACCCCTTCCACTTTTTATAAATAATTGAGCCAGAAACTGAAGCATGAACTAAAGGACATCACACATGGATTGCGTATGAAGGTATCCAACTGCACTCAGATTGGCATGGTATGAAAATCTGACCAATGAGCCCATACTCAATTTTATGCTGTGTGCGTGATTAGTTGCTCAGTCATGTCCAACTCTTTGCAACCCTATGGACTATAGTCCGCCAGGATCCTCTGTCCATGGGGATTCTCTAGGCAAGAATACTGGAGTGGGTTGCCATGCCTTCCCCTCCAGGGGATCTTTCCAACTCAGGAATCGAACCCAGGTCTCCTGTATTACAGGTGGATCCTTTACCATCTGAGCTACCAGGGAAGCCCAAGAGTACTGGAGTGGGTAGCCTATCCTTTCTCCATGGGATCTTCCCAACCCAGGGATTTGAATCCAGGCCTCCCACATAGCAGGCAGATTCTTTACTGTTTGAGCCACCAGGGAAACTCTATTCAATTTTAAAAGGTATCAAAACTGTCAAAAAATAATCTCACTAAAGAAATCAATGTGAAGAATTTTACTTGGTATGAGTTATTATATTATAAATGATACTGCTATCTCTACTAGTTCTATTTGAGGTCTTGAAGCAACTAGAAGGCATATTTTCTGTTAAAATAACTTTTTTGTTTCTCGAGATACGCCTGTATTGCTATGAACTTCCCCCTTAGCACTGCTTTTACATTGTCCCAGAGGTTTTGGGTTGTCGTGTTTTCATTTTCATTCATTTCTATGCATATTTTGATTTCTCTTTTGATTTCTTCTATGATTCATTCATTATTCAGCAGTGTGTTGTTCAGCCTCCATATGTTGGCATTTTGAATAGTTTTTCTCCCGTAATTGAGATCTAATCTTACTGCATTGTGGTCAGAAAAGATGCTTGGAATGATTTCAATTTTTTTGAATTTACCAAGGCTAGATTTATGGCCCAGGATGTGATCTATCCTGGAAAAGGTTCCGTGTGCGCTTGAGAAAAAGGTGAAATTCATTGTTTGGGGGTGAAATGTCCTATAGATATCTATTAGGTCTAACTGGTCTATTGTATCATTTAAAGTTTGTGTTTCCTTGATAATTTTCTGTTTAGTTGATCTATCCATAGATGTAAGTGGGCATACCTCAAGAAACAAGAAAAAAGTCAACTAAATAACCTAACTCTACATCTAAAGCAACTAGAAAAGGAAGAAATGAAGAACCCCAGGGTCAGTAGAAGGAAAGAAATTGTAAAAATTAGGGCAGAGATAAATGCAAAAGAAACAGAGACCATAGCAAAAATCAACAAAGCCAAAAGCTGGTTCTTTGAGAAGGTAAATAAAATTGACAAACCGCTAGCCAGGCTTATCAAGAAACAAAGGGAGAAGAACCAAATCAATAAAATTAGAAATGGAGAGATCACAACCGACAACACAGAAATACAAAGGATTATTAGAGAATACTATCAGCAATTATATGGCAATAAAATGAATAACCTGGAAGAAATGGACAAATTCCTAGAAAAGTACAACTTTCCAAAACTGAACCAGGAAGAAATAGAAAATCTGAACAGACCCATCACAAGCACGGAACTAGAGGCTGTAATTAGGAATCTTCCAGCAAACAAAAGCCCAGGTCCAGACAGCTTCACAGCCGAATTCTACCAAAAATTTAGAGAAGAGCTAACACCTATTCTACTCAAACTCTTCCAGAAAATTGCTGAGGAAGGGAAACTTCCAAACTCATTCTATGAGGCCACCATCACCCTAATCCCAAAACCTGGTGAAGACCCCACAAAAAAAGAAAACTACAGGCCAATATCACTGATGAACACAGATGCAAAAATCCTTAACAAAATTCTAGCAATCAGAATCCAGCAACATATTAAGAAGATCATACATCATGACCAAGTGGGCTTTATCCCAGGAATGCAAGGATTCTTCAATATCCGCAAATCAATCAACGTAATACACCACATTAACAAACTGAAAAATAAAATAACTTTTTTATACTCTTTATTCTGCACACTTTAAGTAGCTCCTCCTTCATTATTAAAGATCAGTTATTCCTTGAAAAACCTTAGTGCTATTCTACACAAATATTTATTTCTAAGATCATCATGACATCTAATTTCAGCATTCCATTTTGGCTTCCATATTTCATAGAGAAGCCTTCATTACATCCTTATCCCTTCCATGCTATTTTTCTAGTTCATTGACCACTCTGTCTAATCCCCAGTTCTCCTACGCCAGCACACAGATAAAAACAATTATTAGAATGAAAGCCTGAAATAGGTTTGGATGGGTTTGCGCTGGAATTTACAATCTCTTTAGTGAAGTTATCTACCTCTATTCTTTGTGATTTGGATGGATATATCAATCATATGGCAGTTATCTTACAATTAGTAACTAGCCTCTCCCTCAACAGTGTTTTGTTCAAAGATGGCTTTTAGAGTCATTTTAAGGAATTGTAATAATAGAAATAAATATTTTCACTGAATAATTTAGGACATAACAGCTACATCAGAATATTAGTTTGAGAAAACTGATCTCCAGGTTTCTGTTAGATAAGGAAACTTCCCTAGACAGCAAATGATTGGAAAGCATGGCTAAGAGATGCAAGAGACAAAGTCTGATGACATAATCTGAACTACTGGACCTATGTCTGTCTGACATGAAATCCACCACCTCTTACCAAATCTAGAGATGTGCCTTCTATGTGTGTGAGTGTATATGTGCTCAGTCGTGTCCGATTCTTTGCAACCCCACAGAACTGTAGCCTGCCAGGCTTTGCTGTCCAAGGGATTTTCCAGGCAAGAATACTGGAGAGGGTTGCCAGTTCCTACTCCAGGAGTTCTTCCCGACCCAGGGATCAAGCCTGGGTCTCTTGCATCTCCTACATTGGCAGGTGATTTCTTTACCACTAGAGGCACCTGGGAAGTTGTACCTTCTCTTGCTACATCTAAATCCAATCAATCAGCCACAGAACTGTCAACTGTACCTTTGAAATGTCTCTTGATTCTATTTTCTGCTCTCTTCCCAGTTCCACTTAGTTCAGACTCCCTTCACTTCTCACCTATTTATTTCAATAGTCTCAAACTTCCAGATTTTTATCCCTCTCCCAACTTCACCCTCCACAATCTCCTCAATCATCCTTCTGTATCACAAAATATGATTAAGTTTTTGATATATCTAAAAGAGATATATGTCTATTACAGTGATTTTTTTTCTAAAGGCTGGGACTTTTGTTTGGGCAATAGAGAGAGAAGATTCACTTTTTCTGTTAGATATAAATTCAAAAGAATATAGCCTTAGGCATACCTGATAGCCAACCTGTGACCAAGAAAGAGAGTATTCCAGATAGAATTAACCTGGAAAAAATGTTAACAGTATCAATACTAGAAAGAAGAGAGAGAGAAGAAGAAGAAAAAAAAAAAAAAACAGACACAGAAAACATCTTTGAGCCCTTTTATCCTACTGGAAACAAACTCATCTCAAACAGTATAAGAGAAGTAGTCTGATAAGGAGATCTGGATTCTGATTTTTAAGAGACACAGGTAACTCTCATTTAGGTGTTCTACAGATGACCCTTTAGAATATCGTGAGAGATTTCTGTGACTTTACTGACTCACCAGCCTGTTTCTTCTGCTAACTTTCCCTCTCACTGTGAGATCCAAGTTCATTTGAATTGTAGCTTTTCTGAACAGTTTACCATACAATATTTTTCCTGTCCTATATGTTTGATTTTAAGTAAGATATTTTTGTGTAGTAGTTAAAAATATCTATGCAAGATCAGTTTTTGAAAAGATGAGTTAGGCGTTATCTTACACAGGGAAGTGAATATAAATTTGTATCTCCTTTCTTTGAATTGGTGACTTAAAATGTGTTAAATTTATTTTAGGTACTGAATTTAAATCAACATGTAATGTTCTGTGTTTTAATCCCTTCTTTGAAATTGTTGGTGTACATTTGCATATTTTCACATTCAAAAATATTCAAAAATGCTTTGAAACTTAAACTTTTCTGTTCTAAATATATGTGTCATTGTACACTTTAGCTAAAAGTAATGCAATCTGACATCAGTGTTAATGAGAGAAAAGAAAAAATGAAAGATTTTACTAAAAAGAATTGAACAACTGAAATATGTCCTATGGATATGAAAAGAAAGAAGATGAGACTCAGTGAATGACAAAGTGATTAGAGCTAGAGCAATTTATGGACCATACAGGTTTTCATAAAAGGAAGAAATAAAAGTTGGGTTAGAAAAAGCAAGTGTATAAGGGAAGTATCTGTGCAACAGTAAATCCTATTGATAACAAGATTTGAGCTGTTACTAGAATAAAAGACCTAGGTTTAGGGTTTCTCTCTTCCAAACTGTAATTTTAACTTCAACATCCAGGGTAAAGACAGAAAATGAAATTGGAGCAAGGGAAAGACACCAGGCCAGGAGACATGCTGATCCCACCATATTTCTTTTCTTTCTTTCTTAATAGCTACAGTATCTTTTTTGCTTCTCTGAACTCCCAATTTACTTTACAGAATTGCTCTAAGTGGTTGGTTGGCCTTGATATATAAGGTTTAACCTACTGTGAGCTCAAATCTCAACTCTGCACTAACTGTGACTTGAGTTATCCTTAGTAAGTTGCTGCACCTCCTTGAGACTTGGTTTCCTCATATGTAAAATAGATATGCCAACAATATCCCACTTACAAATATACTGTGAGGGCTAAATTAGTTAATATATGCAAACACATGTGCCTCCTCTGGATTAATCATTCTATCAATATTGACCATTTGTATTATCATCTTTATCACTGACTTGGCTAGAATCTGTTTTCTTTTTTTAATTAAATATCTGACAAGCTTTTAATTATTGAAGTTTCTTAAACCTTAAATTTCTGGCTGTTAACAGTTTCTCCAGGTGTTAGAATGCTCTATTTTCTCACCAGGTTTAGGAAATATCTTTGTCTCTTATTCTATTTATTCCCTATTTATCTAGTTATTCTCTATTTATACTCCTCTATTTATTAAGTCTCTTTTTTTCGTAACTCTGATTTTGAAGAAAGTCATTTCATTGTTCCACCCAACATGCCCAGAGCAGAGCTCAACTCTTAAAATAATTGATTCTATCCATTATCTACATTCTTAAATCAATGAGTATATTGCCACTTCATCAAAATGCCTGCCAAGAAACAGTAGTGGCAAAGACTCTTGGCTGCGACATTGCTGTAATGTTCAGAACTTTTTGAAGAATTTTAGTTGACTGTCCAAAGAATAGAACTACTGAGCTGAAGCAAAAGAATCGGGCTTAAATATTCACTGAGATTTCAAGATGCGATTTCATATGCCTTCAGTTCAGTTCAGTCCCTCAGTCGTGTCTGACTGTTTGCAACCCCATGGACTGCAGCACACCAGTCTTCCCTGTCCGTCACCAACTCCCAAAGCCTACTCAAACTCATGTCCATCACATCGGTAATGCCATCCAACCATCTCATCCTCTGTCATCCCCTTCTCCTCCTGCCCTCAATCTTTCCCAGCATCAGGGTCTTTTCCAATGAGTCAGTTCTTTACATCAGGTGACCAAAGTATTGGAGTTTCGGCTTTAGCATCAGTCCTTCCAATAAACAGTCAGGACTGATTTCTTTTAGGATTGACTGGTTGGATCTCATTGTAGTCACATGCCTTGGCTGGGTAAATCCGATTGTCTTCTCTGTGAGGTGGGATAAGAATAACAGGTAACCCTTAGGAATACTTCAATTGAAGTCCTTCCCTAACCTCCTCTAGCAGTCTCAAAAGTTTTTTTCTGGAAAAAAGTGTAGATTTTAAAAGACCTTTTCCTTCTCACAAGGGACCCCTGTCTTCACAGGTGTTTCATTGCCTCCATCTGCCTGGAAAAATAGTAGTTCTTTGAGCTGGAAATGTTGCTGTTCTGACCATTTTATTTGTCTTTATTTGATACTTTATTTGAGGAAGTCATTCTCATGACTTTCCCATTCTTGCTCTTCACCAGGGCAGGAAAAAAACAGAGGCCTAACTTCACATGACAACCTCACACGACAGCTTATCAGAATCTGACCCTAAAATCAAGGCAAGGTCTTTCAATGGGATGCCTCAGTGACTTAATGTAAGTTGTTGTTTAGTCGCTGAATCACGTCTGACTCTTTTGCTACCCATAGACTGTAACCTGCCAGGCTCCTCTGTCCAGGAGATTTCCCAGGCAAGAATACTGGTATGGGTTGTGTTTCCATCTCCAAGGGATCTTCCTAACCCAGGGACTGAACCCACAACTCCTGCATTGTAGATGGGTTCTTTACCACTGAGCCACCTGGGAAGCCCTGACTCAATGTAAGATTGGAGCTCACTGGCACTTTTCTCAAATTTCTCCAGATTTGATACAACCCTATGAAGATGAAAGGGGAGCAAGCTGGACTATTTGGAATATTCTTATGGAGTAAGAATCAATTTAATCTGATTATTTTGTAATTCCTCTCCATCATCATTCAATTTTAACATCTGATTTAATGTAGATTTAAAATTCCCTCTTAGAATATGTTTCTAAGAATCACATTTATTGGCCATGCATTGTCCTTGAGGTGACATTTCATTGCTTTCTTTTTGCTCTTGAAGCTCCCTGCTTGGCAAACAAGATCCTAAGTAGCAATCATACTTCCACTACAACTTGGGCAATGAGGCATGGTAATAGAACTTGAAGTCAATCAAAGCTATCCAGTGTGGCAAGGCAATGTGTGAAGAAAGTATCAGAATTTAAAATAGCTAGCTTGTTGTATGATGATATGGGCAAGCCATTTAGTCATGTTCAGCGCACGTCAGAAGCACGTCAGAAGATTTATTACCAGGATTAGAGAACTATGGTGCTTATCACTTCAGTTTTGCTCTTTGTTCCTTCATTGTCTAATAGCAAAGGTGAAAAGAATTGGAAACTTTATAGGTAAAATGTAGAGGTTGTGTCAATCTTCTGGTTTTTTCCAAGAAAGGAAAAGAACTGTAATATCGTAGAGTTAAAAGATTCAAAGAATCATAGAGCCAAAACTTCTTGCTTGAACCACTATGAAGCTTGAATCACTATTACGTGATTCAAACAATATTTTAACAACTAAGTTTCCCTCAATATGCTGAGGACATTAGGATATCCAAAATTCTGTTTTCAAAGAGTATAAAATCTACAGAAGGTAAGGTTAAATTGGAAAAAATCAGGATTCAAGAGGGTGTAATGACATTGAAAGCTGAAATATATAAAAGTATTTGGAGAGGATTACTTGCCAAAATTATATTAATCCAGGTAAGAAAAATATCCAACCTAAAGTTTATGCAAATGAAGATACTGCAACTTCATGAAAGGTACCTGAAAGTTCAAATGGCAAGCAGTTACATCAAACATAACACCAACTCCCAGCTACCAGTATGTCTTACTTCTAACTCTCAAGGGGCTTCCGGAGAGAAGTTAATTGCTATCTAATGAGGATGAATATGTGCTTTGCTTGATACCAGGTCAATTTGTGCTAAGTTTAAGGATCCCCCAATATTCAACCTTCCTACAAGAGAGCATGTGACATTTGCACTGCTTTGCGCATTTACCTAAGTGAGATACTTCACTACAAGTGCTGTCATCATTTCCCACCACTTTTCAAAATCTTTCTCATCATTCAATGGCTAAATCAAATTCTACTTCCTCCAGAAAACTTTCAAACATTATTATTATTCGTTGCTCATTCACATTTCCTATGGTCATCTTGTGTCTCCAAACTGAATCATGTGTGTTTGGAGAAAAGGGGCAATGTGTGGCAGAGACAACACTAAGGATTCACCAGATCATCTAATTTAAACACACCTGAAGACTCCATTCAAGCTCTTCGTAAGTGTGGCCATTTGATTAACTTTGATCAATGTAATATGCATGGAAATGACACATCCTAGTGATACTTTCAAACTTGCCTTGTAAAACTACTCCCTTGTCCTGTTGACCTTCTATCACAGCTATGAACGTTCTGAAGCTAGAAATGTGGTGACCCAGGTAGAATGAGCCTACATTCCTAAATGGGGAAGTGACTCCCATAAGTAGTGATGAACAAACATTTCCACTCTAGATTTTGAATGAGTAAATAAACTCCTTCATTCAAACTCATTTACAGAAAACTACTGAAATTTGTTTGTTGTTGTATTTAATGGGAACTAAGAGTAAGTACTGTAAATACTATAAATCACAAGGCTTATATAGGTCTTACACCAAACTTTTTGCAGTTCAATGAAAAATTCCCAATGAAAACTACAATGGTCTTGAGAAATCTTATAAAAGGCATGAAACTTAAAATAGCATAAAGTACTAGTTATGCTTCCATATTAGAGGAATAGGCATCTTAGATAGGGTTCATATCATTAAAACAAGCATGGCAAAGAATTATAATAACATATCATTGACAATGTAATTGAAGAAAGTAAGACAGACTATGGATTAGAACACTAGTAAAAAAAAGAAAAGAAAAGGGACCTAACAGCCCTCTGTATGGCTAGAGCTAAACCAATAATCCAGAGTCACAGGAAAATGGATTTTTGTCTTATATAAGTCTAATTTTCAGTAATCCAAATTGTCTAGGTCAAAGACGACCATATTGCTCCAATAGATAATGAGTTTCCTGTGTTTTTGAAGCATCCAAGCATGTGTTCAGACTTAGGAATATTTTAGAGAGACTTATGGTTAGACTAAATGCTACAGCTATCATTATTTTTGAAGCTGTCTAGTGGAGAATGTAACACTATTGAGCGTGACATGGGAAAAGTAAAGAAAACTCAATTACCACTTTTATCTGTAACTCTCAGTTCCCACAACCAGCCTTGCTCTTTACCTGAAAACATGAAAATTTACAACCAGTCATTCATGCTAATATCAGCAACCCCTCCAGATGCATGACTATAGGAGGGAGAAAACAAGTCTCAGAAATATACCAGTAATTAGTTATTACTAATTAGAGGAAACCCATAACCTTCCTCCTGGGAGAAAATATCAGGACAATATTGTTTTATGCTTTACAGAGTATTCTCTGGGGTAGTCTCTTTCCTCTTCAGGTTATTTCAATCTCCACAATGGTGGTAGTGAATCTAGTACTACAGTATTTATACACTCACTAATGCCTTAATGTTGAAGCTCAACATTCAGAAAACTAAGATCATGGCATCTGGTCCCATCACTTCAAGGGAAATAGATGGGGAAACAGTGGAAACAGTGTCAGACTTTATTTTTTTGGGCTCCAAAATCACTGCAGATGCTGATTGCAGCCATGAAATTTTTAAAAGACGCTTACTCCTTGGAAGGAAAGTTATGACCAACTTATTAAAAAGCAGAGACATTACTTTGCCAACAAAGGTCCATCTAGTCAAGGCTATGTTTTTTCCAGTGGTCATGTATGGATGTGAGAGTTGGACTGTGAAGAAAGTTGATCACCGAAGAATTGATGCTTTTGAACTGTGGTGTTGCAATACTTTGGCCACCTGATGCCAAGAACTGATGGTTGGGAAAGACCCTGATGCTGGGAAAGACTGAAGGTGGGAGGAGAAGGAAACAACAGAGGATAAGATGGTTAGATGGCATGGCCAACTCAATGGACATGAGTTTGAGTAGGATCCGGGAGTTGGTGATGGACAGGGAAGCCTGGCGTGCTGCAGTCCATGGGGTCACAAAGAGTCGGACATGACTGAGCGACTGAACTGAACTGAACGCCTTCTATATTGGTCACTCAAGGCCATTTGTGACTGATACGGGAAACTCACTGTCTTTTTTCTGTAGCTCCTCATTTGTAAGCCACTCCAAATCCACCCATGTAAAGACCACTGCCCAGAATTAAGCCTCAAATCTTATTCCATTTTATTACTACCTGGCTATTTTCCAGTTTTCATCAATTACAAATTCTGACAGGGGTATCTGTATTGCATAATTATCCCTATTTTTCCAAGTCTCAGGACTGACCTTTCTGTCAGAGCAAAAGAAAACACCATAGTCTGAGAGAGTGTACGTCTCCTTGTTCCTCTCTAATAAGCAGTTTCTATTCTCGATTGCTTCCTTACTTGAATATATTTTATTGTCTCCACTTACAAAGGATAGATCCATTTTCAAAAACTTTGAGTCTTCTCTATTTCAAATTTGTCACTTTCAACTGATTTTATTCATTTTCATCTCTCATTATTTACAACAAAAGAAACCTCTGCTTCTTTCTAGAGGTGGCATACTCCAAGGGAATAATTCATTTTGCGTCTTTGGAGCTCAACTCTGTTAATGTCACATTACACAGCACAGGTTTATCTAAATATATCAACCCATGATCTTTTGAAGACTCCCTGTTTCTGCTTTCAGGTCTGACTCATCCCTTTTAAAATGAACTAAGGATCATAGCAGGAAAGCATAAATCTTTTCACTTTGTCTATAAAATATATATCCCAGAGAAAATACACTGTTTGACAATTTATAAATATCTTAAGATGATGACTTGAAAAAAGCTAATAGGAAGAGAAGTCAAGAGCACAATGAATTTGTTGATCCTTCATGAGCTACATAAACATTTATGTCAGTATCTTTGCTTATTATTGTGTTGTTCATTTGCACTAGACTCCTTTGTTTTTATTCAAACAGGAGAGACTAGAGAAACAATGGATTTAATTTTCATGACAAAAAAAAATAACTAAATTATCAGAGGAAAAAGTAGTTCATTAGCTACTAATTGTAGTTACATTTCACAGTGTAAACATGAAGAGAAATCCAACTTGTATATGTCTATGTTTTCCCTAATGTGAACATAAGCTTTTTTATGACTTCTCCCTTAAAAGAGAGTATAGTGATGTCATTATTAGAGTGGGTGGGAATGTCACTTAGTAGCTCTGAAACTTTAGAAATTTAGCATGTCTACGTTTTGATTTTCACATCTGTAAACTGAGAATAATTATACAGTTGCCATGATGGTTAAATGAGACTATACATGCTTAGTTTTATTGCAATATAAAACTCAGGCATTTGTGTCTTCTTTGGGCAAGGAATGGGAACCATCAAAGTATGTTACTGAAGAGAGTCATATGGTGAGAGGTAGGCTTTAGAAAAAATAAATTGGCATTAGGCCAAAGTTAATAAAAAGAGGGGGAAGTTGAAACAGGCAAAGACCCTGACTCTAGCGAGGGCCAAGTGGGATTGGAAGCACAGATGTAAATGTGAGAGCAAATGGTAAAGATGAAACCTATAGTAATCACAATTAGTGAAAAATGGAAATCCTCAATATTTAAGTTTGAAGGGTTAGCGGCACATTCTTCATCTAGGTTCCCATGTTCAGTTGGAAATGCAGTTACAGGAGAGATGCACGTGTGCTTAATATCTCAGTCGTGTCTGACTCTTTGTGACCCCATGGACTGCAGTTCACCAGGCTCCTCTGTTTATAGTGATTCTCCAGGCAAGAATACTGGAGTGGGTTGCCATGCTCTCCTGCAGGGGATCTTCCCAACCCAGGGATCAAACTCAAGTCTCCCACATTGCAGGTGGATTCTTAATCATCTGAGCCATCAGGGAAGCCCACAGGAGAGATGAGTAATTAGGTATTTACACGGTAGTTATTTACAAAGTTATCTTAGAACACTGGAATAGATAAAAATAATAGAAAATTTAAAGGAAATTTAGGAAATGCTCAAAATGAGAAATGAAAAGTAAGCTGACCTTTAAAAATAGGCAAGGAATGAAGGGAATTAATCAGGATGAGTAGTCAGAGAAGTATGATTATGAATAATGGCATTAAACAAGATCCACAAGATACCAGAGAAGGGAGGTCATGCAAAACACAAGCTAAGAAAAGTCTGTGTTTATTAGGGTGATGAAAATAATTATTGTATTGATTCAACATAAATTTAATGATGTTCTCAAAGGGGATTTTTTCAGAGATTGAAAAATCAAATATAAATTTTTATGGAAATGAACAAATAACTGCATAACCATTTTTCAAAAGCAAATTGAGAAGAAATAAAACAAATTTAGAGGACTATCTAACATCAAAATGTCAATCAAAGTAAAGAATTAATTTGGAAACAAATTCTCTTCACAAATAATGCTGAAATAACTGTATAGACATATGGGGGGGGATGAAACTTGAATTCTGCCTCACATCATATACAAAAATTAATTTGAGTGAGATTATAGACCTAAATATAGATGCTAAAACCAAAAAGCTTTTAACAATAAAGACACAGAAGACCAACTTTATGACTGGGGGCTGGTCAACAACAGGTGCTTAAAAAGATCACAAAAGCAATAACATTAAAAATATATAACTCATAAGAACTAAAAAATCTGTACATTGAAATTTTATTAAGGAAATGCATACTTAAAAATTTAGAGGAAACAGAATAAAAACAAATTCATATTATAGAACATAGATTAAATGATAAAATAGCAGTATTCACAGGGATTTAGGATAGGGATTTCATGCAAATAGAACTGCATGGGCGTTGATACACAGGCATGAATGTCTAAGCCTTTTGAGTTAAGGGATATTCATACAGCTTGACATGACTGTAGCATAGTGTGTCTGTGACATTTCTAAGAGAAGAGGCTGGATTGACATGCAGGACCTGCTGACAGATATGTAAAGAGATCCAATGCAGGAGATGAGGATCTTTCGAAAGATTTTAAACAAGTGAACCACATGATTTCATTAACATTTTAGAAAGACCACTCTACTGCAAGCAATGTAGAGAATGAATTAAAGAAAGAGACTGCTAGGGAAATTTATAGAGAATTTCATTAATCCACATGAGGCTTGATAGAGAGGCAACCTATACCATTTACAGAATGGACAAAATAAGGAAGGTGATAGATCATTTATAGTAGCATTCTTTGGGTCAGGGAGTTACAGAGGATAGGGTCATTCTTTGAGCAGAGAATAGTGTCTTTAAGGATCATATTAGAGAGGTAAACTATGTTTAGGGTATAGCCAAGCTAATGATTTCATGGTGAAAGTAGGTACATATTTGAAATGGAAGCCTACGATGTGAAGAACTGACCCATTGGAAAAGACCCTAATGCTGGGCAAGACTGAAGGCAGGAGGAGAAGGGGATGACAGAGGATGAGTCCACCAACTAGACAAACATGAGTTTGAGCAAGTTCCGGCAACTGGTGATGAACAGGGAAGCCTCGCATGCAGCAGTTCATGGGGTCACAAAGAGTTGACACAGCTGAGCAGCTTAACTGAACTGATGATGTTAGATCCTGGGAAATGAATTCAGCAGCAGCTAGGGGAGGCAAAGGGGCTGGAAGTCAAAGTGGCTCAAAGAACAGATCAAGGGGACATCAGGGAGTGGAGATGGTAAAAGGCAAGGAGATCTCTTCTCTACAGAATGGAACATATTTCCTCTGTATGTCTCATCTACAACATGGACACCAACCACAGTCAATAAATTGATGACTATGACACTTAATCTTATACAGTAAAATTAATCTTGAGTTACATCCCAAACTCCAAAATATTTTCAGCTTCTGTCTAGATTTCTTCACCTCCATATTTAATAGACATCTTAAATATTACCATGTCCAAATCTAATTTATAACATTGGGTCAAGATTAGTACTTAAAATATTTTATAGCCAAAGCATCGCAAGTTTCAACATAGAAAGAATGCCAGATGACTCAGAATTACAACCATCAATACAGAGTTAGAACAAGCAAACCACCACATACTGGCTAAATATAAAATCTGTCTCAAACCACCTTAATTCCCATGTCTTTGTGTTCTAAATCTCAGTTAATAAAACTATTGGCTGGTCACCTATGGGAGATAACTTAGAGGTATCTTCTAGGCCCCCTTTTTCCTATACACTTTCCTAAGTGGTCATCAAGACTTGTCACTACTACCCTTTGAAAATCTCTTGATTAAATTTGCCTGAATTCTGAAGCTCCAATACTTTGGCCACCTAATGCGAAGAACTGACCCATTTGAAAAGACCCTGATGCTGGGAAAGATGGAAGGCAAGAGGAGACGGGGATGACAGAGGATGAGATGGTTGGATGGTATCACCGACTCAGTGGACATAAGTTTGAGTAAATGCTGGGAGTTGGTGATGGACAGGGAAGCCTGGCATGCTCCAGTCCATGGGGTCACAAAGAGTTGGACACAACTGAGAGACTGAACTGAACTGAGATCATAATATTTTAAACCTCTTTAAATCATTTTACTGCTGTGGGAAATGGGACATAATTTAATGGGCCTAGGATTCTACCCAGAGAAGGCAATGGCAAGCCACTCCAGTACCCTTGCCTAGAAAATCCCATGGATGGAGGAGCATGGTAGGCTGCAGTCCATGGGGTCACTCAGTTGGACACGACTGAGCGACCTCGCTTTCGCTTTTCACTTTCATGCATTGGAGAAGGAAATGGCAACCCACTGCAGTGTTCTTGCCTGGAGAATCCCAGGGATGGGGAGCCTGGTGGGCTTCCGTCTATGGGGTCACACACAGTCGGACATGACTGAAGCGACTTAGCAGCAACAGCAGCAGCACTAGGACTCTACCAATAGTCTGTCCCAGTGGAGATACTGAGAAAATGCCATGTGGTAGACAGGACTCTCCATGAGAGAACAACAGTGAAGACTTTCAGACAGACAGAAAGATTGTTCACCAAAGGGTTTTAACCCTTTACAGGTCTTATTAGAGATTTCTCTCATAAGGGGATGCACTAACCTGTTATTTCTGAGACATTCAGTGTTAAAGACTACACCAGGAGCAACCACTGATGCTGGATTTTTACCTTGGCCATAACCTCTGGTAAACTGTGTTGCTCTCATCCCCACTGTATCCTTTCTAACCACGCATTGCTCATTGGTTCCAAAATCATAGACACATGCTCAGACATATTAAATTCCCTGCTATTTACCAATTAGCTATGTCTCTCTCAAAACCTTCTGAAGCTCCAAATCAGGTTCACTGCAACTCATTTTTCAAGATGTAGCTCTACTATCTTCTCTAGAAATCTTTCACAAATATCATACTCACGGAGCTGCTACTTTTCTCCTTTTCAGTGTTTTTGCTGCACTGAATATATAACTCTATGGTGGCAGATCATAGAGTAAGACTTGATCACTGAGCAAGATTTAGAGATGATAATCATCAGTGATTCTGCTTGCTGCTAAAAACTAAATGAACTGTTATAAGGACATATGTTTGTGTATTCACAGACATTTAAATGATGCTGACGAACAGAGATCTGGGGCTCTTCCTCTCCGAACCCCTTATTATGACACCCTCTTTACCCTCTCACTTCACCATTTCCCTGTTAGAATGTGGCCAATGATTGAAACCAGTCTTGATGGCACTAAGAAGTGAAGTGCTGAAAAGATCTGGGAAAAGTGGGTGGGGGAGGAATTCACTAAATATTTCCTACCAAGCATATGTAGCATAGAATTGAACCTAAATAGTCTACCAACTTCATAGGCATTTCATGTTTTTAAATTTCCCTGTACTGACTTAATTGATAGCCTTAGGATAACTGGTTTAAAGGCATATTGTTTCCCTTTGAAGGAGAAAGCAGACTGCAGCTGAGAAGTTGCTGGAACTGATACTGAACAGAAGCATTTTACCATTTTCAGATTGCACACAATCTATGATTATAATAATATTGATTATATAGGCTCTAGCCAGTGGGCTATGCCAAAGCCCTTGACTGTGTGGATCACAATAAACTGTGGAAAATTCTGAAAGAGATGGGAATACCAGAACACCTGACCTGCCTCTTGTATGCAGGTCTGGAAGCAAGAGTTAGAACTGGACATGGAACAACAGACTGGTTCCAAATAGGAAAAGGAGTACGTCAAGGCTGTATATTGTCAGCCTTCTTATTTAACTTATATGCAGAGTACATCATGAGAAATGATGGGCTGGAGGAAACACAAGCTGGAATCAAGATTGAGAAATATCGATAACCTCAGATAACGTAGATGACACCACCCTTATGGGAAAAAGCCAAGAGGAACTAAAAAGTCTCTTGATGAAAGTGAAAGAGGAGAGTGAAAAGTTGGCTTGAAGCTCAACATTCAGAAAGCTAAGATCATGGCATCTGGTCCCATCACTTCATCGCAAATAGATAGGGAAACAGTATAAACAATGGCTGACTTTATTTTTCTGGGCTCCAAAATCACTGCAGATGGTGATTGCAGCCATGAAATTAAAAGACACTTACTCCTTGGAAGGAAAGTTATGACCAACCTAGACAGCATATTAAAAAGCAGAGACATTAATTTGTCAACAAAGGTCTGTCTAATCAAGGCTATGGTTTTTCCAGTGATCATGTATGGATGTGAGAGTTGGACTATAAAGAAAGCCGAGCTCCGAAGAATTGATGTTTTGAACTGTAGTGTTGGAAAAGACTCTTGAGAGTCCCTTGGACTGCATGGAGACCCAACCAGCCCATCCTAAAGGAGATCAGTCCTCGGTGTTCATTGGTAGGACTGACATTGAAGCTGAAACTCCAATACTTTGGCCACCTGATGTGAAGAGCTGACTCATTTGAAAAGACCCTGATGCTGGGAAAGATTGAGGGCAGGAGGAGAAGGAGATGATGGAGAATGAGATGATTGGATGGCATCACAGACACTATTGACATGGGTTTGAACAGATTCCAGTAGTTGATGATGGACAGGGAGGCCTGGTGTGCTGTGGTTCATGGGGTCGCAAAGAGTCAGACACAAGAGAGCTACTGAACTGAACTGAACTGAACCGGTGGGAGCACAACATTAAGATATTCATTCTATTTAGATATAAATTCTTTCCAGAGCAAAATTGGCTTATACTTGTCGAAAGAGTAGCCAAAATCCCTCCTTTCCTAAATATATTTGATATGTGCCTGCATGCATGCTTAGCTGTGTCCAGCTGTTTGTGACACTATGGACTATAGCCTTCCAGGCTCTGCTGTCCATGGAATTTTCCAGGCAAGAAAAATGGAATGGGGCAAGTATGTGACTTCATGGTCTATAGCCTGCCAGGTTCTGCTGTGCATGGAATTTTCCAGGCAAAAATGATAGAATGCCATTTCCTTCTCCAGAAGATCTTCCCAACCCAGGGGCTAAACCTGTGTCTCCAGCACTGACAAGAAGATTCTTTACCACTACCACACAGGGGATGCCCTAAGGTCTAATATAATGGATTTTATTCTCTAAGGTCCTATTTTAGTTTATATTGTGCTGTATCAACTATTTTAACCAAGGGAACAAGCCTATGGGGTCAAATTTTAAAGTGATGTAAGTGCCAAAATTGTAACTTTAATCTATTACTCATTGGATGAGAGTGACTGTGCCTACTATCGACTATTTTACAGCAATTAATGCTATTACTGTGGGAAAATTAGACAAGATGATAGTTCTGATGGTTAAAATGAGGCATATCTGTTTTATGCTCGGTAACTCTCCTAAGGAAGGAAATGGCAACCCACTCCAATATTCTTGCCTGGAGAATCCCATTGACAGAGGAGCCTAGTGGGCAAAAGTCAGGCAAGTCTTAGCAATGAAACAAAGTAGAACTATATTATTTGAATTTATTTGTAATCTCTATGTATAATAGTAATGTGAGCTTTAATACTGATTAAACCAAAAAGATTTGCCAATTGGTATGTTTTAGCATAATTTAAAGTTAATTCAGAACCTTGGTTTCAGAGAAGATATATGTATAATTATTTAACTAACTCAAACCATATTTACCTTTATCTGATTTTCTTAAAGTTCTAATTAATGAAAGAACTACTTTTAAACCTATATGATGTTATGATTATTATTAAAGAAATTTAAACACTTTAGAACCTAAAGAGGCCCTTTAATAAACTTGAAGTATGCTTATAAAACTTAGACACATGTTACACAACAAAAAATTATTTTAAAGGTAACAGCTGGCAAGTTCTAAAGAAGACACTAGAAATTAAATACATAAGAAAGCCACTTAATTTTATCATATTCTCACTGCAACTATATTTTGCTATATTTTTATTTTACTAAAAGTTATAAAGATTATATTCTTGGCAGCCAAAGATGGACAAGCTATATACAATCAGCAAAAACAAAACCAGAAGTTGACTGGGGCTCAGATCATGAACTCCTTATTGCAAAATTAAGACTTAAATTGAGGAAAGTAGGGAAAACCACTAGGCCATTCAGGTACGACCTAAATAAAATCCCTTATGATTATACAGTGTAAGTGACAAATAGATTCAAGGGATTAGATCTGATAGAGTACCTGAAGAACTATGGATGGAGGTTCATGACATCGTACAGGAGGCAGTGATCAAGATCATCCCAAAGAAAAAGAAATGCAAACAGGCAAAATGGTTGTCTGAGGAAGCCTTACAAAGAGCTGAGAAAAGAAGAGAATCTAAAGGCATACCCATTTGAATGCAAAGTTTCAAGGAATATCAAGGAGAGATAAAAAGCCTTCCTCAGTGATCACTGCAAAGAAATAGAGGAAAACAATAGAATGGGAAAGACTAGAGATCTCTTCAAGAAAATTAGAGATACCAAGGGAACATTTCATGCCAAGTTGGGCTCAATAAAGAACAGAAATTGTATGGACCTAACAGAAGCAGAAGGTATTAACAAGAGGTGGCACGAATACATAGAAGAACTATACAAAAAAGATCTTCATGACCCAGGTGAACACCATGGTGTGATCACTCACCTCAAGCCAGACATCTTGGAATATGAAGTCAAGTGGGCCTTAGGAAGCATCACTATGAACAAAGCTAGTGGAGGTGATGGAATTACAGTTGAGCTATTTCAAATCCTAAAAAATCATTCTGTGAAAGTGTTGCACTCAATGTGCCAGCAAATTTGGAAAATTCAGCAGTGGCCACGGGACTGGAAAAGGTCAGTTTTCATCCCAGTACCAAAGAAGGGCAATGCCAAAAAATGTTCAAACTACTGCACACTTGTACTCATTTCACATGCTAGTAAAGTAATGCTCAAAATTCTCCATGCTAGGCATCAACTGAGTGAAATAAGAACTCCCCAATGTTCAAGCTGGATTTAGAAAAGGCAGAGGATCCAGAGATCAAGTTGCCAACATCTGTTGGATCCTAGCAAAAGCAAGAAATTTCCAGAAAAGCATCTACTTCTGCTTTATTTACTACACTAAAGCCTTTGACTTTGTGTCAAAACAAAGTGTGGAAAATTCTTAAAGTCATGGGAATACCACAACACTTTACCTGCCTACAGGTAAGGTGAAGAAGCAACAGTTTCTTGGAACGGTTGGAACAATGGAATGGTTCAAAAATGGGAAAGGACTACATCAAGGCTGTATATTATCACCCTGCTTATTTAACTTATATGCAGAGTACATCATGAGAAATTCTGGGCTGGATGAAGTACAAGTCAGAATCAAGATTTCTGGGAGAAATATCAATAACCTCAGATCTGCAGATGACACTACCTTTATGGCAGAAAGTTAAGAGGAACTAAAGAGCTTCTTGATGATGGTGAAAGAGGAGAATGAAAAAGCTGTCCTAAAACTCAACATTCAAAAAGTGAAGATCATGGCAACCTGTCCAATCATTTCATGGCAAATAGATGGGGAAACAATGGAAACAGTGACAGACTTTATTTTCTTGGGCTCCAAAATCACTGCAGATGATGACTAAAGCCATGAATTTAAAAAATGCTTGCTCCTTGGAAGAAAAGCTATGGCCAACCTAAACAGCGTACTAAAAAGCAGAGGTACTACTTTGGGAACAAAAGTCCGTCTAGTCAAAGCTATGGTTTTTCCAGTAGTCATGTATGGATGTGACAGTTGGGCCATAAAAAAAGCTGAGAACCGAAAAAATGATGCTTTTTAACTGTGGTGTTGGAGAAGACTCTTGAGAGTCCCTTGGACTGTAAGGAGATCAGACCCAGTCAATCCTATAGGAAATCAACCCTGAATATTCATTGGAAGCTGACGCTCCAATCCTTTGGCCATGTGATGCGAAGAGCCAACCCATTAGAAAAGACCCTGATGCTGGGAAAGATTAAAGGTGGGAGGAGAAGGGAACAATAGAGGATGAGATGGTTAGATGGGATCACTGACTCAATGAACATGAGTTTTAGCAAGCTCCGGGAACGATGAGGGACAGGGAAGCCTGGTGTGCTGCAGTCCACGGGGTTGCAAAGAGTCCAACATGACTGAGTGATAGAACAACAAATAAAGATATTCAAGGAGGATTTCAAAATAATAATAATACCTGCTTCAGAGAGATACATATATCATTTTTCAATAATTATAACTTCATTACTTCTCTTATTTTCTGTAGTATGGATTCATTAAAATCAAGCTCTTTTTAGGATAAACTCCTATCATTCTTCATCCCAGGTTGCATCTCACTTCCAGGTAAAGAGACTGTTGAAAAAAAATTCCCCATACTTAGTGACACCTTAGAATATAATGTGTTATGTTCATGTAAGCTTCTAGTAATTAACTGGGAGTCAAGCTCTGGGTATCAACAGATATTCACATACTGATAAGCAAAGGTGATGAAAGGACTGTTGCTATAATGAATAGTATGTATTAGGATATAATTTTCAAAGTAGGAGCCTGGACCTTGATGATATTTTAATGAGGAGTAGGATGCTTTTATAATTTAGAATGATGCACCTCAAAAGCTCATTAGCAATCACATTCTCTAGTGTAACAAAATTTATCTAAGGAAGAAATGTGACAGGGCTAGTTAAACTATGACACCCAGAGTAGAGATGGCAGTGTTTGTAATTTTCCCATTAAGATGCTATAGTATTCTTTGTTTTAATTGCAGTATAGTTTACAATATAGATTTACAATACTATGTTAGTTTCAGGTGTGCAACACAGTGAATCAATATTTTTGTAGACTATATTTAAAGTAATATAGTATCTTTAACCACATTTTTCCTACTGATAGCGTGCTCTCTTCTCACAGGGCTATAAAATGTTCACATTTTGCTGAGCCCCCAAAATATGGGAGGATTCAGAATAACTGCAATAATACCTAGGGCAAAATTGCATGCTTTTATGTTTAATAAAAAAGAACCAGAAATAGGTTTCTTGCTGTGAAAATTTCAGAAAACTCATCAGGGAGACTAACAGACGTCTGGGCCCATTTGTTTTGACTCAGTATGTAATATAGTCAAAATGATGTTGCAACTCTAAGGTCCCCCTGTCTGGGAAGTACTTCCAAAATAGTGAATGAAGAACTTGTGAAAAACTTGCTCCTCTAAAAAGTACTGGTGAATATTGTGTCAAATGTTCCAGGATTATAAAAATTAATAAATGCTTGTAGGAATTAGTTGCATTTATTCAAGAAAAGTCTAAATTATACTTAAAACTGTAAAATTTCATGTTTTAACTTGCCCTGTTCCAAACACTTTCTCTCTAACTGTGTACTTGCCTTAAAACAATAACAACAGCAACACCCTGGCAGCCATGAAAACATGAAAATGTGAAAATTAGTCTCTAAGTCACTAGAAGCATATCTGGGTTGAAGTTTTATAAAAAATCCTCCTCCCCAAAGTATTGCCACATTGGAAGGACTGATGCTGAAGCTGGAACTCCAATACTTTGGCCACCTGATGCAAAGAACAGAATGATTGGAAAAGACCCTGATGCTGGGAAAGATTGAAGGCAGGAGGAGAAGGGATTGACAGAGGATGAGATGGTTGGATGGCATCACTGACTCGATGGACATGAGTTTGAGTAAGCTCCAGGAGTTGGTGATGGATAGGGAAACCTGGTGAGCTTCAGTCCATGGGGTTGCAAAGAGTCGGACATGACTGAGGGACTGAACTGAACTGAACTAAATTCGATAGATGCCTGAAAAAGCCCCGTTGAAAGGGCTGGTCGTTATTTGACATTACTCAGTGATCAGTCAGTTGGAAAAGGCCTATAATCAGAATTTGTTCAAAAAAAGAATACAAATTTTTTTTAACATCATAGTTGTCTGAAACGGAGATATGAGTTGGGGAAAATAATAGGTTTGCCAAAAATGTTAAAAGAACGATCTGGGACATTAAATGTTAATAGGAAATTTGAAAAGTTTTAAAATATTCAAACTTTGAAGGCTATATACATGTATTTGAATATGTGTGTTCATAAGGAAAGACTGAGAAAGCCCTAATCTATCCTTTATATCTGATTTGAAGTCCTGCACAAACAGGATGTCAAGGCCAAGACAGAGTTGGGAAATGGTACAGCATTGAAGCTCTACCCCGACATAACACACAGCCCACAGCCACTTGAAAAGTGTTAGAAACTTTCTGGTTAAATCATTTAGAGAATTTTCTGTCTAATTATCAGCTGAATACTAAAGATACTGATGAGATGCATAAGTACCGCACACAACAAGAAATACAAACTGTATATATAACTAAGCCAGTGAACTCCCTAAACAAAAGATTAGCAAAAATAGACATAACAGCAATTAGCAACAACAATCAGCTCTGAGGAGGAAAGTCTGATTTCCAATATTGCCACACTGTATTATTTCAACTATCCAGTTTCAAAAGAAAATTGTAAGATACATAAAGAAATAGGAAAGGTTGGTAACAGCACCGGGAAGAAAAGAAGTCAATTGTTGTATAGCAGAAATCAGAAACACTATAAAAGCACTATTTTTTTAATTTAAATAAAATATAGAGGGGAAAAAAAGAGGAAGGCCAGATGTGGAATTAGAAGGCTTTGGATATTGTAAATATGTTTAAAAAATTAAAGAAAACCGTATCTACATAATTAAAGAATATAAGAGAACCAAGCATCAGAAAATAGACGAAGTCAATAAAGAGAAATTGTTTTTAAAAGAAGCAACTAGAAATTTTGGATTTAAAACTATAGTAACTGAAATGAAAAATTCACCATAAGGAATCAACAGCAGATTTGATTTGGCAGAAGAAAGAGCATAATTAAGGACAAGTCCATTGAGATTAGCTAGTCTTTGAAACAGAAAGAGAGAAACAAAGAGAAAGAAAATGCAACAACATCGAATGTACCAACATACTTAATGATAGTCCTAGAAGAAAAGAAGAAACAAAGTGTGGAAAAATAATACCCAAAGTAATAATGTCCCCAATTTTCCCAAATTTAATAATAAAAAAAATAGTCTACATCTGCAAGAAATTTAACAAGCTACAGGAAAATTTCAAGATCTATATCTAGACACATCAGAAACTGTCAAAAGCCACAGACAAAGGGAGAATCTTGAAAACAAGTGAAAAAAGAAAAACATAGATAAGTTGGACTTCACCAAATTTAAAAAGTTTTGTGTTTCAAAGAAAAGTGGAAAATCAAAACACGATAGAAGAAATTATTTATAATTATAATTTAATAAAGAACCTATGTTTTAGAACACCCAAAAAGTCTTATAATTTAAATTCAAAAGACAAATAATAAAATTTTAAATGGGCAAAGTATTTGAATACTCATTTTTGCAAAGAAGATATACAAATAGTCACTAAGCACATGAAAGGATGATCTACATTATTATTCTATAGGGAAATATAAATTAAAAAATACTAAGATAACATGTCACACACACCAGGGTGGCTAAAATTAAAAATACCAACACTAACAAGCGTTGACAAGGATACTGACAAGTTAAAACTCACATATGTTGATGGGATGGTAAAATAGTACAATCACTTTGACAGTACCTCAAAATGTTATATAGAGAATTTCCACATAACTGAACAATTCTATTCCTAGATATATTCCCAGTAAAAATAAAAACATCTATCAGTATAGTCAGTTGTATACAAATATTCCTGAGAATTACCCATAAAAGCAATAACAACAGCAACAACAACAAAACAGTAAACAACCCAAATTTCCACTGACTGATGAATAGGTAAACAAAATGTAATGCATCTATACAATGGAATATTATTCAGCAATAAAAATGAGTGAAGTATGGATACACACCATAAGACAACTGTAACTTGAACACATGTGAAAACATTGTTTCACAGACCACATAAAAATGCCCTAGAAAGACAAAAGCATAGAGACAGTAAATTTGTGTCTGTTAAAGGTTGGAGAATAGAGAAATGGGAAGTTTCTTTATTGGATGTAAGATTTCCTTTTTGAAAAGAGGAAAATGTTATAAGGTTAGATAGTGGTGATGGCTGCACAAACCCATGAAAATAGTAAAAAAATAACTGAGTCAGTTCAGTTCAATCATTCAGTCCTGTCCAACTCTTTGTGATCCCACGGACCTCAGCATGCCAGGATTCCCTATCCATCCCAACTCCCAGCCCAGAGTGTGCTCAAACTTATGTCTAATCAGTGATGCTATCCAACCATCTCATCCTCTGTCACCCCTTTCTCCACCTGCCTTCAATCTTTCCCAGCATCAGGGTCTTTTCAAATGAGTCAGCTCTTCGCATCAGCTGGCCAAAGGATTGGAGTTTCCGCTTCCGCATCATTCCTTTCAATGAATATCCAGGACTGATTTGCTTTAGGATGGACTGATTGGATCTCCTTGCAGTCCAAAGGACTCTCAAGAGTCTTCTCCAACACCACAGTTCAAAAGTATCAATTCTTTGGTGCTCAGTTCAGTTCAGTTCAGTTCAGTCGCTCAGTCGTGTCCGACTCTCCGCGACCCCATGAATCACAGCACGCCAGGACTCCCTGTCCATCACCAACTCCCGGGGTTCACTCAAACTCATGTCCACAGAGTTGGTGATGACATCCAGCCATCTCATTCTCGGTCGTCCCCTTCTCCTCCCGCCCCCAACCCTTCCCAGCATCAGAGTCTTTTCCAGTGAGTCAACTCGTCGCATAAGTTGGCCAGCTTTCTTTATAATCCAACTCTCACATCTAAACATGACTACTGGAGAAATAACTGAAAGTGCATTTTAAAATGGTAAACTCAGTATTACAGGAATTACCTCCAATTAAAAAAACAAAACAAAACTGACCATTCCATGGGCTTGGCTGGTAATTTTGTAACATATCTGATGTTATAGAAATAACTTATGTTAAATAATACAGGGGAAGGTAGTAGGAGATGTCATCAAGACAAAACTAGGAGGATGTTCCTTGTGTGTGTGTTGAGATGAACACACTTTATTCCAAATATTCAAGTGAAGGAGGGAGGAAAAAGAGGACACATGGGTATTTTGCATTTTGATTAGCTCAAGGACCTCCCCCCTTTAACATCAAAAACATTTTGTATTGAGGTATAACTATTTAACAATGTTGTGATTATTTAGTTTCAGGTGAACAGCGAAGGGACTCAGCCAAACACACACAGGTATACATTCTCCCCCAAAACCCCCTTCCAGCCAGGCTGGCAAAGAGCATTGAGCAGAGTTCCATGTGCTATGCAATAGGTCCTTGTTGGTTATCCATTTTAAATATAGCAGTGTGTTACAAGGATGTTCTTGATGGGACTCCAAATAGTTACCAACGTCTCACTGAAAGTGTTATTAGGTGCCTCTGCTGTATAGCTCTGCTCTTTTCCAGCCTGCCCTTAAAATTTACAGGTAGAACTGGATTTTAGAATTTCATTTGAGGGTATGTCTAAGCCTTATAATGAATATATATTTGATTAGTACAGCTCAGTCACTCAGTTGTGTCCAACTCTTTGCAACCCCATGAACTGCAGCACGCCAGGATTCCATGTCCATCACCAACTCCCACAGCTTACTCAAACTCATGTCCACTGATTCGGTGATGCATCCAACCATCTCATCCTCTGTCATCCCCTTTTCCTCCCACCGTCAATCTTTCCCAGCAACAGGGTCTTTTCCAATGAGACAGATCTTTGCATCAGGTGGCCAAAGTATTGGAGTTTTAGCTTCAACATCAGTCCTTAATGAATATTCAGAACTGATTTCCTTTAGGATGGACTGGTTGGATCTCCCTGCAGTCTAAGAGACCCTCAAGAGTCTTCTCCACACCAAAGTTCAAAAGCATCAATTTTTCAGCACTCAGATTTCTTTATAGTCCAACTCTCACATCCATACATGCCTACTGAAAAATCCATAGCTTTGACTAGATAGACTTTTGTTGGCAAAGTAATGTCTCTGCTTTTTAATATGCTGTCTAGGTTGGTCATAGCTTTTCTTCCAAGGAGTGAGCATCTTTTAATTTCATGGCTGCAGTCAATACCTGCAGTGATTTTTGGAGCTCAAAAAAATAAAGCCTCTCATTGTTTCCACTCTTTCCCCATCTATTTGCCATGAAATGATGGAACCAGATACCATGATCTTAGTTTTCTGAATGTTGAGTTTTACCAACTTTTTCACTCTCCTCTTTCACTTTCATCAAGAGGCTCTTTCCTTCTTCTTAGCTTTTTGCCATAAGGGTGGTGTCATCTGCATATCTGAGGTTATTGATATTTCTCCTGGCAATCCTAATTCCAGCTTTGCTTCATCCATCCCAGTATTTTGCATGATGTATTCTGCATATAAAGTCAGCCACTATTCCCACTGTTTCCCCATTTATTTGCCATGAAGTGATGGGACCCGATGCCATGATCTTATTTTTCTGAATGTTGAGCTTTAAGCCAACTTTTCCACTCTACTCTTTCATTTTCATCAAGAGACTCTTTAGTTCTTCAGTGGCTGACTTTTATTTTGGGGGGCTCCAAAATCACTGCAAATGGTGATTGCAGCCATGAAATTAAAAGACGCTTAATCCTTGGAAGGAAAGTTATGACCAACCTAGACAGCATATTAAAAAGTAGAGACATTACTTTGTCAACAAAGGTCTGTCTAATCAAAGCTATGTTTTTTCCAGGAGTCATGTATGGATGTGAGAGTTGGACTATAAAGAAAGCTGAGCACCAAAGAATTGATGCTTTGGAACTTGAACTATGGTGTTGGAGAAGACTCTTGAGAGTCCCTTGGACTGCAAGGAGATCCAACCACTCCATCCTAAAGGAGATCAGTCCTGAGTGTTCAATACTTTGGCCACCTGATGCGAAGAGCTGACTCATTTGAAAAGACCCTGATGCTGGGAAAGATTGAGGGCAGGAGGAGAAGAGGACGACAGAGGATAAGATGGTTGGATGGCATCACCAACTCAATGGACTTAGGTTTGGGTAGACTCCGAGAGTCGGTGACGGACAGGGAGGCCTGGCATGCTGCGGTTCATGGGGTCACAGAGTCAGACACAACTGAGCGACTGAATTGAACTGAATTCTGCATATAAGCTAAATAA
Organism: Moschus berezovskii; assembly: GCF_049115385.1. NCBI lineage: Eukaryota > Metazoa > Chordata > Mammalia > Artiodactyla > Moschidae > Moschus > Moschus berezovskii. The sequence goes on from NC_142471.1 coordinate 75,173,723, forward strand.
GCAGGGTGACAATATACAGCCTCTTTACACTCCTTTCCCAATTTGGAGCCAGTCTGTTGTTTCATGTCCAGTTCTAACTGTTGCTTCTTGATGTGAATACAGATTTCTTAGGGGGCAAGTCTGGTGGTCTGGTATTCCCATCTCTTTCAGAATTTTCCACAGTTTGTTTTGATCCACACAGTTGAAGACTTTGGTTTAGTCAGTAAAGCAGTGATAGATGTTTCTGGAACTCTTGTGCTTTTTTGATGATCTAATGGATGTTGGCAATTTGATCTCTGGTTCCTCTGCCTTTTCTAAATCCAGCTGGAACCTCTGGAAGTTCACGGTTCACATGTTGCTGAAGCCTGGCTTGGAGTATTTTGAGCATTACTTTACTAGTGTGTGAGATGAGTGCATTTGTGTAGTACTTTGAGCATTCTTTGGCATTGCCCTTCTTTGGGACTGGAACAAAAACTGACTTTTCCAGTCCTTCGGCCACTGCTGAGTTTTCCAAATTTACTGACATATTGAGTGCAGCACTTTTACAGCATCATTTTTTAGGATTTTACATAGTTCAACTGGAATTCCACCATCTCCCCTACCTTTGTTCATAGTGATACTTCCTAAGGTCCACTTGATTTCGCATTACAGGATGTCTGGCTCTAGGTGAGTGATCACACCATCATAGTTATCTGGCTCATGAAAATCCAGAATATACATATATTTGATATATATTGATATTTGGCTGCTATTGGTATTTCTCACATATATAATAGAAAGGAAATTTATTGCCCTCCTATTTAACTATCTCAATGTTTGTCAGGCTTCCTAGGTAGTACAGTGGAAAAGAAACTGCCTACCAATGCAGGATATGCAAGTTTGATCCCTGCGTCCAGAAGATCCCCTGGACAAAGAAATGGCAACCCAGTCCAGTATTCTTGGCTGGGAAATCCCATGGGCAGAGGAGCCTGGGGGTGGCTACTGTCCACAGGGTCACACAGAGTTGGACTGGATTTAGCAACTAAACAACAGCAAATGTTTCTCAAAAATGTATTTGCACATTTGACCTCAAACCATAAATAACTTCCTTGGTAAGATTCTTTTTTTTTTCTTTTTTATCATGAAAAAAACAAAACAAAGCCAAGTGCATTCTTCATTAGAGAAACATACAGACTACAACGTAAGCTCATAATATTGGCATGACTTTCTGATATCATGCAATAAGGGGAAATATGTTAGAAATACTCTTTATCATAATTGCAAGTTCTATAATGGAGATAGATGGCAAAACTTTTCTGAAGGTTATACTTTTAAATGCCCAGATTAGAAAGTAGTTATGAGATGACTTTTAAAGTGTGGGTGCATTTGGAAATCATTTGCCAAGCCTATTTCCATCATAATAGGATCTTAGAAGTGAGTACAGGTAAAAAAAGGGCCCATTACAGACAGGTCACCTGATATGGCCCTAGTGACAATACTGTATTGTTCCCTTCAACACTGGCTTCAGGGCTTTGTCCAGACTCATTTGAAATATGTGCAGATTTCACCTTCCCCATTATTTTTAGCTTGAATACCTATTTCCTAATGGCAGTAATGATTAGTCTGCCAACACATTCATCTTCCTTTAAAGATGGAAATAAAAGAGACTTCTTGGTATTCTGGGCAAAGAGCAGAATTGGCTTACAGTTTCTAAGTGACAATAAGTGAATAGTTCAAGTTACACAACTATTTCTGGGACCCATACTCCCTGAGACAAGCATTATTTCAAAGAAATGAAGAAAAAAAGTGGAGATCAAGGAAACTGGAAAGTATGCTGCATGGGCTAGTCAGGCAGTGCTAAAGGTACCTTGGAATTACAGGCTCCTGCTTCACTCTGCTGTATTGAGGTGTGGAAAATGTGGAGAAAACCACTTCTCCTTGAGAGGAGACTGGACTCATATTTTTCATGTTTTAAAACATACAATATCATAAAGTAATTAGCATCCAATTAAAATAAATAAATTAAAAAAAATAAACCATAACTTCAAAATGAAATATCATCTAGTTCTAGCTTTCACTACTGCTGTTACTGCTGCTAAGTCACTTCAGTCGTGTCCGACTCTGTGCGACCCCATAGACAGCAGCCCAAGAGGCTCCCCCGTCCCTGGGATTCTCCAGGCAAGAACACTGGAGTGGGTTGTCATTTCACTACTACATATCAAAATTTTTCAGCTTTTTAACTAATAATTGTACATAAGAAATGTATAATGTCTTATGGAGAAGGAAATGGCAACCCACTACAGCGTTCTTGCCTGGAGAATCCCAGGGAAGGGGGAGCCTGGAGGGCTGCTGTCTATGGGGTCGCCCAGAGTTGGACACAACTGAAGCGACGTAGCAGCAGCAGCAGCATACATAAAAAAATAAAAGTTCAGAAAATAACCAGTAAAATAATAAGGCTTAATAGAATGTCATCCATTATTTCTCTGTAATGTTAAACTATGCCTAAGCCATCTTCTGTGATTGTTATTTTATGCGTCATTTGTTAGTTGCTTCATCCATCCCCTGAGAAGGGCCTTCCAGGTTCTACAGATGCCTTTTGACTTCACACTACCATTTTCTCAGAACTCAAGCAAATACTACTGTCTATACTCCAGTACTCTTGCCTAGAAAATCCCATGGATGGAGCAGCCTGGTAGGCTGCAGTCCATGGGGTCGCTAAGGGTCAGTCACGACTGAGCGACTTCACTTTCACTTTTCACTTTCACACATTGGAGAAAGAAATGGCAACTCACTCCAGTGTTCTTGCCTGGAGAATCCCAGGGACGGGGGAGCCTGGTGGGCTGCCGTCTATGGGGTCACACAGAGTCAGACACGACTGAAGTGACTTAGCAGCAGCAGCAGCATACTTGCTGATAGATCCCCACTCACCAAGGTGTTGCAGAGGCACAGGGAGACAAAGAGATGAGGAGATAATCTGGGCAAAATCATCAGAGATCACTGAGTCCTCCTCCCCTAATATACTAGAGGAGCTGTTCCAAGAGCAGGACTTCCTGTTTTAATAGCTACATTTGTGAACTTCCAGATGTTCAAGCAGGTTTTAGAAAAGGCAGAGGCACCAGAGATCAAATTGCCAACATCCGCTGGATCATGGAGAAAGCAAGAGAGTTCCAGAAAAACATCTATTTCTGCTTCAATGACTATGCCAAAGCCTTTGACTGTGTGGATCACAATAAACTGTGAAACATTCTGGAAGAGATGGGAATACCAGACCACCCGACCTGCCTCTTGAGAAACCTGTATGCAGGTCAGGAAGCAACAGTCAGAACTGTACATGGAACAACAGACTGGTTCCAAATAGGAAAAGGAGTACCTCAAGGTTGTATATTGTCACCCTGCTTATTTTACTTATATGCAGAGTACATCATGAGGAATGCTGGGCTGGAAGAAGCACAAGCTGGAATCAAGATTGATGGGAGAAATATCAATAACCTCAGATATGCAGATGACACCACCCTTATGGCAGAAAGTGAAGAGGAACTCAAAAGCCTCTGATGAAAGTGAAAGAGGAGAGTGAAAAGGTTGGCTTGAAGCTCAACATTCAGAAAACAAAGATCATGGCATCTGGTCCCATCACTTCATGGGAAATAGATGGACAAACAGTGAAATCAGTGTCAGACTTTATTTATTTATTTATTTTGGCTCCAAAATCACTGCGGATGCTGATTGCAGCCATGAAATTAAAAGACACTTACTCCTTGGAAGGAAAGTTATGACCAACCTAGATAGCATATTAAAAAGCAGAGACATTACTTTGCCAACCAAGGTCCATCTAGTCAAGGCTGTGGTTTTCCCAGTGGTCATGTATGGATGTGAGAGCTGGACTGTGAAGAAAGCTGATCGCCGAAGAATTGATGCTTTTGAACTGTGGTGTTGGAGAAGACTCTTGAGAGTCCCTTGGACTGCAAGGAGATCCAACCAGTCCATTCTAAAGGAGATCAGTCCTTGGTGTTCATTGGAAGGACTGATGCTAAAGCTGAAACTCCAATACTTTGGTCACCTCATGCGACGAGTTGACTCACTGGAAAAGACTCTGATGCTGGGAAGGATTGGGGGCATGAGGAGAAGGGGACGACAGAGAATGAGGTGGCTGGATGGCATCACCGACTCGATGGAGGTGGGTTTGGGTGAACTCCGGGAGTTGGTGATGCCTGGTGCAAAGAGTCGGACATGACTGAGAGACATAACTGAACTGAACTGAACTGAACTGAATATCCTGAGTATAAACAATTGATTGGATAAATCAAATCTTGTATGAACCAATATCACAGAGAAAAGAACTGTTAGAAATGCATAGATGACATAAGTTATGGACCAAATTGAATACTTCTACAAAAATTAAATAAAATATCGAGATTTTAAAGAAAAACAAGTGAGGGTTGATTTCTAGAATGAAAAGTAGTGAGATCTGACAGATACTGTGAACCCAACATCGAAAGTTTCGGTTAGTTTTTTTTCAACTTTAGGGTTATGATATCTGGCAGCATATCAGATTCATTAAAAGCCCTTTGGTGGAGATCAAGACAGAAGAGTAGGAGGACACATAACTCATTTTATCCCAGAAACACATCAAAAACACATCTACATGCAGAACAGCTTTCACTGAAAACTAACTGGAAATTGGCAGAAAGACTCCCATACAAACAAGGCTGTAAGAAAGATCCACATAGAATCAGGTAGAAAGGTAAGAGAAGCAATTGTTGGATTGGGACCTGTGACTCTGGAAGGGGCCTCAGAGAAAGGGAATATTACACATGTAGAATGGGTAAGAGATCTTTCCTGGGGAGTGAGTGGTTTGACCCAAATATTGGACACCGCAGCCCTGGGGCTTGACACAGGGGAGACAAACCTCCTTACCTGAATGGAGGACCAGTGGGAATAACAGGAAGGCTGTGGAAAGCCTGACTCTTTTCAGGAGGGGCATATCCATGTTTGCTTAATCCCAAGGCAGGATAAAGAGGAAGTCCTGAAACTGAATCAGATGCTGACCATTTTGCCACAATCACCCAGACACATGCCCCAGCTTGAGCTAGTGAATGCTCCAGCCCTCCTGCAGTGCCACACTGCAAGGTGCAAGGGAGTGGCTGTGAGACACAGAAGTAACTGAGACCCAAAGCAGCATCTGAGCAGGGCAGAGGCAGTCTTTTTTTCTTTTTCCTGATATTTATACATGCAATGCATCAGAAACAGTGAGGGTAGCTGACCCAGATTACCAGATTATCCAGATTACTGGATTACCATAGCCTGCAGCCCAATCCGTGCTGAGTACCCACAGGGCCCCTCTTGTTCCAGCGCTGCTTCCCTCTAGAGAAAGGGCACTGGTGGTGTGAGCAGGGATAACACACACTTAAAGAGATGGAGCCAGCTTGGACATATGGTAGAACACTCAGAGGTTCTACCAGCAATGTGGATCTGACACCACACAAAACAGGGCAGTGACCAACACTGAGGTGAGGAAAATCCCTGGCTCACACCCAGCTCAGGCTCCGCCTACCCACACTTAGCCCCACCTCCCACCAAGGCGATGGCTGCAGGCCCATCCTGAGGAAAGACATGATTTGCATTCGTGTCAAGTCCAGCTTTCTCACCGAAGGCACTGGACACATGCCGACTGTGTAGGGAATGCTCCCACATCCCCACAGATATAAAGACACCCCTACAATAGCACAGTAAGTAACTGTTCCAGCTAATTTCATACAAAGTTGAGCAAAATGAGAAGACAAGGAAATTTGTCTCAATTGAAAGAGCAAGAGAATATCCCTGAAAAAGCAAATAATGAAACAGAAACAATTTATCAGATAAAGAAATCAAACCATTAGCCTGTCATACAGAATGAAGTCTAAAAGAAAAAAACAAATATCATATACCGATGCATATATATGGAATTTAGAAAAATGATACTGATGAACTTATTTGTAAGACAGCAAGAGAGATGCAGATGTAAAGAACAGACATGTGGACATAGTGGGGGAAGGAAAGGGTGGGATGAATTGAGAGAGTAGCATTTAAATAATATACATTGCTGTGTGTTAAATAGATAGCTAGTAGGAAGCTTCTGTTATAATACAGACAGCTTAGCCTGGTGCTCTGTGATGACTTAGAGGGGTAGGATGATGGGGTGGGGTGGGAGGGAGACTCAAGATGGAGGGCATATATATATATATATGTATATATATATATACACACACACATATGGCTGAGTCACATTGTTGTACAACAGAAACCAATATAACATTGCAAAGCAATCATCCTCCAATTAAAAATAAGTAAATGAACATTTTTTAAAGAATAACTGAATTGAGGTAAAGAAGAGATGAACACACCAAAAATTTTAGCAAGGATCCAGAAAATATAAAAAACAACCAGCCAGAACTGAAGAATATAATAATTGAGATGAAAACATATTAGAATAATTAATAGCAGACTAGCTGATGCAGAAGTATAAGTAATCTGGAAGATAGAATCATGGAAATCACCCAATTTGGACAATAAAAATATAAATTTAAAAAGAACAGTTTAAGGGCTCTTTGGGAAAACATCAAGCACAGCAATGTTTACTTTATAAGGGTCTCAGAAGGAGAGAGACAGATAAGGGGTCTAAAAATATGTCTGATTAAATGATGGTTAAAACTTCTCAATCTGAAGAAAGAAACAACTATTTCAATATGGAAAGCACAGATGGTCCCCAAAAGGATGAACCCTGACCAAGGTATATCATAATTAAAATCAAAGAAGTTAAATATAGAAGAAAAATTCTAAACCAACAAAAGTAACACAAAGAGTCATATACATGAAGACTCCATAAGACTAGCAGCTATTTTTTTCCACAGAAACTTTGAAGGTTAGAAAGGAGCGACAGGAAAAACCAGAAACCCAGGATATTCTGCCCAGCAAGATTATCAAATGATAAAGAACTCCTTGAACAAGCAAAAGCTGAAAGAGCTCATCAATATTAAAAGTGAAAGTGAAGTCGTGTCCGACTCTTTGCGAGGCCATGGACTGTAGCCTATCAGGCTCCTCTGTCCAATGGATTTTCCAGGCAAGAGTACTGGAGTGGGCTGCCATTTCCTTCTCCAGGGGAATCTTCCCAACACAGGGATTGAACCCAGGTCTCCTGCATTACAGATAGGTGCTTTAACATCTGAGCCACCAGGGAAGCCCAACTGACCCTAAAAGAAATATTAAAGGATCTTCTCTGAGTACAAAGGAAATGTCTACAGTAAGAAGGGATAATCTATAGGAAAGGAAAAATCCCACTAGTAAAAGCAAATATATAGGAAAGGCTCTTATCAGCCACTTAAATAAGCTAGTGCAATAATTAAAAGACAAAAACATTGTAAAGTTAACTATAACTATCATAAAAAGTGCAGAGATAAGCATGAAGATGTGAAATAGAACATAAGATGTGTAAATCATGGGCAGGGGAATAAATAGATGCAGATCTTTTAGAATGTGTGTGTGTGTGTGAGTCGGACACGACTGAAGTGACTTAGCAGCAGCAGCAGCAGAACTTAAATGACTACTACTTTAAAACAAGCATTAGAGTTGGCCAAAAGATTCATTTGAGTTTTTCTATAACATCTTACGAAAAACCTGAACAAACCTTTTCAGTACAGTTCAGTTCAGTCACTCAGTCGTGTACGACTCTTTGTGACCCCATGAATCACAGCACGCCAGGCGAAATCAGATTGATTATATTCTTTGCAACCAAAGATGGAGAATCTCTATGCAATTAGCAAAAAGAAGACCAGGAGCTGACTGTGGCTCAGATCATGAACAAACCTTTCGGCCAGCCCAATAAATATATAGTAATAGGTCAACATATATGAACTCTATGGTAACCACCTATCAAAAGCTATTGTAGATACACAAAAACTACAGAGAAAAAATACAAGCAAACCATCAAACCACAGTAGAATAAACAAAAAGAATAATAGAATAATTATTACAATAATAACCAGAAAACAAGTAATATAATGGTATTAAGTGCATAATTATCAATAGCTCCCTAAATAACTAAAAGCTGAACTATCTTATGAGCCAGCAATTCCACTTTTGGTTGTATATTCAAAGAAAACAAAAACTAATTCTAAAAGATACATGCACTTCAATGGTCATAGCAGCATTGTTTACAATAGTCAAGATATGCATGTAACCTAAGTGTCCATCAATAGATTAACAGATAAAGAAAATATGGCATATATGCACAATAAAATATTACTTTTAAAAAGATAATTACTTTAAAGAATATTACTTTTAAAAATTACATGAAACATAATGAAATTCTGCCATTTGCAACAATGTGGATGTACCTAGAGAGTATCATGCTTAATTAGTGAAATATGTCAGACAAATATTCTGTGCTGCTGCTACTGCTAAGTCACTTCAGTCGTGTCCGAGTCTGTATAACCCCATAGATGGCAGTCCACCAGGCTCTTCGGTCCCTGGGATTCTCCAGGCAAGAATACTGGAGTGGGTTGCCATTTCCCTCTTCAAAGCACGCACGCATGCTTAGTCACTTCAGTCGTGTCTGACTCTGTGCGATCCTATAGACAGCAGCCCACCAGGCTCTTCTGTCCATGGGATTTTCTAGGCAAGAATACTGGAAATACTCTATATTATCACTTACATGGAATCTAAAAAATAAAACAAACAGATGTGTATCATCAAACAGAAACAAACTCATAGATATAGAGAAGAAACTAGTAGTTACCAGTTGGGAGAAAGAAAAAGGAAGGGGCAAATTAGGGATACAGGGTTAAGAGATTAAAAACTACTATGTATAAAATAAATAAGCAGCAAGGACATATTGTACAGCACAAGGAAAATAGCCATTATGTTGCAGTAACTAAGTGGAGTATAATCTATAAAAATATTGAATCATTAAATTGTACACCTGAAACTAATATAAATCAGCTATACATTATTATAATTATTAAAAGACAAAGAACATTTAATAATAAATGAATATATCCCTTAAAAACTCGTAAAAATCCTGAATATGTGTGCTCCAAAACACAAGAACAAAAATGATTGAAATAAAAGGAGGAATAAAGAATTTGCAATTATATCCAGATATTTCAACATTCCTCTCAGTAACTGATGAACAACTGGACAAAATAAAAGTGCTGTCTTAAGACAATACTGTCAACCAACTTGATATATTCATAGGACAGTCTTCCCAACTACAGGAGAATACACATTCAGTACACATAAACATTTACCTGAATAAATTATATTCTGGATCATTATACAAACCTCAATACATTTAAGAGGGTTGCAATAGCTCAGAACATGATTTCAACAACTATGGGATTAAATCTTAAAGTAGCTCTTAAGAATTTGTAAAATGGTAATTATAAATGTATTAAGGGTATGACTGGGAGAATCCAGAAATAATTTTGCCTCAAATGAAAAAAATAAAAAAGCCCTTTAATAGCAAGGATTATGTCATTTATATCACTGAACCAATCCTAACACAGTGATTACCATACATGAAGCACTTGAAAAAGATTAGCTGAGTGCACAATATCCTAAATATTAACTAAGTCATCACACAGATAGTCACATACACTTCAGAGTATCAAAGACTGATT